>NC_137613.1:14984646-15237146 GCF_963280865.1 Gymnoscopelus braueri
AATGTATAGCAACAAATCAATGCGAAAAATGTGTAATTGATTGTAGTCAGTGGCACTAAGTGCAGTGTTGGCAAACATTTAAACTAGCCGTCATCAGTTCAGTGTGTAGTATGCAAGCTGGCGGCTACCGATCAATTATCCTGCTTATTACACGGCTACTTAATAAATAAATTGATAAATTGACCCAAAAGCAACACCAAAACAAAGTATTTCCTTGCCTTACAGCAATGAAAGTATTCCATAAGTGTTGTGCTGGGTGGACACAGTTCCCTCGAAAAACAAGGAAGTGTTGATCAAGTAGAATAACATTTTGGTTACTGCATTGTCTAATGTCTTAACTCTTTCAGTGCCACAATACGTCAAATACGTCATGAGGCCTGACGCCCCGTGTGCCACACTACGTCAAATACGTCATTTTTTTTTGGAAAAACATGTTCAGAACCCAATATATGATGATTTGAAGATTTGCTGCTCCATTCACTTCTTGTTTAACTTTTTACTGAAAAAGGCTGTATCTCGGCTCCTAAGCACTTTTTTTTTTACAATTAATTTTGGTTGTGGCACTCAGAACCCAAATTCCATAAATAAGCATGGCATTGAAAGAGTTAATTGTCTATATCTCGTTTCAAATGTTTTCAAAAACATTCTTGAGAGTAACGTTTAATTGTAAATGACATGGTGTGTTTGTTTACATGGCTGTCATGTTGGATACAGCATAGCATCAAGCAGCTCTGAGTCTTTGATTACTAGACAGCGGTCTGTTATTGAGCTCATCGGTCATTATCCAGAAATAACACACCGCTGAATTCAGCGATTGACCAATCAGAATCAAGCATTCAACCAAGTAATAATTTCTGATAACGTCGGGGGGGCAGCAGGGTCGTGAAACTGCCTGGACTGTATATACAGTGTCTGCCTGCGCTAATACAGCCTGCTACCCTTTCCCTGTTGTTACCGTTATGAATTGTGAAATGAGAATGACATTATTGGGGTTCGTGACACGGTATTACCGTGATATTATTAGCAGAACCTCAGCGGAGACGCAATTACTTTGTTCCGTACAAAAAAAAGCCAATGATCAGTATCACAAAGAGCATTTTTAATGCTTGCTTCAGGCTGAAACTTTAAAGCAATCAATGTGATAAATGGCAACAGAAGCACTTTGTTGAATACATTACATTTATGCGGCAATGTCCAAACGCCTCGTCCAGTCATAATCATTTTTTGTGTGGCTGCGCGTGTTGAGCATAATTATGACCTATGTTTACTGTTATTCGCTACAGCCCAATTTACTTAATTGCCATATTTACTTTTATGCCATTTTGAATAGCATGGCTTATTCTCCCATGACAATTGGATGAAAGCATAACTAGTGCAAGGGCCATGCTGGGTTGTACCGCTGCACGGGGGTTGAAACTGTCCATAATCATCATTTATTGTCTCTGTCGGGTGGAAATCTCATATGTCCAAAACTGTTACTTTTCAGGATTCAAGTTACAAAGGTAGCAAAAGTAGCAGATCTACAAGCTCAAAAGCTTTCGAGCTTGTACATCTGCTACTTTTGATGCTTTTGTGTGACGCTGTATTATGATCAAGTAAGGCGTTAATGTACGGAAAAAACACAAGAAGTTAGAATATGTAGATGAGAGGTTTCTGCCCTACAGCAACGTTGTACTGTATAGCCTAATATAATAACATGCTGCATCATGTTGTTCGCTGATGTTGTTAGCTGTAAGTGTAAAATGAAGCTTGTGTATTTTTAGACGAAATGTGAGTGAAGCCTTGTTTCAGCCAACTCTCTGAGCACTCTGTGCTGCGAGCAGGCCGTGAGAACAAATGTGGAACCTTTTCTTTTGTGTTGCGCAGTCCGTTGTACAGGCCAGACTACAATATAGTAACCAACCAACCACAAGTTGTTGTCATCATCACATAGTGTTATAAGAAGCGAGGGTTGTTATTATCCGTCTTTCTCTAAAACAGTACATTTATTCATTCTGATTCACGCTACGTTACATGACTGCGTCAGGTGCTATGGTTTTGTACTGGAATTGGGACTGTTTTTATTTTTTATTTTAATGGAATTGGGATTGTTGAAGGTTTATCGTGTATATGGATTAAAGTTCTCAGTCGCCACGACTGATTTCAGCCATGTGGATTCGATAGAAGACAGCGTGTCTTCTATGGAAGCACGGCGAAAGTAGCCTATCTACAAGCTCTCAATGCGTCGCAGACACATTGAGAGCTTGTAGATAGGCTACTTTCGGTTATTATTTCAAAATTGGAGCATTTTGAAGTGGTGAAACTAGCAGTCTGTGCAGAAGCGTCTTCCATAAAACCCTAATGGTCTGGGATATTTCATAAAAGCAAATGTTAAAGCCTCAATCTGTGTTTTTTTTTTCACCTGGTTGACAGTGTGTAGAACAGCAGGAACAATATTACTAAAACATATTTTACATATTGTGTTAATTGTTTAGGAAACAGCGTAAGTGTGTGTGGGGGGGGGGGCTCATTTCACACTGTTTCACAAATTGCACAGTAGGACACCATTCTTCAGTTGTGTGATTGTATTTTTGCTTTAATCCATGCCTGTGTGTGTGTCTAAGGTTCGAGGTCCTGACTTTCCTCCTGCTGTGCTACAATGCTGCTCTCAGCTACATGACCCCTTCTTCCCTGCAGTCGCTGTGCCAGCTGAGCTCCAGGTCTCTCACACACACACGCACACACACGCACTCACACACTCACACTCTATCAACACAGGCTGTTCTGCCAGTGTTTCCTCATCTGATCCTCTTAGAAAGTGTGGTGCCAGAGTGAACCAAGATACTACCACTCAGCAATGTGTACAAACACACACACACACACACACACACACACACACACACACACACACACACACACACACACACACACACACACACACACACACACACACACACACACACACACACACACACACACACACACACAGTTGGGTAAGGTGTTAAACTGCAGCTGAGCATCGCTCTCTTAAGCACACAAGCTAACACAAGGAAGTGATATATTATCTACTACTGAGCCAAACAGTGTAAGAGATTAGACTTTTTGTGGGGCAGCTTTTAGCCCTGTCTGTCAAACATTTACGGGGGAGAGCATGAAAGATTTAATCTTGTTTCTCTTTCTGAAATTCTGCCAAATTCATACTCCGGCTTACAACAGAGCCGCATGCCAAAAATAGCCAATCTACAAGCTCACAGCGTGTCGCATTGTGACTCAATGTAAGCTTGTAGATTGCCTGTTTTTCAACGCACGACTCCGTCTTTACAACAAAGTATAACTCAGGATTTGATCTTTATATCTCAATCTTTTGTCAGCTGAGCTCATGCTGTTTGATTTATTTGAAATATTAAATTTGATCTTTGCTGGTTCAAATGTTTTCCATTTTGACAGTGACACGTACTGAGATGTGGATCGTCTTGAGTTATTGTCTTTGTTTTCATGATTTGCTGACAACCTCTTTATTTTTTCTCCCCCCAATTTTGGTTGGACGTGCTCCAGGGTGTGTACATGCGGTTACCCACGGCAACAACTGCGGCAATACAAAGGCATGAATACGAGGATGACCGTGACGTCCGAGTTCCTGGTCCAGCTCATCACGGGCATCCACTATGCCGTGTGAGTACACACACACACACACACACACACACACACACACACACACACACACACACACACACACACACACACACACACACACACACACACATACACACACACACACACACACACACACACACACACACACACACACTTTAATTATTTTATTTGAGTCCACATTTATAAAATACATTACAAGGGTCCAAATATTTTTCAGTTGCTTCTGAAGCCATGCATAATCGAAATAACAGTGCGTCAGTGCATGGCTCCAAACAAGTTTACACAATGTAAACAACAAACATGAACACATTCAAGGTCAACATGGGTCATACACTTCCATCTGCCATGTTACCAACACCGGGGAAATTATGCATACAGGAAGCACCTCCTCCTTCAAATAGAGGGAGATTGAGCAGTATTTTGCAAGCTGTTTTACCTTACACTTTGACAACCTCCCACACACACACACACACAAACACACACACACATACACACGCACGCATGCGCACACGCACGCACGCGCACACACACACAAGCAGCAGCACCAAGGCTTTGTTTCTCAGCATTACATTTCACATTGTCTCAAATTTCACAGACGACTTGACATCTCTGTGCTCCTCAACCTAACTTGACCCGTTGGCATCATCAACCTTAAGCCAGCTGGTGCCCTTTTTCAGCCAATCCCTGCTGTGCCGCCCTGTTTGATATGCATGACTGTTCCGCCTCTCTTTGCTGGCAACCTGTATCGAGCCTCCTTTGAATGAAGGTATCCTCAACCTTGGTACTGCTGGTTTCCTTTCCCACAGCGGGATAGAAAACCAGCAGTAGCAGCGATTGAATGTGTGTCATTCAATTGATTGATTACATTAACACATGTAAATGGTGCATTTATATGGCGCCTTTGTCCAAATCACACACACATTCACACACACATTCACACACACATACTCACACCGACAGTGGAGGAAACCAAGTGTCTTGCTCAAGGACACCTCGACAGTGACACTGTGGGAGCCGGGGATCGAACCGGGAACCTTCCGGTTCCCAAGCGGCCGCTCTACCTCCTGAGCCACTGCCGCCCCATTGTAGTACAGTCGAGTTATGCTAAAAGGATAACACAAAAAGCCCTGGAGGGGGGGGTTGTTTCCATTGTGCTCTATTGTACTCAATGAATCAGTAAGACATACAATAATACATTACATTACACGGTAAAAAGCGTTAATAACTAAATTGTGTGTGTGTGTGTGTGTGTGTGTGTGTGTGTGTGTGTGTGTGTGTGTGTGTGTGTGTGTGTGTGTGTGTGTGTGTGTGTGTGTGTGTGTGTGTGTGTGTGTGTGTGTGTGTGTGTGTGTGTGTGTGTGTGTGTGTGTTTAGATGTAACGGGGAGGTGGATGCTGGTATCAAAGCGTTGGATGATGTCTTGTACAGATCTCAGCTAGAACTCTTCCCTGAAGCACTGCTGGTGGGTACCATGTCCTTTATAATGTGCCCCCCACTCCTTTGGGGTAGCCTACATGGATTAAAGTTCTCAGTCATTTGGAAGCATGTCGCACACCGAAAATAGCCGATCTACAAAGCTCAACGACACATCGCAGTGTGACGTGTTGCTGTTCAGTGTTTGGCAGTAACAAGTTACTTTTCATATATTACTGTAATATTATTATTTTACAGTAACGAGTAGCGTAAGGTATTACTCTGCCAAAACAGTAATATTATACCATACTACTAGGGGTGTGCCGATAGATCGTCCCGTGATATATCGCGATACGTTTTCGTGACGATATGTATCGTTTTGGGAAAAAATAATATCTAGTGTGACACTATTGCCCTATTTGGATTCAAAACGGCTATTGTAGCTGAAAAGCTACAAGTTTGCATGTCTGAATAATGCAAAACAGAAATATTTGTTTGCATTTGCTTCACCCCCCCCATATATTTTCATAATAAAAAAGTGCCATATATCGTATCGTATCTATATCGTATCGATGTCGTGAGCCCAATATCGTATCGTATCGTTTCATGAAATTATCGGCACACCCCTACATACTACTTTGTCAAAAATTGATTGTGTTGCCTGCCTTTTGAAAACATTTCGTTTAAAAGGTCAAGAGAGATTGCTACTTTATTTTATAGCCTTTTTGGCTGATTGCTGACTCTTAAAAAAAGGAGCTGGCTAAACAGATTGTGTTGTACATCTCTTGTTTCTTTTTTTTTGCGGGTGGGGGTAAAAGTAATATGTAATGTTATATGTCATATAATATATTACTCTTGATTCCAAGTAATAAGTAATATATATAATATATATATATTTTTAAGGAGTAATATGTAATAAGTAACATATTACTCTCCTGAGTAATATTTCCAAACACTGATGCTGTTTCACAAATCATAGGATTTATTTTATTTTATTTGTTTTGCTTTATTCCATGAGGGTATTTGTATATTTGCAGATACAGTATGTGAAATTTGTCCTCTGCATTTAACTCATCCTAGCTATTTTGGAGCAGTGGAAGCTACGGGGGCAGAGCCCGGGGAACAGTCAGGCAGGGGTTCAGTGTCTTGGACACTTTGACACATACTGTAGGCCATCGAGGGGAGCAAACCTGGGACCTTGAGGGGGTTCCAGGGGGTACCCAGCTAAATGACTGATAGATGGTTAGGAACCAAATGGACACTTACAAGTCTGTAACTCTGAGAGTGTACATTTTGTACGCTCTGTGTTATGGGGGTCTGTGGCCTAGTGGTGAGTCAAATACCAGGTAAACATCAAACCTAACATCAAAACCGTCTAAACAACACGCTATCTAAATAGCATTATTAGCATTTGTGGTCAAGCAAAAGACAAATCTAAACGTGAACAAGTAACCAACAAAGTAACCAACATATATTGTCATCTATGTACTGTACTATATGTAGACAGTGAATGCAGGCACCACTGTAATCCCACTTGATTATTGACATGCTTTGCATTCTGCACCGGTGTTAAGCTGTAATCCTTGGGAGGTTGAGCGAGCGGGGGATTGAACCTAAGCTCACAGGACTGCAACACCAGGAGGGCAAGGTGCACCACTCCCACACCAATTACAGTGAAGCTTAGTCAGATTGCTATGAATGGTGTTGGATTATTATTATGAATAATGAATTTCTTAGAAAGAGAATACGAATGTGTTTTCAGACCGCTTCCATAAAGGCACGCGTATTCTTCTGTGATTGGTAGAATGGCGAAAAGTCAAGTCAAACACTTCTCTCTCTCCCTCTCTCTCTCTCGTGTCCCATGTTTACTCCAGCTTGGTGGTCGCTAGCTTAGAGTCGCGCGGGGATGCATCTGTCTGTAATACATAGCAGCTGACCAACAAAAGCCAACAGGCGTTGAGATTACGACACAACCCGCCCGGGGCCCCAGGCTGGACTTACCCGACTGTGAGAGCTGAAAGCACGCATCGGCGCCACGCGCACTTGAGCGTTTTCACACGACAAATCTGGGTGGTGAATTGACTGGTTGTGCCACAATTATGTGTTAAGCTACTAAGCTTTTGTGTTTATCCCCGTGCATAACACAAAAAGAATCTTATTAATGAGATTAGCAGTCGAGGGTTGGGTCAGAGGAATTGAACCTCGGCCTCTCAAAGTACACACACACCTACATACACGGTTGTGAACTTGTGTCTGTTTGTAGCTCTCTCATACACCCCCCCCCCCCCCAAAGTAGGCATGTCACATTATTGTGACGAGAAACCACACTGGTGTGGTCACTGTTTTCTATCCACAAGTTTCCCAAGGAGCTTACTGGGGAAAAGGGGGCGTGTCATTAAATTCATTTGCGGGATCAAACCAGTCAACAATAATGAGGGAACACAACCTGACAAAAAGGGTCATATTAGTCTGCCTCCTACTGACCCTACAAGATCTCCCTCCACAGAGCTGATTCAAATGAATGATCAATACTTATTATCAAGCAATGAAGTCACTTAACAAGCAGCATTTAATCCCCATGCAGAGACTCGGGTGTCACAGCAGCAACAGCAGCCAGTCAGAGGAGTTAGGCTACAGCTACACTAAGAGCAAGTGTCAAGAGCCATTGATCATTAATTTGAATCAGCTGACCCTTTCTGATTTATGTCATTGTGGTTGTGTTCCAACATTATTATTGACTTACACGCATCACTCAAATGAATTGAATGACACTGGAAACTCGTGGATAGGAAAACGATTGAAAACTTTGTCACGCTTGGCATATATTCGTTTTTTCGCTGAGAACATTCAAGCAAAAATAAATGTGTGTTTGTGTGTGTGTCCCCAAGGTGGGAAATGCTATCAAGTCGTCGCTGCAAGGCGTGAACCTGAAGAGAAACAAGGAGAGGGCACGCAGCATCCAGGTGGACATCACCCCCAGCTCCTCCAGGATCTCGCGCAACGCCGTCACCTCGCTGTCCATCAGAGGCCACCGCTGGAAGAGACATGGTGAGTCACACAGCCACACACACGCACACACACACACACACACACACAAAGGCAAACGGGTACCAAACACAAAGGCGAAGAGAGAGAGATGCTGCGCATGAAATTGCACAATTCACGGACTGGAGAGACATCAGAAATGGACGCACTTCATATTTTTCCACGTTGATAACAGTATTTCTCTGAACTGTCGAGCACTTCGGGGCCTTGAGGATCGCCCCCCCACCCCCACCCAAAGGACTGCACTGTCTTGGACACATTGGATCGCCGTTGTTCATTCATTCATCTATCCATGTCCATCTCATTGTCCTACTGTAGTTTCATGGTGTGTGGTGTCCATCAGTCAGTGCCAAACTTCACTATATATTTTCCATAACGTCAGTCAGGCAGAAACCTTGTATCCATATTTCATTTTTGTCTTCTTCGCTAGGCCGGACAGCCGAAGGCCGGAGACTATATTTCTATGCCCCTGTCAGTCCGTCTGTGTGTCTGTCTCTGTCTGTGAGCAGCTAATCTCAGGCAAAGTTGGACTGATTGCGTTGCAACCTTGTAGATTTTTTTTTAATGTTTGATTATTTTTGCCAATGCCCTGTGCCCAAAACGGGGGCACCAGGTTGAAAGTCTGTCTGTGGGTTTTATAAATATTTAACCAATGAAAAGTATGAATAAGATCTTGTGTCTAAACTTAATTGGATCCAGGTTAACAGGTATTTTTTCCATTTCATGAAAAGTAACAATTTTGGACATACAAGGTTTCCGCCTGACAGCGTACTGTACTTGCAACCTCTGACTGTCCTCTACCAGCTTAGAAAGTCCCCTTATTCAACACCGAATGTCCTTCACTCGTTCCAAGTGGAACGCGGAGCCAACCGTGCCAGTCCAGATAAGAGCCAGGAAACAAAGTTTCACTACAGTGATTCAGTGACTTTGAGCCACTATAAGTCAGCCAAGGACACGGGCCAGGAATGGAGACAGATAGTCATAATTTCTACCTGAGAGGTGCTGAGAATCAGTAAATGGTGACTGCTATAAACTGTAGGAACTGGAAGGTTACGGCCCTTACGGGCTACACCATAAGACGGAGCAGGAACAGGAATGTTTGTAGTATATTCTTGTGAGGTTGGAAATTAAGCAGCGTGTACTAAAGAACATATCAAATATTTATCATGGTTTCATATACTGTAGTCCCATTTCTAACTTTCATTTCTATAGGTGAAGCCTTCGGTCCTATAAGTATAAAGTTCAATTTGATGGTAGAGTAGTTTTTTTTTTGTGCCATTTATATAATTGGGGTGAGGGTCTAAAAAGAAAAGAGGGAAAGGCAGTAGAATTAGGACACACAAATAAACACAGAGAGAGGCATTTTCCCCCCTCGGGGGACTGAAAAGGCACTTAAATTATAGCCATCAGCCGGCCTAGAGATGGGTGCTAATGACCAGGTTTCATCTTGTGCGCAAAACCCCTAATTCATCTCATGGGGAGCAGCAAAACCTACTCATGTGTGTGTGCTATGACCTTTCTCTTTGCACAGCTGGTTGAGGGAAATACAATTAAAAATGCATTACAGTACAGGGGATGAACGGCAAGCGAAGTATAAAGTGAATGTATCATCCATCCCCATGTAGTGCTTTTGTTTTTATTTTGCCTTATAGTCTGACTTCTATGATTTCTTTTGTCTTTTCATTTTGCTGCCATGACATCGATTTCCTGTCTGTGTGTTTTCTTGTGGTTGTCGTCTTGTCTTGCGTTTTTGTTCATGCGTTTGTGTTTCTGTCTGTTGTTTGTGTGTGTGTGTCACAATCGTCCCCCGTCTTTTTGTGTATATGTGTCCGTCTTTGTGTCTTCATATTATGTCCATATGTGCTGTCTTGCCGCCCCCCGCTACCTCCGCCCACCAGAGTCCCAGGAGGTGAGTATAGACGGCGAAACGCCGATGGGCGGCGGCCTCATCCCCGAGATCAGTGTGACGAGCGCGGGCGGCGAGCGCATGCCCAACGGAGACTCCATGCGGCCGCGCTCCGACGGCCGCGGCCAGGCCGACGGCGAGCTGCCGGGCGCCGCCTCCGAGGCGGGCCAGGACCCCCGGGGTCACGACCCCGGCGCCCGGGGCCAGGAGGTCAGGAGGCAGAAGTCTGTGAGGCGAATGGTGGAGAACGAGGGTTCCGGGCCCGCCTCCGCGGGGAGGAGCCAGTACTAGGGCCCCGCCCCCCTCCTTCCCCTCCCCTAGCCCCCCTCCCGGGGTAACCCTAGGTAACCATGTGTGGAGGCGTGGTCTCAAAGCAACGCTGCATGATGACTCTTTCTTTTCCCCCCCCGCCTTGGCGCTGGGTTCTTCCACCCTTTCTTTTTTTCCCGGCCTCTCTAATCGCACGGTCACACTTCCTCTCAACGCCATTCATTCACTGACTCTGCCTCGCTACTTTTGATTTTCGCTTCAGGTCCTTACAAATCTAAACCTCCGCATAACTGACAAATAACTGAATTTAATACCCTTCTTTGAACACTATGATTCATACGATTACATTTCCAGAATCAGGGCTGTAAAATACATTGAATTCATTAAAAAAATATTACAGTAAGCAACACAAATATTGAGTTGATTGATGAAAAAGCATAAACAGCTACTGTAACTATTACATAAACGGCTGTTGAATTGTGTTTTTGTATTTGTACTCAATTAAGAGGGATTGTGGGCAGTTCTGTCGTCACCAGCAGGCCCTGGTACGCCTCAACACATTAAGCCTGATTCATACTTAATTGAGCGCCGGTGTCGCGCATCAAAAAATAGCATCTATAAGCTCACAACACATCAGCGCAATGGGTTGCGAGCTTGTAGATTGGCAGTTTTCAGGGTGCGTGACATCCATGCAAAACTACGTATGACTCAGGCTTTATGACTGGGTTGCCACAGGAGACTTATAGCTATAGCTAGCGGTACCACCTAGCTGCGGTAGCTCAGGAAGGATATGCAGGTCTCCCATTTGGTTGTGAGCAGTGGTGCAAGAAGTACTCAGCTTTGTTACTTAAGTAAAAGTACAGTAGCAATACCACAATGTAGAAATACTCTGTGATACAAGTGAAAGTCCTGTATTCTGTCAAACATCTTGACTGGAATGGTGATGGTGCTGATTCCCACTCTGCATGGACGAGCTCAATGTGAACTTCAGTGAGCTGTGACCTGCCTATCTGCCTTCCTGTCAGCTGTGTACCGCTGTTCCTTACTACCGTGATAGCATTAGATGTGTTACATACGACTGCTATGTGGTGGTTGACATACTACTGCCGTGTGTCTGAGGTGGTTGGCTTCTCACATGGGTGTGTGGTGTGTGCATGCATGAACAGAAGCAGAAATATAAGTGGGTGTGTCTGTGTGTTTCTTAACTATGAGCAAACATGAATTAGGGCTGTTCATTAGGGCTGTTTGCTTTACTTCTCCTTCCCGGTGTGATTTCTTCTTCTTTTTTCCTACTAGGCTTATTTCTGTCTAGACACAGCTCTCTTCCTGCCCTGGGTGTTTGGACAACACCGATAAATCACTGATTTGTTGCCTCACACGGCTGCTTGTTTAATCTAACCTGTGTGCAGGACTGGAATACAAAAATCCTTGTCTTCTACCAAGTAGGTTGCCATTATGTTGGCTGAGTTTACAGCAGAGAGGCGCCACCTGTTGGAAGACGAGGGCATAACCCCTCTGTTCTGCCGTCTTCTATGATCAAAGTCCAATGTAAAAGAACAAGAATAGATTTTACGGTATTGGAGCATGATCCCAAACTAAGACTTAACCTGTGATTGGATGGATACAAGAAGAGTGGGCGCTAAGGAAGAGTGGGCACCTCGATGTAAAACAAGCTATTTCGTCCAAAATGTAAAAAAGAAAATATTTGAAAAACGGTCTTAACTGATGTAAAGTATACATGATGTGAACATATACATCATGGGTACATCATTTTCAGACCTACATTTATCCTTCTTGTTTATGCCCAAAATGATTGCATATACAGGTTTTGTTGCAATTGTAGAAATATTAGACCTTAATTGTAAAATGTTCAATCATGTTCTAATCATGTATACTTTACATAACTTAAGACCATACTTTACATAACTTAAGACCATTTTCCAAATATATATTTTTTTTACATTTTGGACCAAATGGCCAATTTTACATCGAGGTGCCCACTCTTCCCGTTACCGATTGATCAGATAGGCTGCAGGACAGAGGTGATAGTGTTTGTATTCCTGCCTACTATCTATCCTGTCTGACTTTCCCCCACTGTCTGTCTGTCTGTCTGTCCGTCCCTCCCTCCCGCTCAGATGCCGTGGATCTGGGTTCCCCGGACGAGCTGATGGAGATCTCGGAGGTGGACGAAGGGGTGTGGCCAGGCGGGACGTCGGGGCCCGACGTGACTCCGCCCAGCATCACCATCACCGGCAACAACAACGTCACGGCGGTGAGCCTGGGCGCCAAGGCCATGAAGAAGTGCCGGCTGGGCGGGCGCTCCAGCAAGGACAAGGAGGCGGGGTCGCTGGCGACGATGGGGCGGGCCGCCAGCGAGTGCAACGAGCTGTCCGTCAAGCGGCTGACGCTCACCTCCAGCCAATCGGTGCCCAAGCCGGGGGCCCTCAGCAACCTGACGCGCACGGCCAGCGCCGTCTTCTCGCGCTCCTTCGAGCAGGTCCCCCCCGGGGGGAACAACAACGCCGCCCCGCCCACGTCGAGCAACAACTTGGAAGCGATGGGCCGCTACTCGTGCAGCCTGCAGGAGGAGAGCCACCTGGAGTACCTGAGTCCCGGGCCCAACCACAAGCAGCGCTCGCCCAGCATCAGCGTACACCTCGGTTCTGACCTCTGAACCCAGCGTGACACCCTGACCCCAACCCCCCCCATCCCTCACACGACATGTACCCTGACTTCTGACCCCATACCTGTGACCTTGGAACTCCAAGCCATGCCACTTGCAATGGACGACAAACTTGCCGACATGCGCTCCTTTTCTTTTTTTTTGTTCACCACTCCACTCCCCCTCTCCCTGTTCCATCTCTGTCTGTGCTGTAAAACCAGCCTTCTGCCCTCTCTCTCCAGTCAGCCTCCCAGAGGCTCCTCCATTTCCCTTGCTAACCACCATGCCCCATTAACCAGATGGCTCGCCAGGTCCATTTGGGGAGGCGGGCAGTCTGGGCCAACACTCCCCCCTCCAGCACCATTGAACTAGTTGTGCACGGCGGCTCTTGAAAATGTGCCAGGCTGGAACTGCAGTGCCCTTGCAGAGCTGCCCTGTCGTACACATGAGAGTACACCAGCAGACGGGACAGACAGACACGCACATCACTGTATCACAGACAATTTGGGAAATTGGATATTTTAATAGACTTTTGGTGCTCCTGTCGTGTGGCTGTCCCCCAACATCCATCTTCACCATTCCCCCAGTTTGTCACTGGAGGGTTATTGAGTATGTATGAACGTGTGTGTGTGTGCGCGTGTGTGTGTGTGCGTGTGTGTGTGTGTGTGTGTGTGTGTGTGTGTGTGTGTGTGTGTACTGTATGTGTTTGTACAACCGTTTTTAGAATAAAAAGGCTGCTGATCAAGGTATGAACAAGGTATGATTCTCCTAAATCCTAGCATCCTCCTCCAAGCATTTATTTTTTCTTTCTTTTTCTTTTTTTTTTTTTTACATAAAATGGACCCCTCGCATAGCAATATAAATCCCCTTTCCTACTCAGAGTTTCATCGGCCACATATTTTACATAAATTTAGACCAGTTGTCCCTAAATTGATTTATTTTTTTAGATGTCTTGTATGTTTACGTTCGCTCCATATTAAAATGTTTGCATACGAGTAGAACTAATAACCACTCCATGATCAACCAAGACAGTAATAATCGGTTCTTTGTGTTTACAATCGGACAGTATTGTTGTCACCACCATGTGGAAGCGCAGTACCGGCGTCCTTTCCACTCGCTCCTCTTGCACCTTTTTATGAGTAGCTGGGTTTCTGAAGAAGGAATAAAGAGTTCTTGCATGCGGTTTGTCTGATTTTAGGTTTAGGTTCGCTACATTGAAAGAGGTTTGTATGATGTTTTAAGTGTTGAATTTTTGCACACGAAAGGTTGAGAGCGTTGGTGCTTGAATGCTTCATCTGTGGTATTTTCCTATGAAAGAGAGAGAGGTGTAAATTTAAACTGTGGTATTTTCTTGCGAGGAAGAGCTGTGTTCTTTTTTTTGTCTTAACTGTATTACTTCACACAGTGTTAAAAGCACATGAGAGCAAACAGCAAATGTCAACCCACAGTTTGTAAAGTAATCCAAAGTCCATTTACCTAACCTTAAGTGACATTGGTCTTTCAACCACTTAAGCCCAACATACTTCATCATGCAAAGAAATGGTGGCGGTAGCCAATCTACAAGCTCAAAACACGTCACACCGTGACACGCTGTGACCTTGTAGATCGGCTATTTTTGACTATTTTTGAACATTTTGAAAATGTTTCCCATGACATGCCCAAAATAAGGGACACCAGGGTTAAAGTGGTTAAGAATTCCATACATCTGGCGCTGTTCCATATAAGCCTCCAACCTAGCTTGTATGGGAGATTGTGGTCTAGCCAAAGGCTGTGATGCCTCATGGCCTTTATCTTTTTAGATCTGTTAATGAAGTGGAGAAATGTAACGGGCCGTCTTGATTCTTGACTCTCCTACGTTCAAAGTCCATGCTCCCATTTTTAGGTGTTAGTACTGTGGTGATGTGTTTTGTATTTAACTTGTTCCTGCTCAACATCCGTCATTATTTGGTTTTGTTGTCAAAGCCTGGCTGTCAGAGAACACCGTGGTTAGGGATGGGACGATATGAAAATTGCATGACACGATTATTGTGGCAAACATAATTGTGATATTATCTCGTCTAAAACTTTTGTTAACCACTTGAATCCCCAGCATCCCTATTCTGGGGGGAACTTTTGCCAAAAATAGTCGATCTACTTAGCTTGTAGATAGGCTATTTTAAGCGAATCGATTTGTGTAGAGTGAAATAAGAGCGTACCAAATGTGCTCTTTACAGGTCCGTTTTAAGTGAGTTTAAGTGGTACTGTATTTGCAGCTCAACAAAAGCGAACTAATCCTAGTGTATAACGGTGGACAATTGCACGATAAATAAAAATGTCCACGATACAATTATTGTGAGCGTTTTTTTAATCATGATAATTATAACGATAACAATTATCGTCCCATCCCTAACCGTGGTACTCTGCCATTTACACTGGAAAAAAATAATTCATGAGACTCCTCACATCTGATACATTTGGTGTCCTAGTACAAACAACGGTTCCTCCAGTGCCGCCCTGTGCATTTGAGAAGAAGAAAACAACAACAAAAAAACGGTGTATTCTGTAATTTCTACGTGTTCTACTTCTAAAGCTGTTTTTAAGTGTTCATAGTTTGGTGGGACGATAATCATCTTGTGTCTGTAATGTGGGTTTACAGATTGCGAAATGGTAAGCTCTCCTTGTACATCATACTACTGTTGTTGTACTAAAGTTTGGTTTATTTTGGGCCTTTTATTTTGTCATGAGGATAACTCATTGCTCGAGCATCTGGGAATAAAGTGTTTATATATTTCACTCGTCTGCTGGTCGTGTGTGTGTGTGGGTGGGTGGGTGGGTGTGTGTGTGTGTGTGTGTGTGTGTCCGTCTCTCACACAACAAATAGGGAAAGTACCTCAGAGGTAGTGTGCAGAAATATCTGATTTACTTTCCAATAGCCCATACCCGGTCGACCCAAGACACCAAGACAGACAGACAGAGGTTACTCCAATTATATAGTAGGATAAAAGAAAAACATCCTCACTACTCTTCTGCTTTTCATGGCTTCACAGGGCATCATTTATGCGCACAAAACCCCAGGATAACAGGGAGTTATTTTTCTATTCATCCTATCACAATTATTTACATTAAAAAATGTCACAAATTCAATAACCTTTTCTATTATGATTTACCTATTTTATCTATTTATTATTTACGTTGTCAAGTTGGCTAATTGCAGGTCTAAGACATGACATGTTGAGTCCTTATTGGACAGATACAGATATGGTCATATTCAGCCGTTGTGTAGTATTGTGTATGTTAGAATTAATGTACACCAAAAATAAATTAGTTTTTTGTTCAAAAGTTAAGTTATACATTATGATAGTACTCATTAATATAGTGTTTGTTCAGTAACATGCGTTTCTCTATCTCTTTAGTAAACATAAAATATATTTTCAGGTGTGACACCAATTTCATTCAACCAGAAGAGGGCACCCATTTATCAGTTTTGAATTTGAACTTGTTCTATTTCCAAGTTCTGTTTCATAACTTCCAATTTCACTTGTTTATCTTGTATCCTGTATGAGTTCTCTCTCCCGAATGGATGAAATTGGTATCCTGACCTGAACATGTATTTTATGTTTACTAAAGAGCTGGAGAGACAGGGAGACACTTTACTGAACACTATAGCAAAGATTACTATCAGAAAATAAAGGTTTTTGGCACTTATTCAAAGCAGCACTATGTCAGCACTTTCCTCTTCTACCCCGGATTTGAACTGGGTTTCCTGCGCAAGTGCTGACATTTTTACCATTGAGCTAATCTGCTTGCTCATGGGATACATTTAATCTTGACTATCAGGTCAAAATTTGTGTCAGATCCTGTGTCTAGGTGAGACATGACCTTTGACACAATCTAAATGTCTCAATAGAAGAGCAGGGAGACAAAATACAACCACCCCAATTGTATATAAAGTGATATTGTGGTATCATACTCTACCATACAGATTGGACAAAATTACATTTTATTCTTTAAAAAAAAAGTTACATATAGTGAGGCTTTAAACAAATATTACTTGAGACTTGGGATTCGACCTTGAGGTAATGGTGAGCTGGTGTGAACTTCTGGGAACTCAGATTACCAACACAATAATGTATAGAGTCAGATCAGTCCTAACGCCAACCATAAAAATAACATGGTTAATGTTTAATATCCCATAATATTTTTCATTCAAAATTTTACTGTTGGTGTAACCCCGGTTTGGCCCTCTCGGTGGCGCTCCACAATAAAACGTGAAGTTTTACAACCATGTTCCCTGGCGTCACTTCCAGTGTTGCCATGTGCGCTTATTATAAGCGACTAATAGACCGCCGAAGTCTGACGTCATTTACACATCCTTTGTTTGTCTACCTGGTTTGCAGTTTTCCACCCCCGTTCTGAATCCCATAGACGTATTGAATATCGCGTCAAATAAGAACTGTGTTCCAAAAATAAACACATGACCCCGGCGGGTTGACTCTTATGGATATGAAGCATCAACTGACGGTGAGAAAACGCTAATGTTACTTCCGCCGAATTAGTTACATTTTCGCCAGAAACAGACTGTATCAAATATAAGTGACTGACTATCATAAACGATACAGAACCTCCTCCCTGACAATAACGCCGACACGCGGTGTTTATTTTTGGACCACAATTCTTATATGAGACGATTCTAAGATGACCCAATGTTATTCTCCATAGAGAAATTACTTCCGCAAACCTGGGGATGAACGAGTGACGTCAGGACTTCGGTGCTCTATAAAGTTGCTTGTAAATATTGGTGGTTGCGGCTTTTTGGGCTTGTCCCTAAAGTGTAGTTGCTTATTTGGGCTTGTTTATTTGGGCTCCCTTCCTAATGTTGTTTTAACCAGTGGTTCTCAAACATTTACAAGTCAAGGAAACCCCACAAATTAATATGAATTTGTCTGCGGACCCCCATCTGAATCTGAAATGTGGGGGTCCGAAACTGCCAATTTTATGTCAAATTTCTTTTTTTTAAATAGCAGATCTAACAAGCTCACAACGCGTCGCGATCGAACATTAGTTTTAAAAGGGCGAAGCAAGGGCTCGCTTCTTTTGGGCTTGTTTCTCTCAGGACATCTGGCAACGCTGGTCTGGTCACTTCCTCTTGTCTCTCACGTCCTTGTGCTGCTGTGTTGAGGTGTTTTATTACCTGGAGGAGAAGAAGGCTTCATCATGGCTAAACTCAGCAAAGAGACCAAGCAGCGGCTGCAGCAAGTGTTCACGTGCGGACAGTTCGTCATCCGGTGGGGCTTCATCCCCACCGTGCTGTACCTGGGTCAGTATCTGGAGAGGAATGGGAAGGATTTAGCCGGTTAGCTTAGCATCAGGCTACACTACAGTGCTGTACAGTGGTGGAAAAAGTACTCAAATTCCATACTTAAGTAAAAGTACCATACTGCAATATAAAAATACTCTGTTACAAGTAAAAGTCCAGAATAAAAAACTTACTTGAGTAAAAGTACAAAAGTATTGGCATCAAAATGTACTTAAAGTACCAAAAGTAAAAGTACTAAATATTTGAAAATAGCCGATCTACAAGCTCACAACGCGTCGCATCGCGACGCGTTGTGAGCTTGTAGATCTGCTATTTTCAAATAGCCTAGGTTTAAAATAGGTTTAAAGTAGTTAATGTGTGTTTCATTATATCATAATTTATATCTGAAAAGTAACTAGTAACTAAAGTTTTCAAGTAATTGTAGTGGAGTAAAAGTACAATATTTGCCTCTGAGATGTAGCGGAGTAGAAGTAAAAGTATTGGAAATTGGAAATACTCAAGTAAAGTACAAATACCTCAAAATTGTACTTAAGTACAGTACTTAAGTAAATGTACTTAGTTACTTTCCACCACTGGCTGTACTGTAACTGGGTCAGTATCTGGAGGAATGGGAAGGGTTTAGCCAGTTAGCTTAGCATCAGGTTACACTACAGTGCTATTATTTTTTTTAACTATGGCTGTACCTGGGTCAGTATCTAGAGGAATGGGAAGGGTTTAGCCAGTTAGCTTAGCATCAGGCTACACATTGCTGTACCTGGGTCAGTATCTGGAGGAATGTGAAGGGTTTAGCCAGTTAGCTTAGCATCATCCCCACAGTGCTGTACCTTGGTGGTCAGTATCTGTTCTGGAGTAGAGGCACATAACGTTAGCCAAGTTAGCATAGCATCAGGCCACACAGGCTTGCAAGTTACAAGTTATTGTCACAACACAAGTTAACAGGTGTAAAAGTGAAATAGTTTTGAGTACAAGCGTCCACGAATTGCAGTTAATCATAAGGAGAAAAAAGGATGATGTCAAATAACATTTACATACGGTGTGTACTTAAGATCAAGCAGCACATATGCAAGTATGTATTAGATGTGTGGAGAACAAAATGTATTAAATTCAGTCATATATTCACAGTCCCATAGTACCCATATACACAAAGTAAGTATAATCACACATATAGTCTACATAAAGTGATGGTGCCAATGTGATGGCCTGTGTGGACAACACTGACAGGGCTCAGCACAGCAGAACCTGCTTTTTCAGCAGTCTGACAGCCTGGCAGCAGTGTTGCCAGAGAAACAAGCAGCCAGGTCTATGATGAAAACAAGCCCAAAAGAAGTGGCTAGGCCAAGTTTGACCACTTAACATTTGAAAATAGCAGATCTACAAATCTGCTATTTTAAAAAAATACTCAGAAAAAAGTTTGATATTTTGAATAACAACTAACACAAAATAATATAACACAAATCTTGTCTCTGCCATGGCACAAACAAAATATTTTCTGATGGGGGTCCACACACAATTACATAATTAATCTGGGGGCCCTTGACATGAAAGAATGCACTAGTTTAAACAACATTTAGGAAGCAAGTAAATAAGCAACTACACTTTAGAAGCAAGCCCCCCCAAAAAACACAACCCGCAAACTGCCAAGCGACTTTACAGAAAAACAAGCCCAAAGTCGCTTATAATAAGCAGACATGGAAACACTGCCTGGCAGTGGAAGCTGTTCCTTTTAGTCTTTTCACTCAGTTTGTTGTACAGCGGTATTGCCTGTATGATGGCATCAGGTTGATGATGATCCTCAGTCTTGGTTAATATGCACCGCCTTGTTTATGCCCTGGAATGGAGGACAACTCACCTCTGATTATAGATGCACATGCACTCAGCCAGCCTACCGTACCACCCTATGTAGCAATACAATAATAATAACTTTGGTTTAATTGCTCATAAGCACAATGAGTAACAAAGACTTTTTTCCCCTTTTTTTTAAGAACATACTTCCCACCAAAAATCATCCTCAGCAATGATTACATTTGCATTGCAATATTGTTTGTGCATTAGTATGCCATGAAATATATTTGAAATAAAAAGACCCTATAAGCAAACGGTACCAGGGGTAGTCTGGTCTTCTATCAGTATCTATCTGAATAGGGCTGTCACCTTTATGACATTTTACTTGATGATTAATTGTCACTGAAATAATTGCGATTAACGATTCAATTGCGTTTCTGTTGCCAAACATTTTGAATAGAAATTACATTTCTGTTTGGCTTTTAGGCTTTGTAAACTACAGTTGCACAGGGCATATTATGACAAATAACATACATATTTAATAACTTTATACTTTAGTAATAACTATTAATAGCGGAAATAGCCGATCTACAACTACAAAATGTTTTTGAGCTTGTAGATCGGCTGTTTCCACGATATATTAAATTAAAAAAATATATGAAAATTGTTTAACATGGAAATGATTATCTCAAATAATATCTGACCGTCATGCACTGTCATGCTCTGTGAAACCAGGTCAATGCAAGTGACTTCCCTGCAGGATGGACGATTGTGACAGGCCTATCGGTGGCTGCGGTTTCTAAATGACGCGACTGTAAACCGCAAAAGGAAGGAAACGCAAACACTTGCTTTCAGCCGTCACAGCAGTCACCTATATCACACATACAGGATAGATGTGTCTGCATATATTCATTAGCGGTTGACGTGGTGGAAGTTTGGACATAGCAGGACTTTTCTCCCGTCTTGCCACGGCACCCTGTGGAGTTGCCCTGCTGTCGTTACGTTGTGTTGTCCCTCAGGATGCTGGAAACCCCCCCCCCCCCCGGCTAGGGACTCTCCCTTCTCTGGGATCCGGAGTGTTGAACGGGGCAAAAAAAAATAGCAGAGATCAGAGAGTGGCTGAGATTATATAAATATAGTTGTTCCGATACCAGTATCGGAAAAGCTGCCGATAGGTGCCTAAAATGCTGGTATCGGGGAGTATGCCAGTCTATGCCTATCCGATACCACATACGATACCATAATATTAATATATCTTGATTGCTTCAGTTGATGTTGCACTTCTGTTTTATACTCTTACTGTACTATTTACATTATTATTTGTTTTTAAATTACACACTGGAATCGGTTAATACAATATAACTTATATACAATTGGAGTGGTTGTATTTTGTCTCCCTGCTCTTCTATTGAGACATTTAGATTGTGTCAAAGGTCACGTCTCACCTAGACACAGGATCTGACACGAATTTTGACCTGATGGTCGAGATTCAATTTATCCCCTGAGCAAGCAGGCATGCTCTATTAGCTCAATGGTAAAACATTTCAGCACGTAAGTGGGAAACCAGGTTCAAATCCGGGGTAGAAGAGGAAAGTTCCATAGTGCTGCTTAAATCGCTTTGAGTTGATTGAGAACCAGTTCTCATTTACAATAATATTAATAATCTGGGCCTTTGCCTTTCTGGGAAACCTGCTTACTTGAAATCTGTTGCATCATGTGTGTGATGCAATGTGTGTGTATGAATGAAGCCATGAAAGATAGAGCGAGGGAGGATGTTTCTTTTATGGAATCAGGTGCAGTGATGGAAGAAGATGGAATGTTTTACTCAAGTAAAAGTATCAATACCCTATTGTAGAAATGGTCTGTTACAAGTTCGCTATTAAAAATTAAGTATTGGCATCAAAATGTACTTAAAGTAAGAAAAGTAAAATTACTCACAATGCAAGTTCAAAATGTATTAAAAATATTTAGAAAATAGCAGATCTACAAGCTTTGCGGCGCGTTGTGAGCTTGTGGATCGGCCATTTTCAAATATCCAAAGTATATAGAGGGCTGGTTAAAGTTTTCAAAGAATTGTAGTGGAGTTAAAAAGTTCTCAGTGCCTCTGAGAATTGTACTTTGTTACTTTCCACCACTGAGTCAGGTATTTCTGCACACACTACCTCATGGCCAAAACACTGTTTAGCTTGACTGATGATATTCCCAGTTTCCACTAGAAAAACAGATCAGCCAGACATGTAGTAGTAAATCTTTATTTCGGTCCATTTAAAACACAAACAACAAAATACAAACATACATTAGAGTCCACTTATACAAGTTACTTATACAAACATCCATCTTAAGACTTGAGACATCAAGTGCTTCCCAGTCGTGGACGTAAGTCAAACTTCTCTAGAAATGCTCATTAAATGGAAGTGAGTTTCTGGGGTTCTAGTCATCCGCCCTATTTGCCTTCCATGGGAGGATTAGGAGGAGTATCATGCTGATTTTCCAGAAATGTTTGGACACGCTGGTTGCCAGCCAGTATGTTAGTCTCGCATGCCAGACTGTTGCCTCTCACAATTTTCAAATGCTTCCGTCATACAGTATGGAGCAACGGAAGCTCGCTGAAAATCAAGCGATAAAGCGGATGTGACGCCTCCTCCCCACTTCCGTTTCGACTTTACTATCACCAAAATGTATCGGAATATAAATAAAGTAGTGGAATAGTTTTCTGGCTACGCGAGACTATCAGTATGTTGCTACATTGTCTTATGTCTTAGCAGTCATACATTATGTTGTCTTAATGTTGTCTTATATTCCTTCCGTCTAACTTTGCAACCCTTGGTTTCATTGAATAATGCTGTCAAGCCACTCTGATAAAGTGAAGAAAACCTTTTGAGACTTCTATCACTTTTTGTGACTTTTCCACCTCCGACAGCCAGCCCCTTCATTGTTCCATTTCTATTTGTGATTGACAGGTTTCAAACGGGGGGCGGATCCAGGCATGCCTGAACCCACAGTCCTGAGGTGTGTATAAAACCTATCAAATCATATATGCAGTTCTGTAACTCTGGTTTGCAAGTTTGCCTATTTTGGCATATCGTGTAACATTTTAAATACATTTATTTTCAAACTTGTCAAAAATGGCGATAATAGCCTATCATCATGCACTTGAAGATTGGCTGTTTTTGTTATCTTAAGGGATTTTGCATGGCGTCTTATTTGATTCTCTTGAATTGGAAAAATAGCTCCCTTGGTAGATGGATCTGTGAGGTCATGCATTTTCTTAAATTAGAAAAGATTAGATACACACTGAGGGGATCTACTGATACCTTGGCATTAAACCTTTTGGGAACCACTGGGTTACAGTGTAAAGATCAGCCACCTTAAACTCTGTATTCTATGATATTAAAATTGTCTTGACCTTCTCATGTGCTTAACATGACATGGTGTAAATGTTGAAATGGTTGTGGTTTGTTTGATGTTTGCTGAACGTAAATGAGGTGCCTGTTTCCAGGGAACTAGCGGTTTCAGTGGTGCCTGACACAGACGAGTGGTTACAGTGTTGCTGTGACTGATAAACACACTCCCTGACTTTTCACGTCGTGTTTTTTTCCCGTAAATGAACGCCCTACAACTTCACACAAAAGCATCAAAAGTAGCAGATCTACAAGCTCAAAGCACGGCTCGAAGCGACGCGCTTTTGAGCTTGTAGATCTGCTACTTTTGATACTTTTAAATTTGAATCCTGAAAAGTAACAGTTTTGGACATGAGGTTTCCACCCGACGGATGATTTCCAAATATAAATGAAAGTACAGTCTGAATGGTATTCTACTTGCGTATCACTTCAACTTTAATGTCAATGTTTTAATGTTTGGTGTAAAAGAGTGAGTTTTTTTTCCTACACGCATTTGTAGATTTCTCACCCCACGCCCATCATTTGACGTTTTCAGGAAAGAGAAGAAGGTAGACTAGCAAACACCCGAGATTGAATTTAAAAGAATTACAGAGCCCGGTATACCAAGGGGGACTTGGTATTCATAAACCTGTTATTGTACCATTTATGCCTTTGATCGTGCGTGCAATTCACAAGAAAAATAAGGATATTGTGGCCGAACTTCAAAACAAAAACCTGCATGGACTAATCATGGAATGTCTGTCCATGGTGTGACGTCCCTTTCAACACAGCTGTGATCGGCACATTTAGTTTTTTGCCTGGTAAATAATAGATTTCTGAGGTGCCAATGGCCTAGTGGTTAAGGTGCATACCACATAGGCTCTAATGCAGCCTGACATCAATTTGCGGGTTCGATTCCCGAGCTCGACGACCTTTGCTGTGTGTCACTCCCTGTCTCTCTCTCCCGGTTTCCTGTCACTCTTAAGTTTCAACAGTACTATCCAATAAAGGCAGAAAAGCCCCAAAAATGTGACCTGAGGCTAAATCAGTAGTTCAAATTATTCAAAATCTTTCGAACATAACATTTTTCTAAAATGTTGAAAAATAGCAGCTTCTATATCTGCTATATTTAAATAGCCAATGCAAAAATCTAAAATGACACAGATGCTTTCCCGGTTTTAACGGGTTACAAAAATACTAATAGATTGCTACAAGTATTAACACAATTCTCTGCTTAGTTCAATAAATAACCAAATGTATGTTATTTAGACTAGTACTTTGGTTGAGATGCACCTTGTTATGTCCGTACTTCTGTTAAACTGCTAGCCTTGTTTCTTCCAGTTTGCTTTGGGGCTGAGCAACACCCGTACCTCCCTTCGCCATGGTCATGATGATCCTACCTATCACTGGCAGTCACCTGGGAAATGGACACCATGTCTCCCTTTTTCATGTCCCCAAGTCTTGGTGTCCAATGTTTCTTCTCTTGAGAAGATTTATTTCTGTTCATGAATGAGCACTGAGTACTGTATGTGTGTGTGTGGCCACACTGTTTACGTTACCCACTACGTTACCCACTGCATGGACTGTAGATCGTCAATGGATGGGCCTCAGTCTGGGCAGGTTGGATGACCAATGGAACAAGAAACTAAAGTCCAGACTCTTTCTTTCTTTTCTTTTCTTTTCTTTTCTTGTTAGTATTCTGCACTGAATGGAATTTCCCATCTGGTGTTTTTTTTTTCCTTTCTTTTTTTGTAATGTGTGACCCCTAAATTATAAAAGAAACATTTATTTCAATAAATCCTAATGAAAATAACATCTTTTGGTACATAAAGCCTGTGTGTCTTTTTTAATATTATTATTAATAGTAGTAGTAATTAATGCAATGCCTTCATTTGTTATCATTGAAAACGTAGACAAAAGGTGTAGGCTGAAGCCTTAGCTTATTGTGCCTACCCTTTTAACCTTCGAATAGCGATCATGGGTAAGAAAATACAACAAAACAAGCAACAACAAAACAAGTGAAGTAGAGGTGATAATCTAAAAGATAGCTGGGTTTGAATATACAAATGTCCAAGTTGTAGATTTGTTGCAAACGTTTTGAAGGAAATTGCATCATGACTGGACAACTATGGAATGAAAATCTTTTTTTTTTTGTGCAATAATGGAAAATACCCTTTGGTTCTGGTACTTGTATTTCTTGGTTTCAGCTATGCAGAGGATATGCATCACTGTTGGCACGCATAGTGAGGACTTGCCATAATATTTATTGTGTGTGTATAATGACCAGAAATAAATGTATATGTTTTGAAATAGAAAATGTTTAGCACCCTATAAGGACAAATGGTACAAAAGTGTTATAAACACATTAGTTATTGAACAGTGGTGGAAAGTCACTACTTTCAAGTACTATGGTTAATTTAACAGAGTAGCTTTCATTTAGATTTTAGTGTACATAACACTAGTAATTCCACTTTTGATCAAGTATTGTGCACCACTATGCTGTTGCAACCCAATAAGGAGGCTATTCCATTCCAGCTGATGAAGAGTGATTGATTGGTATTGATTGGTAGAACATATTCATATATGAATTGGGTCTAAATCTAAATGATTACATCAGGATGCCACATATGTGCCCTTTCATGGTGACCTTGTGTAACTCAGTAACTGTTGTATTTAAAGGGATATTTCACTTTCAAAAAAACTTTGGGTCATTTTATTGTCTACTCAGGCTTTTGAGAACCCCCCAGACCGTTTTTAAGTTGCTTGATTCAGTATTTAGGTATTTGATATTCATTTTGTCAGACACGCCCCCTTCCTATACAAACACATAACTTTAAACTCCATTTTTAACATGTTAGATTCATCAAAAACACCCGTCCTTGCTTCTGGTGACTCACCCTGCCCTCCTAATACGCGAGGGGGCCGTGTTTTTTCGATTACTTTTTTCATTTATTATTTTTTATTTTTTTATTGTATTGAATTTTATTCATTTTCCAAAAAAGATATTAAAAACTAGAAAATGTGCTCCTCGGAGCACAAGTCTCCGCCAGCAGACCCGTGCTATTTTAATCAAAGGAAATCACTTACCCTATCTTTAACCATAGTTTTCTGGGAATGTTCTAATTCTTACTTAAAATAGAACATGTTACTATATCATAGCAATTATATTATTATAGCAATAACTAATGAGATACAGAGGTGGCAAGCAACCACAATCAAATCAACCGTCAAACAGTCATTGTTACTACACATTTAGATCTGAGGCTGAATCTAAAAATGATTTCTAAAACTTAAAGGTAGGGTAAAAATATATATCTTTTAGTTAAACAAAAAGTTCTTTGTTAATGTAACATTAACTAGCACCTTCTTTGGACGCACGTATTCATGTATGTAGTGTCCCTTGTAGGCAAGTTTTCGTTTTAGTTTCAGGGGAACAACTTCAGCAGTCTCAGGAAGTCTTGGCAGTAATTTGATAATAGTGTCTAAGTCAGATGGCACATTGACTGCATTACCGTGGATTGCCTTTTGTCTGCCTCTTGGCAAACCAACAAGTTTCATGAAGGCAATACATTGACTTACCAACCTTTCCTCTAAAGGGTGCAAATCCTGCAGTTCTCGGGGAATGGCATCCAGTAATAAGTTGTTAGTTGTTAGTGATTCAAGTGTTCTTTTCTGTTTCTTAGCTTGGGCCTCCTGCTTCGGCGTAGCGCCTTTGCTTCTTCATCAGGTTTCAGACGATGATTTGCTGCTTCTTCGGTTCGCGTAATGGGAGTTAGTTTCATTGTGTGATCTCAGCTGTGATCTCAGTTTGTATTGGAAAGTACTGTTCCTGATTGATCCTGTCTAAGCTATTTATATTACATATTGTGATGTCACGTGAAACTTGACCAATGTTAGGTGTTCTCAGACGGACACACACGCACGGTCGGGTAATTTGTTCTGGAAAGTACTGTTCCTGATTGATCCTGTCTTACCTATTTATATTACATATTGTGATGTCACGTGAAGCTTGACCAATGTTGGGTGTTCTCAGACGGACACATACAGAGACGGACGGAGAGGAAAAGATACTCTCCATTAGTCCTGTCAATATTACATATTGTCATGTGTCACTTGACCAATGTTAGCTTGGCTGATGGAGGCTCACTTCAAAAAATATAAATGACTTGAAACTTGACCAATGTTAGGTGTTCTCAGACGGACACACGCACGGACGGGTAATTTGTACTGGAAAGTACTGTTCCTGATTGATCCTGTCTTACCTATTTATATTACATATTCTGATGTCACGTGAAGCTTGACCAATGTTGGGTGTTCTCAGACGGACACATACAGAGACGGACGGAGAGGAAAAGATACTCTCCATTAGTCCTGTCAATATTACATATTGTCATGTGTCACTTGACCAATGTTAGCTTGGCTGATGGAGGCTCACTTCAAAAAATATAAATGATTTTTTGAAGTGACACACCTATTTATAGGTCTCTATTTCGTCATGCGTCTCGCTAGCCAATCAGAGCACACCCTTTCAACATATTGTCACGTGTCACGTGGAGCTTGACCAATGTTAGCTTGGCGGACACACGGATGGACGGGAACGAAAACATAGTCTCCTGGTGGAGACAATAAATGAAAAAAGTAATCGAAGAAACACGGCCCCCTCGCGTATTAGGAGGGCAGGGTGAGTCACCAGAACCAAGGACGGGTGTTTTTGATGAATTTAACATGTTAAAAATGGAGTTTGAAGTTATAATGGGTTTGTATAGGAAGGGGGCGTGTCTGATCAAATGAATATCAAATATCTAAATACTGAATCAAGCAACTTAAAAACGGTCTGGGGGGGTTCTCAAAAGCCTGTGAGACAATAAAATGACCCAAAGTTTTTTTGAAAGTGAAATATCCCTTTAAGTCCAGTAGCAGTACTTTTATTTGAGTAGGACCGTCTAGTAGTCTTTACAAAGGAACAATGAAGACTTTAGTCAAGAACATTTTTCTTTATTGATAGCTGTATACAAAATAAATATTCATGTCACTGACGCGTATTCACTTCTCTCCTGGATAACTTTCATTCAGAATTCATTTCCACAATAAATAACATTTTTTCATCAACACAAAAACTTTCTCTGCAAAATAGCTCAAATACATTCCACATGGTAAGGGTATGAAAAATATTGTATATCTAAAAATAAATAAATACAAATATCAAATAAGTCAGTGAAGCATAGACTCCTAATAAATAGCATACATTATACATAAATATAAATACGTTGAATACATTAAACGGTACAAATACTGAGATTTAAGGCAATTCAAGCTAATTCAATCCACTTTACAGATGGCTAAACTAAACTGATTTATATGATGTTCTTGATGAGTTCACTATAATCATAACATTTTTCTAGAAATGAAAGCGGGGGCAGTAACACTAAAACGGTGCTAAACTGGCCCGGACCTGGCCTAGAGGTCCCGGCACCTGGGCTCACAGTGCACCCCGGGTTCGAGTCCCGTTCCTGACGGTCTTTGCTGCATGTCTCTCCCCATCTCTCTCCCCCTGTTTCCTGTCCATCTCTCTACTATAGAACTATAAATAAAGGTAGAAAAATACCCAAAAATATATTTAAAAAAAAAAACGTGTTAAACTGCCTCAACAGATAATAATAAGCAAAAAAATCACAATACAAAATAAATAAATAGGACTGTTAAAGTTAACGGTGGTTCAAGTGTAAAAGTTACTGTCACAGTACATGTATGCTGGTGGGACGGTAGTGGGCACGCATCTCCCTCCTGGAGAGGGCGCGCTGCCCGTCGATCAGGAACAGATGGACGTGGCGCAGGATGGCGTGCGCCGTCATCTTCCTGCTGAACTCGTCGGGGTTGTTCAGTTTCGCAAGGAGCTGCTGCTCCTGGCTAGCACTCAGCTCTACTACCTCCCCAGGGCGCTTCATCTGTGGAGATGATGGGGGGCCAGAAGACACGTAAGTTTTACATTCATGACAACAAAAATAAAAAGCGTTTTTCTTTTTGTTTCTCAAACTATTTAAGTTAATTGTACCATTACTGCCTCTCTGTTGGGTATGAAGTGTCATGTATTTATGCGCACCTCGTTTTTGATCAGTGAGGTCAGTTGGTCACCATAGGACCTGGCATCAGGCAGGATTGGGTTTCTGGGGTACTCTGTCTCCACGTGTTTCAGAAGAACCTTGTACTTGAGGAGACCCTCGACCAGCCTCTTCAGACAGTTCTCCTGCAGAGCAGAGAAAGACACGGGGGGCCAAGTCAGAAAACGTTGGTTGGAAAACCTCAGAATACTTAAAGCATTGTGTTTTCATTTTACCAGCCTATTTTCAAGTGAGCAGCACACAGCAGAAGTAGAGACAACATAAAATACCTCGGTGTATGGCTGGACTCAGAACTCACATTCAAATGGTTAACTTTGGAATATTTTTTTTTATATAGATCCAGAAACTGCTTTTCTTGTAGTGTCTGTAAGAAACTGGCTTTGCACTGTATTGAACATAGCGTTTTAAAATGTGTTCTATTGCTTGATGTTAGCCATCCTAAGACTGTGATGTTTTCCAAGGTTCGCAATGGTTATTGTATGCATTTTTGTTTTGTTTTGTCCATGTATGTAGGTATGTAAGTATATATGATATGCTTCTGTCGACTCTGTATACATGTAACAACTGTGACATGTATTTATGTTGGGACCCCCTTGAAAACGAGATGGTACATCTCAAGGGGTTTATCCTAATAAAGACACTTGAACACACGCACGCACGCGCGCACACACACACACACACACACACACACACACACACACACACACACACACACACACACACACACACACACACACACACACACACACACACACACACACACACACACAAAACACACCTTGCTGAAGTTGGTGCTAGGGCAGCCTGCTGCCGGGAAGGAACGAAGGTTGTAGTTTTCCAAAAAGTGATACTTTACACTGGACTGAAATTCGTCTTCAAACTGGGTGGGAAAAGAACAAAATAGTCTATTAATCTAGTGTACAATAACTGACAAGTGGGTTAGTACAACATGAGACATAATATGCCTTATATAGCTTACCTTATTTTTAATTAAAGGTAGTGTAGAGTTATTATTATTAGACTTAATTAAAACAAAAAGTGTTTTTGTTAAAAAGTTAAAGCTCTATTCTCATTGTAATCATTGCTATATATATAGTGTTTGTTCTGTAACAGAGGTCTCCCAGTCTGTCCATTTTCAGGTGATTTGCCAATCAGGAGAGAGTATGCATTTATCGGCTTTAATGTTATGTTGTCCTGTCACTTATTTGTGTCATGCACTTCCAATTCGACTTGTTCACCCTGTTAGTATTAGCTTTCTCTCCTGAGTGACTGCACACAATTGGCATCCTGACCTGGAAATGCATTTTCTGATTAGGCCTACTATACTAAAGAGCTGGAGTGAAGAGACTGAGACCCCTGGTACTAAACAAACAACACTAATGTTATGCTATGTTGATGAATTGAACACATAGGACCACAGTGGAAACAAACAAGTCCCAAGGAGGACTATCCTTTTAGTCTTATGTCTTACTGTACCAAGTGCTGTTTACATTTCTGACTAGTATTCAATCAATCAAAACTCTATAGTATTGATTGCTATGAGAAAACAGAGCAATTTAACATAAGATTTACACAAAAAATAAAACGTCATTAATACTGCACCTTTAATCAAGTTATAAGCAGTGGTGCAAAGTAACTAAATACATTTACTCAAGTACTGTACTTAAGTACAATTTTGAGCCCTATATACATTTCGGCCATTTGAAAATAGCCGAGCTACAAGCTCACAATGCCACGCATTGTGAGCTTTTTTCAAAATGTATACATTTTGAAAACTTGTGAAATGGGACATTCTGCATAATGAGTAGGCCTACTTTGTACTTTTGGTACTTTAAGTCAACTTTTATACCAACACTTTTGTACTTTTACTCAAGTCCTTTTTCAATTCAGGACATTTGCTCATAGCAGAGTATTTCTACATTGGTATTGAAAAATATCTGTAGGCCTACTTATTCCACCACTGGTTATAATAAGCTGTGCCTCTATACCTGTAGCCCTGAAACATGACTGTCATTCCATGACAGTCATGTGGCTACTTGTTCCTGTTGAAAATTTTACATTTATAACCAGCACATCTACATAAACGTTCAGATTTCAAATATATATAAGTGCTGACCCCCCAGCCACGGGTGTTACAAGTTAAAGCGCACGGGTCTAAGTACCTGCATCTTCCGTATTGTTCAATAAAAAGCTTTTTAATCCGATCGCCGGCCATTTTTTCCAAATGTTATCCATATACTTTCAACTATGCGCCCCTATCGGTTGAGAGGTGTATTGCACCCCGATACATTATTAAACTTTTTTTTTAAATAGAAAATGGTCGGCGATCGGATTAAAAAGCTGTTTATTGAACAATACTGAAGATACAGGTACTTAGACCCGTGCGCTTTAACTTGTAACATCCGTGGCCGGGGGGTTAGCACTTTATCTTTGAAATCTGAACGTTTATGTAGATGTACTGGTTGTATGTAAATGTAAATGTAACAAGTAGCGCCATGACGCTTGTGACTGACGATCGTCATGTGAACCATGGCTAATACAACTGCAGACTGCAGACAGTGGAGAGTGAGACAAAACTTTTGTTTTGTTTTGGCGCATCATCCATAGAGTTAAAAAATAAGGCATCATCATCGGGTCAAATAAGAGCCACTCACCTGTTTCTCGTGGAGAGCAGTGGCACCAATCAGCGTCCCCCAGTACGGAGAAGCGCTCAGCACGTCAGGAGGACCCTGGTCCTGGTCCTGGTCCCCGGACGGTTCTCCTCCTCCTCCTGATCGCATTATATCGCCCACTGGGCTCCCGGAGCCGGTAAGGACGCACAGCAGCGCCATCAGCAGGGCTGCATGCAGGAGCTGCTGGAGGAGGAAGTCTGCGCAACACAATAACAGAAAGAAAGTGAATGAATGGGAGAGGAAGAGACACGTGAATGAGTGCGTAGAAGACCAGCCCACCAGTAAGAATGACAGACAGGAACGTGCAGTTTACTCACTGTGTCTTGAGGAGGAAGGCATGTTGCGTTGCAGTGTGTGAGCCAACAGCTGAAATATGAGTATGATGACCCTGATGTTCAGGTCCTGTCATTTTATAGGCCTACCTACCGGTCTTCTTTTTTTCCCCCTCTCTCTGTTTTTGGAAGGGGTTTCCCTTATTCCGTTGAATGCCCCCCAGGTCTAAATTATCGTCACAACTCCAGACAGAGATTATAATATGAGGAAATCCTTTGCTTTGAGTATCGGCGTCTTTTGATTAGGCAGTAAACAGATTTATGCTTTTCAATCAGAGCGTCCATGACATGGTGGTAGGCAATTGTTGATGAGTTAATGATGAATTTGAGCTATAGGCCTATATCATAATTATAGCTCAAACTCAACACCAGTGGTGGAAAAAGTACTCAAATGTTTTACTTAAGTAAATGTATCAATAGGCTACTGCAATGTTGATCTAATCTGTTACAAGTAAAGTCCGGAATTAAAAATGTACTTGAATAAAAGTACAAAAAGTAAAAGTACTCGTTATGCAGAATGTCCCAAGTTTTCCCAAGTAAAAAAAAAAACTTTTGAAAACAGCAGATCTACAAGCTCACAATGCATCACATTGTGACGCATTGTGAGCTTGTATATCGGCTATTTTCAAATAGCCAAAATGTGTAGGGCTGAAGTGGTTACTGTATGTTTTGTAATAATAATCTAAATCTAGTTTTCAAATAATTGTAGTGGAGTAAAAATGACTATTTGCCTCTGAGATGTAGTGGAGTAGAAGTAAAAGTACTGGCAATTGGAAATACTCTCAAAACTGGGTACAGTACTTGAGTAAAAGTACTTAGTTACTTTACACCACTGATCATGACTCATGACTCTAACACAGCACATACATAGCCTATAGGCTATGTGCAAATAATTTATACAGACTTAAGGCAAAAGTGTCATAATCACAAAATATGTGATCTTATGGTCTCTTGCAGAACGTTATGAGACGTTAGTTTCCCCCGTTACTGTGGGCTAATTAACATTATCATAGGAACACAGACAATTAGACTATGTCCTTAATTACATAAATGAATAGGTCTATGTCCAATGGATGATGGCCAAGCATGTCTCGCCTATAGTCGCCTTAGCATAGCAAGTATTCAACACTTCAAATGGCTTGCTGCATTCTGATTTCTGATTTCTGATTTTCAGTTCTTCAACAGTTCAGCTGTCCAATGTAAGGTACATCCCTATGGGCTAGCTAAGCTTATAGAAAACATTAAGCACATCATGGGTGTGTGATTGAGCAGTGCACCTGTGGGATAAATGATGGGAGCTTTATGATTGGTTAATTAGATGTGGAGTTTGCTCTGTAACTATTTTTCGAATTGAAGAACGGTCGCCCCAAAACACTGTCTGCTCCGAGGACGCTATTGTTAAATGAGTTTCGGTTTGTTTCTAGTGGGGAAGGATCGGCAGACACGTAAATCCCGCCCACTACATTTAATTGGGTAAAGCGCGGCCTGCTTCCTGATCTGAAGGCACGCCCACCAGGCCAGTGCGTACGCGATATGACGAACCCCCCCGACAGATTCAAGCGGAGAGCAGAATCTGTTCTTGAGAGATTAATGCGGGACCAATGCCAGATTTTTGGGTCCGATGCCGATCATGATTTTGGAGCTTCTGATTCCTAGAGCACCGATTACCATTGTGTTGACCAATATTTTGTCAAAACGTGCTAAATCTTACACTTGATTAAAGTTTCTATTTGAGAAACTTTTATTTATTAATAAATAAACACTGGCCCTGGAGATTGTGCCCGAAAACTGCGAAACTGGGTCTGGTTAGACCAGAAAGTAGGCCATTGGAGTGGCTGGTTGTAACGGTGGAGAGAGACCAATACAGGTGAAACGTGAGGAGGATTCCAAGGACTCTGTGCTGACAGGAACCATAGAATATTCCATGTCATAGATTCAGGTCCTTAAGCACTATGCATTTGTGGGCTCCCCATTAAAGGAATAGTTCACCCCAAAACAATATTTTTTTCTGTCGATTAGTCACCCCATGGAGACTTGAATTCTAGGATATTTTTAGTTTTTGTCATATTCCTAAGCCAATAATTTGATGACAGGATAATATCCATGAATTCAAGTCTCCATGGGGTGACTAATCGATTCGATAGAAAAAATTGTCATTTTGGGGGCGTGAACCAAACCTTTCACGTTTAAGGGAAAGTTGGCATACTAATGATTTTTGATTACTTCATCTATGACACCACTGGTCATGGGCTGTTCTGTGTAGAGCAGTGGATATCGTCTCATTCAGTAGTGCAGTGGTCACATCAGCATGTGGTCAGGAAGTGCCAAAACTTCTTGTTGTTTTCTTTCTCAGAAAGGAGCTTGCCATAGTTTCAATTCACTAAATGAAACAATGAAAGTACAGTGGAATTTACTGTCAAACAGGATATTTGTGGCGCTTTCACTTTTTTATTTATTGTAAAATGATTGTAATGATCTGGTGTCCGTCTCGTACCTTGAAAAGAAATCCCTTAGGCCTACATTTCTTTAGAATCAAATACAGTACAACAGTACAGGTCTCAAATGCAAATCATTTTCAATTCAATCATTTCGATCTGCTGAAATGATGTGGACGCATTCATTTCATTTTTTTCTGGCAACCATGGTCTAAATGTAATTAGAGGATATACCGTTACCTATATTTGGTTATCTCTGATACTAATTTCTGAATTACTAGACCCCAGTTTGCACGAAATCAACCACAGATATGCATCTGTTTAACAGGAAACTTGTTTGAACTATCCATTAATGCATGGGTTTTTGTGCGTAATGTTTTTTTACACGCCTCTATCACCATCTGATCTACATGTTTGTAACATTATCCCTGCAGAAATCTGCTACTCTATGGAATCAATTAATATATCAGATCGCAGATATATCGTACATTCATGGCATTCATCTTTTTCAAGCACTTCACCAGGGTCCTCTGAAACGTCCATGCATTTTAAATGGAACCTTATGTAGACATTTCTGTCAATTCAATAAGTGGGCTTTGAATAATTGTACGTGAATAAAGTAGAAATACTGTAGTATTGATGTACATAAGGGGATATAAATATACAAATTGTAAACATTCTAGACTAGTACAAAATACTGTTATGTACAATATAAAGAATGGCTAAACTGTATCCTCCCAGTACATGATTTCTGAGAGATGTCCTAAGTTGGGATAACCTTCACCTGTCCTCCTCACTGTTTAGAGTAAAAGCTTATTCCCCATTCATCCAAGAGCTGACATGAAAACTTAGCTTTTAGCTTTTTAGCTTTTGCCAGAAGCACAAATTAACGTAAAGAAATAGCACGATGTAAACCTGTCCCTGCAACTGTGGGACACATGTTCTAGTCATGGCAAAATTTGGCTGATACTTGGAATCTATTTTTCAAAACCTTCTCGTTTGTAATATGGCGATCAACCCCAACCCATACACTGCAATTTTTGGGGTACTTCCCACTGAATGCAATCCTATACATCATTCACATGACATAGCATTTGCTTCACTTATAGTTTGACGTCTCATTCTCTCTTTTGCAACACCACCTTCCTTCTTTCAGCGGGCTGAGGAGGAGATGACGTAATTATTGCCACTTGAGAAGATTAGATGCACTACACTTGGGACACAAAAGTAATTTGACGTCACGCGGTCCCCTTTTAGTGAGTTATGCAGAGAGTTCGACGTGACAGGCTTGGTCTATCTGTATGTGTATCTACATGTGTGGAAAGAGAGAGAGAGAGATGCATATCACGCTGGGTCTTTCATGACTGTGTGCGCTTGGATCTTGGGCCGGTGGTCGCGCCAGGACTATGGGTCTGTCCCTTCCATGTGCTTTCTAGTTTCTCTTTATGTATGGTTATGGTCAACACTACCATGATTATTACAGTTTTTATGTAATTAATGTATAGGCTTACTGTGCTACTACATCCTACACATTTTTGTGTGTGAGCATTTGCTCCTATCACCCTTGTTACACAGTATGGAAAGAAAAGTAAAAAAAATAAAATAAGGAAATAAAATAGTTATATTCATCAAAAAAAAGGAAGCCCAACGGAAGAATAGTCAAAATAGTACAGCTTGTGTACGTTTTTTTTCCCGCACATCCTTTCCATGTTCTTTGAATTCTCACTTGTACTTTCTAAGAAAGACAGGCTAAACAGCAACTTCTTCTTCCTTTCATCAGTTCCTTTCATCATCAACTAGATGAAAAGATGTGCGTGTAGGCAAGAAAGGTTGCACTGCTGTCGCAAAGGTTGTACTGCTGTCACAGCATGCATGTCCCTTTAAAGTCTCTTATTCATGTCTTCTAGGACAGTGGTTCTCAAAAAAGTGGGGTCCGGGGACCCCCAGGGTCAAGTTAATATAGTATAAAAATCTGTTTTAACCCCTTTAAACCTACAGTACATACTGTATACTAGCTGTATATGTATCTGTATATGGCTAGCTGAATATAAGTTATACAATTGGGGTGGTTGTATTTAGTCTCCCTGCTCTTCTATTGAGACTTTTAGATCATGTCAAAGGTCATGTCTCACCTAGAAATCTGACACAAATTCTGACCTGATGGTCAAGATTTAATTTATCCCCTGAGCAAGCATTTAGCTCGATGGTAAAAAAAAAAGAAAAAGCACAGCACTTGCGCATGCTGGAAACCGGTTTCCAGAGTTACATAGTGCTGCTTTAACATAAATGCTGTATCATGGTATGAACAGCATAGCCTGAACTCTGCTGAACTCAATGCTGGCTGCATGCCCAGAGATACTTTTACAACATTCTCGTGGAACTGGCTCATATCCTGCCACCCCCCCTCTCAAACTTTCTCTGTCTCCCTCAGTAATCGCTGTTTCTCGGATAAGGACGGCCCCGCCAGCTCCGTGGTTCCAGCGAACTGCATGTGAGTAAGTGAGGGTGGGGGTAACGGTGAGTGTGCATGCACGTGGTAACAATAGCACTGTGGTTAACCCTGCCTGCAAAGGCCCTGCAAACGGAAGACAAGCCTGTGGAAGTCGCTTGCTCACCTGCTGTGCAGAACAACCACTTTTATCTCTGCCAGGAATGGCAGGGGTGGAGAGTATTGAACCTTAGATCAGTGGTTCTCAAAAATTTTCATGTCAAGGACCCCCAGTTTGACACTTATTAGCCCGCGGACCCCCATTTGAAAAGATATGCCAGCTAGGGAGTCCCATAAGAGAAGATTTTTACGGCTCTAGCAGTGATTCTCAACCATTTTAATTTCAAGGACCGCCAGTTTGACATGCATTAGGCTACGGACCCCTATTTAATGGCATTTCTATCTCTGGGACCCCAATTTATATTATAAAATCAATGTTAATTTAACTCTGAGAGTGTACAAATGGAACCAAATGGACCCGTTAGGGTGTACACTCTCAGAGTTACAGAGCCATAAGGGTCCATTTGGTTCCAAACTATCCATCATTTGGCTCGGTACCCCCTGGAACTCTCTCAAGGACCCCTGGGGCTCCCCGGACCCCACTTTGAGAACCAATGCCTTAGATCATAGACTAAATATTTCTATGAATTCTATTCTATGATCATGGTTACTAGATCAGTGGTTCTCAAACATTTTTGGCTCAGGTCACCCCTGTAAATAACCTTTTTCATCCACTGTGCCCTTGAATTACTTTGTTACTTTATTGCACCTTTGTCATATTAAGTGGACGTAAATATGTAAATCTTTCCCCCCAAAACACAGTATGTCACGAGGAAAATTGGAGAGAATATTTGTTTCCATTATTTAGGACAGACTGAACATTTTATACTTTTATAAAACGTAACTATTATACTTGGAGTTTAACCATTTAAATCCCAGCATTCCTATTGCATTCCTATATCCTAAGTGGTTCGCTGTAGGCTAACCACTTAGAGGGTCTAAGAGGTTAAACTGAAGTGACATTGTTGGTAAATTCCAAGTATTCTGAGGCACCCCTGGACTTGCGTCAAGGCACCTAGGGTGCCGCGGCAAATCGGTCATCAGTATGACATCAGTACTTGGCAGGTAGTCTGAAGCCAAGTGGAACTCCATATTTGGCCAAGATTTGGACAGGCCACTCGGCCTGTCTAAAGGTCCCGTCAGGGGAGCTCCAAACTTTATCTATATTTATCTTTATCTATGACTGTCTGACATTATAATAATATCCTGAAGTTTGCGAATGACTCAGTTACAGTCCGTCTCCTATACACAGCGATGAATCAGGTCTTAGAACTTTGGTTCAATCATCAATAACCATCTCACTTTTAAATGTAATACTGAAATGGTTTGTTGGAGTTGTCAAGACAACAACAACCTTTCTGCCTAAGGAAACAAATAAAGCTGAACTTGACTTGATGTGCATGTGCTGTATATGCATGTTTTCTGGGTCATGGTACCGCATTTCCGGTAACGCTTGCTCATAAGGGGTAAATTCATATACGTGATTAACACTTGATTAACACAATTCATGATGAACTAATGGATTAATTCATCATTAATTCATCATGAATTCTTTGTCTTCATCATCAATTGTCTTTATTACTTAACCAAAGTAATATATCATTAGTTAAGCATGTTATTCCACAGTTACTTAATACATGAATTCATATGTGACCATTATGGGCCACACGTGGTGTGTTTGTAGATCTGCTTTTATCGGTCAGTTCTATGCCCAGTATGAGTGGGATGAGACACGTGCAATTCTGTGCAATTCCATGCAATTCCATGCAATTCCACGCGGAGTACCGGGGTTCGAATCCCTGGCAATAAATGTGCTCCTGTCTACCGTGCAGTTCGGCAGTGTGCGAGCGTATTATTTTATTGCTGATGTGCACTTGTTTGCCTACCGACCTGCTCTTAAGCTTTTGCTCTGTGTGCGAAAGTTTTTCTCAACTAGGACCAGTTACAAATTGCAGACAGGTGCTCTTTTATGGTGGTTTTGAAGGATGGTAAGAAGTCACACTTTTCGTTTTCTGTTGGTAGGGCATTCCACATTTTGGTGGTATAGCAGTAGAACGAATGTAACCCCATGTTTGTGCCGAATCTGGGTTGAACGAGATCTGTGGAGCTCCCTCTGTTTGAGCTCCTTCCTCTCTAGTTTTGTCTGTCATCCCGATGAGGACAGATACTGAAACTGTAGAGCTGTGTGTGTGTGTGTGTGTGTGTGTGTGTGTGTGTGTGTGTGTGTGTGTGTGTGTGTGTGTGTCTGTGTGTGTGTGTGTGTGTGTGTGTGTGTGTGTGTGTGTGTGTGTGTGTGTGTGTGTGTGTGTGTGTGTGTGTGTGTGTGTGTGTGTGTGTGTGTGTGTGTGTGTGTGTGTGTGTGTGTGTGTGTGTGTCTGTCTGCTTGTCTCTGATTCCTGCTGAAATTGAAAGTGAGTGTGTCAGCATTTGTTTGCATTCCATCCTGTCTAAGCTTTTCTATGAATACAGACTCTTCTGTCATGCTTATATTACAGTGTATAATGATCTGAATTACAATGTTTTATAGTTTTTTACTGCCGCTCTTGAAGGGCTCTCTTCAGTCTTCACAAAGCTAGACAATCTTTGATTCTCTTCTGATGATGTGTTGCACCTTCCATCAGTGTTGCGGTTCTATTGACCACTGTCACCAAATGATATAGCCTATATACTACATATTTTTTTGTTTGCTTTATTTTTTGTTTATTTATTTATTCGACTATTAAGAAAAGATAACGTCCACGAGTGCCCATTCTCTGTTTCCAAGCAAGTGGCTGAGGTAAAGGAAGTGAGTAATGGAAAGTTCAAAGCATGTGCCTAGAGTAAAGAATTCTATTCTTAGTGATTCTTTACATTACATTCTGGGGAACTTCACAAGGGGAACCATAATTATCATTCATAATGCTGTGTTTATGCCCAGAGGAGGACTACATTTAGATGTGCTGAGTCACCTATAATCGGTCATTCATAAAAACTGTTTCTTGTAAGAATATGCTACTTAAAGGGATATTTCACTTTCAAACATGTTTGGGGTTATTTTAAGATCTACTCTGGCTTTTGTGAGCACCCCAGACAGTTTTTAAGTTGCTTGATTCCGTATTTTGATATTTGATATTCATTTTATTAGACATGCCCCTTTCTTATACAGACCCATTGTAACTTCAAACTCCATTTTAACCATGTTAGATTCATTGAAAACACCCGCTGTTGGTTCTGGTGACTGATGTTGTCCTTCTAATACGTGTGGGGCCTGTGTTTTTTCAATAACTTTTTTCATTTTTTTCATTATTTATTTTTAGAAGGCAAATATCAGTCAGCAGAACCAAGGACGGGTGTTTTCAATTGATCTAACATGGTTAAAATTGAGTTTGAAGTTGCAATGGGTTTATATAGGAAGGGGGCGTGTCTGATAAATTGAATATCAAATAGATCAAATCTAAATACTGAATTAAGCAACTTAAAAACTGTCTGGGATACCCACAAAAGCCAAGATCCAATAAAACAATAAAACAAGAGCTCGTACAACTAGTTAACAACAAGTGGGCAAGGCGAAGAGGAAGGGCAGTGTTTCCTGAAGAGGTGGGTTTTCAGCCTGCGGCGAAAGATGGGCAGTGACTCTGCTGTCCTGACATCAGTGGGGAGTTCATTCCACCACTGTGGGGCCAGAACAGAAAAAAGCTGTGACCGTGTAGATCGGCCAGAAGGACCACTGAGCGACGAGGCAACCAGTCGCCCCGAAGTGGCAGACCAAAGTGGTCGGGCAGGGGTGTAGAGAACGGAGAAGGATAGTTGTGTGGGAGAACTTGGGGCGGGCGGTTGAACACCAGACGAGCCGCAGCTTTCTGAACAAGCTCCAGAGGTGTGAGGCACCAGCAAGGAGGGAGTTGCAGTAGTCCAGGCGGGAGATGACAAGAGCCTGGATGAGAACCAGGTGCTCAGAGCAGAGTGGATGGGACCGGGTCCAGGGAGAATGTGGTGGGGCGACTAGATGTAACAAGGAGAAGGACCTCGGTAGGGGAGAGGGGAGAAAAGTGGGATAGTGGGGGGGGGGGGGGTAGTAGATGGAGGAGCCATCCTGAGCCACTGCCTGAGCCACTACCTGTCACGGTGCAGGCCTTCGGCCCCGCCCCCCTCCTCCTCTCTGACTCTTGTGCCTTGAGTGTGAGCCCTGAACCCGCAGCACGCCCGGCTGCAGGCCCTTTGGGCTGATTACCTGGGTTCCTATACACGAATCCACGAGCGCTGCCCTGGGCGCAGCCATTGCTGCGGTCTCAACGCTCCGCGGAGGCGCGGACGCGACACCGCAGCAATGGACGCCTACAGGCAGCTACAGGCAGCGCGCCTGTGGATTCGTCAGGGCAGCGCTCCGTGGATTCGTGTATACAATGACTCTCAGCCGGTGTTTTTGTGTGTTAAGATAGATCTGTGTCACGACTAGACATGGCCTGTTCGTGCCCTATTTTTCCCTGTCGTGATCTTCCTGTGTTTATTCCCTCCTGCGTGAGTTTGCCTTTGTATTGCCTTTATTTATCAGTAAAGTACCTGTTTCCGTCCATCTTCCTGTGTCGTGCTCTGCATTTGGGTCCAGCCCCCCCTCCACCCGTGTGGGAATCGTGACACAAGGACACCAATCTTCCGTGTCCCAAGCGGACGTTCTTCCTCCTGAGCCACTGCCATCCCACTAAAATAGGGTTTAAGTGGTTAAACATGATGAAGGCATTTACCATACTATGCTCATTTCAGGGAAATGTTATTTCTTTTGGCAAGTTATATTTGGCTATTGTTAACCTCAAAATCGGGGAACTTCAGTTCTGTATTTTTTGTGCCAGTAACACCGTCTAGGTCCAGGCGTTATCCCGGATGATGGGGGTTATTTTCACAAATGGTTGAATTGACAAAGATTTCCGATATTGAAAAGTGGCTTTTTACATTCCTCAATTTTAAAATGAAAAGTAGTTTCCAGAAATTCCCCAACATTTCACATACAAAAGGGAACATGTCACTTAATGTATAACGTAACGGGTCAACAGATACTGTAAGGGACAACTTCAGATATTTACATGCTAGTCCCTATTTAGACAACAACGTTCTTTAAAATAATTATATGGAAATGATATGTAAACTGAGAAATGTTCTCCATAACTATATTTAATACTTGAGATTAGCTTTTTTGAGACTTATAGCAAAAGTAGCAGATCTACAACAACAACAAAACCCGTCGCTTCGCACCGCGTTTCGAGCTTTTGTGTGACGCTGTAGTATGATCAAGTAGGGCATTAATTTACAAAAAAACACAAAAAGTTAAAATTTGGAGATAAGAGGTTTCTACCTGACAGCAACGATATAATATTGTCCAATAAAGGTAAATGTCTCACATTCAAAACCAGCTATATTGGCACTGCTCAGGGAGCCTCTCTACTTTTAGCTGTGAAATTTAGATGTACCAGTGTATTGATATTGATAGTATATTTGTATTATTAGTTCTACAGAGCTTGGGTGAGTTTGTCAGGGTGGATGTCTTCCACTCCTGACATCACAGAACATTATTTATTGGACATTTTCTGAATGTTGGGGGTGGGGCCATGTCATGATTTCATGTATATTATGTATATAACATACATATTTATTGTTTATGAGAATGCTGAATTATAACATACATATTTTTTTCTAATTATTTCCAGCATTTAGAATTAGGCCTATGCTGTATGTTACCCTGTCGTGTAAATCAGTGGTTATCAAACTTTTTCGTGTCAAGGCCAAGGACCCCCAAAATGATATGTATTTGACTGCAGACCCCCATCGTGCCAGGGTCCCCAAGAATAGAAGATTTGTGTTGAAAATGCTATTTTTTTCACAATAATTCCAAAAATAGCAGTGTTTAAATGATCGTGACGCTGTATTAACACATTTAGGTGAGGACCCCCAGGAAACCCCCCCCCCCCCCCCATGACCCAACTTTGAGAACCACTGGGCACTGGTGTAAATAAAAGCACAACTGCTGCACCCTATGGGGGTGAATAGGGCAACTGCTTATAGAGCCTCACAGTAACAAATGTGTGAGTTTTATTTATTCTACCCTTGAAGAAAATCATCAGTGTGTAAACGTTCTTATTGGATTACATGGAAGTGATCATAACGTCAATCAAAAGCACGTACTAATTAGTTGTTATGGCAACCCATTTTCAGAGTAAAGTGAAATAATTATTGTGTGTGTGTGTGTGTGTGTGTGTGTGTGTGTGTGTGTGTGTGTGTGTGTGTGTGTGTGTGTGTGTGTGTGTGTGTGTGTGTGTGTGTGTGTGTGTGTGTGTGTGTGTGTGCGCGCGTTGAGCTGTGTATTTTCTGTGTACTCTGCTCTATGTCTCAGAAACTGTAGCTATACTATATTAGCATGGGAACATTCCAGAAGGAGAAAGGCTGCAGTTTCCTTTTTGTTTAAATCCCCATTGATAATGTCAGCGGCAGGTACATTTCAGAGTAGACAGAAACGCTACCATCTTATTGTTACACAAGCTCATACTAAGAATAGGAACCAGGGGTCATCACCATACGGTGGCTTGTGATGGACATTTTAGTCAAACATTAGCCTACTTTTACCACAGACATGCAAAATGAGCAGTCAATTAATATCACCAGAAACACATAAGCCTACACCTAGACCTAAAAGAATCGCTACTAGTGGACTCCTAATGTGCCACAGTTTTATGTTAGTATTTCTGCATTAATCAAATCAGTGTCATACCTATGTAGAAAACCTGGCTGGAGACTGACATGTCAGACAATGTGTACTGGCTGTATGCAGGCATCAATGCTGCATGGTCCAAGTCTATTCACTGTATACTGGCTGCATACAGGCATCAATGGTTACATGTCAATGTTTAGTTTTTCAATCATTGGGCCTTATCAGTAGTCAGTCCTTTCTTTGCACACTACATTAAATTATAATTAGGAACAGGTGTTACTAAGATGGGGTGTAGGTGCTCACAGATTTTGACTTTGTATGCTCAGGTGAACATGCTACCCCTACAACATAATGTAGTTTGTTGAAATAGTTTATTTTTATTTTTTTAACCCAAAAGGACTGTTTGTATACAGGTTACAGGATCAGAATCTGTTAATGCTTGTGATCCTTCTCCAATGTCACGTTTTGTTTGCAATCCATACACAAGATGTATTGTATATAGGCCTGGCCTACACAAGAAAGGAAAGAAGCAGTGGACCATCAGCACTCAAATCAAACCTGTAAATCACCATAACCACCACTAGATGGCGAACTAGCATTTTTTATTTATTATATATATTTTTTACAGCTGATACATTCACTCCATTCCAGAAACGATGTGTGTGTGTGTGTGTGTGTGTGTGTGTGTGTGTGTGTGTGTGTGTGTGTGTGTGTGTGTGTGTGTGTGTGTGTGTGTGTGTGTGTGTGTGTGTGTGTGTGTGTGTGTGTGTTTGATCAATTACTGCAAATATGTTTTCACACTCCCATTCAGCATCTCGTAAATAGTGTTTGTTCAGTAACAGGGGTCTCCCCGTCTCTCCACCTCTTTAATAAACATAAATAGCATTTTCAGGTGGGTGGCAAATATTCAGCCAATCATGGAGAAAGTACACATTTATCAGCTTCAATTGTGTAGTGTTCCAGTTACAATTTTGTCTGCTCATTTCTTTGTGTCATCACTTCCAATTTCACTTGTTTATCCTGTTTCCTGTGTGAGTTCTCTCTCCTGATTGGATCAAATTGGCATAATAGATTACAAGTAAGACGCGCGAAGCGGGATGCGAACGCCAACAAAATTAAATGATAATGAAAAGAAATCATCTAAAAAAAACAATAAAAAAATATATAAAACATTTTAAAAAAAATCTGCGTTAAAAGGAGCATCTTAGAAAAATACAAATTCACAAAAAAAAAACTTTGAATGTTTTTGAACAATTCAACAAAGTGTTTGAAGTGGCTGTTTCACCCACTTCCAGGGGGCGGAGCCAAAATCCGAGCCCGAAGCTCGTAGACCCCCACTTAGGGGGGGTAGAAAAAGTTTCGGAGTGATTCGGGCACTTTTCATTTAACATGGGGTTTCAATGGGGAGTGTTTAGGAACCTTCTCCGGGGCGTGGCTTCCGGGGGAAGGGGCGGGCACCTTGACAGGTGTGTTCAGTTTTCAAAGGCCTTTCATTTGATGTATGGTACGTCTATATTGGACATTTACTTGGCTGCACACAGGGCTGAGGCAGTGCACGCACACAGAGACACACACGGAGACACACACAACCCGAGCACGGTTACATAGTAAGCTCCACTTGGTCGTAAACACAATAATACATGTGATGTCATCAACAAAATGTACCAAAAACTAAACTAAACAAAACAAAAGCAAACATGGGACCTGTATGAATACATCATGTATATCTAGTGTTTGTGAACTGCTGAGAGGCAGGGCAGTCGCATAAGGGTGTATACGGTCGGGCAGAAACATCTCCATATTGTAGCTTTTTGTGTTTTTTTTTTTTTGTAAATTAACGTCCTACTTGATCATACTACAGCCTCACACAAAAGTATCAAACGTAGCAGATCCACAAGCTCAAAACACAGTTTTTAGCTTGTAGATCTGCTACATTTGACACTTTGAATCCTGAAAAGTAACAGTTTTGGACATATGAGGTTTCCACCCCACACGGCGACGATAAGGTTGTTTCAATTTGTTCACATGAAGCGGCCCCAGCTTCATACTTCTCTCTATTCCATCATACACGACCTTCTCTGTCACATTGAGTTTGACTTATAGACACCGATTCATCTTCATACGATAGGCGCCTCTCTATTCATCCCTTTTGACATGCTGTTCAGCTCCATAGTCTGTCTGTCTTTTCTCCTATCTTTTCATCACCCCCCCCCCCCCCCCACACACACACACACCCACCCCGCCGCCCCACTGCACTCATTTCTGCCCTCCCCCCATCTCCTCGTCCTCTGCGCGCTCTTCTTCTCATCTCCTCTCCTTTATATGTCTCCCACTGTCTCTTCCCACCTTGTTCTTCTTCTCGGCCCCTGGTCTGTCTGGCCTTTCTTGCCTCCTCCTCTTCCCATATACAATATGGGGCGCTCCCGTTTCTTTGGTTTTTGTGTTTTTAACTTATTTTTCATGGACAGGCCAATGTGAGTCCCAGAGAAGAGGAATCGTGTCTCCGCTCCATCCGCCACGGGCACTCTTCAATATTTAATCAAGAGCACGTTTGTTTGAAGAGCTCCAAACATGTGTGTGAGTGAGTGAGTGTGAGTGATAAGAAGACATGACTCTGTGTGTGTGTGTGTGTGTGTGTGTGTGTGTGTGTGTGTGTGTGTGTGTGTGTGTGTGTGTGTGTGTGTGTGTGTGTGTGTGTGTGTGTGTGTGTGTGTGTGTGTGTGTGTGTGTGTGTGTGTGTGTGTGTGTGTGTGTGCGTGCGTGCGTGCATGTATGTGTGCGTGCGTTGCTGTGTGTGGTGAAGTATTCCATCTTATGGGATGAAAGGTTTTCTCTAACCCAAGTGGTTATTCCCTCTCTCCTTTTCTCCCTCCATCTCTCCCCCCCCCCCCCCCACACACACACACACACACTTCTCCATGTGTTTCTTTGCTCCTCCCCTTCTATAAACCATTCCTCTGCTTCCGTCTTGCCTCACTATGCAAGTATACAGTTTTGATCTTGCTGTGTGTATGTGTGAGAGAAAATGCATTGTGTATAACGTGCACAACATGCATGTGTGCACTTACATGTGTGTATGCGATGCATACGGTATATGTTTGTACATGTGAGAGCGTGTTTTCTGTTTGTGTATGCATGTGGGTGCACATTAAAATGATATGAGAGTGTAGAAATGTGTGTGTGCATGCATGTATGGAGATGTGTGTATGTATGTACTGTGTCTGTGTGTGTGTGTGTGTGTCTCCTCTCTAGGGACCTCAGAGTAGTGTTTCATCATGCTCCAGACTAGACAGTAGAAGGCCTCTGGTTCTCTCCTTCTGCCTCCTCAGCAAGTTTCTCTTTGTTGCCGCTGAAAAATGAATCGCTGTGTTTCATATGTTTCAAGGGATATCCCCCCTTGTGCTCTCACAGTTTTACACAGAAGGCTGCATGCGTGTGTGCATCTGAAAGAAAATGTCATTGCTTTGCTTCTAAATTAAAAATGTCCACCTATAGTAGTCAGCGATTCAATGAGCAAGAAAAGACAAAACAATTGACTGTTGCCAATTTGCATGATCTCATGGGCACACATTATGCCTTATTTATTTTTAGTCGTTCAGCATGTTGCACACCGAAAATAGCATATCTACAAGCACGCTGTGACAAGGTGTGAGCTTGTAATCCACCACTTTTGTCCAAAATGCCATTTCTCAAAAACTACTGGTTAGTGCCACGCTATGAGCTTGTAGATCTGCTATTTTTGAAAAATTGTGAACATTTCTGCAAATCTTTGAATATATATATTTTTAAAGCGAACATTTGTAACTCAAATCTTTGCTTCTGGGGGTCCCTGGAACAAAATATTTTGAGATGGGGGTCCGCTGCCAAATACATATGATTTTGGGGGGTCCTTGACATGAAAAGGTTTGAGAACCACTGCCATAGAGCACTCACTCTGTCTGGTGGAGACAGAAAACACCTGGACTGCGACATGCATGAGTGAATCATCACTCTTTTGAGTTGTGATGATGAACGTCAGTGGAATGGGGTCGAGGCTCTAAACCTCAGAGTGGAAACAGTGCAACGGTGGCATGTCATTACTTACTTCTTTTACTGGTGGAACCACCTGGTTTCGACCCCAGGTCTGGGGGAAATCCCCCCTGGCCAATGGAAGTATTAGGCTTCTTTAGGCTTAGATACTGTCCTACATCTTTTTCTGCGATGTCATGGCAGGGAGAGACACGGTTATTTCACTCTCTCTATAGAGCACTCACTCTGTCTGATGGACACAGAAAACACCTGGACTGCGACATGCATGAGTGAATCATCACTCTTTTAAGTTGAATGAATCTCAACGGAATGGGGTTGAACCACCTGGTTTCGACCCCAGGTCTAGGGGAACCCCCCCCCCCCCCCCCCCCGGCCAATGGAGATTTTAGGCTTCTTTAGGCTTTAAGCAGGGCTACTATTCTACATTCACCCTCCTTTAACCTCCAACCATCCGAAAAAACTGAATCATGGATTGGCCCTTCCAATCTGACTGATTCCCATCAGTCCAAGTCCTTCCTCCCTGATCTTCCCAGACACATTCACGGCAACACAATATCATAGTGAACTTTCTGTCTATGTCTCAAATGATTGTGATTGAGATTGTTGATGTTCTTTACAAACTGTGAAACCCAACGTCCAAAAGACAGCGAGAGAGAGAAAAGGAAACAGGAAAGCCGGACTCATTATATTGTGTAAAGAGTTGAGAAGTAATGGTACAGAGTTACTCACAAATTGTACTTTGGGGATGAACTTCTGTGTGAGTGCATATTTCTGTAACATCACAAATGGACAGTTCTTGCTGTATGTGAAATGTCTTTGAGAAAAGTTTTGTTTTTGTGCGTGTTTGCTATAATTGTATAATATTGTGAGCAAAACAAGAGATGTGAGTTTTTGTTTGTCTTTGTAGTGTATAGTAGTAGTCAGCCTGTGTCTGCTGGCCCAGTAGCACTGGCAGCATCCACCATGTCAGTATAATCCAAGTCCCAAACAGGGCCCAATTATCCCAGATTACCAAGCCCTGACCGGTGAGCAGACTCGACATCTCATTTACAAAATGCAACAAACTGCACTCTAGCTGAGCCCCTCTTAGTTTTACGGTAAAACTAAGACTGACATGGTAAAACTTTTACCATACCATGTCAGTCTTAGATCTACAGCAACCTAAAAAAGTGGCCTTTTTCATGTGGAATTCTCTTATCAGTCGGTTGCTCTGAATCTGAAAATCTGAATCAATCAATCAATGAATCAATAGAATTTCCCCCCACTTTCAAACCTTACATTTCCCCATACCTCCCACATTATTCCATATACATATATTATGCAGAAATGAATCTCTTGGAAAGGTACATGTATGTAGCTTGAGGAACTGTTCAATGGAGTTCAATGGACAGGTGGCAGTGGCGCGAGGTTTTCAGCTATTTCAATGGTGTGACTTCACGTTCTCCTTCATTATACAAATCTTTTGTTTTCTTGATTGACTGTTGCATTAATTGCAATTAATTGTTAGTTGCAATAAAACTGTAGTGTTTCCTTCTCACTGTAGTGCAGCCAAGTTGTACACTACTGACTACCAGTGTGTGGTCTATCACAGAAACTCTGGAGCGCAGAAGAAATTGCTTGACATTGACGTCTCTTTCTTCAAGACTGAATCATTTCTGCACAAAATCAATCACAGGTTTGAATGCCTTAAAATTGTCCAGATCAAAACATGCTTGTAGTTTATCACCTGGGGAGACTGGAAGTCTGTCTGCCTGTCAATTTTGGTTTTCAGACCGTGACCCACCAAAATAATCATATTTGAACTGAGGACCCACAACCCTGATAAGCACTTGTTATCGTAGGAATTGAGGCATAACATTTAATTTGACTCGTTCCACAGATAAATGTGAAAATAGCAGATCTACAAGCTTTGTTGCGACCCTATTTTCACAAATGTTGCCTCTTTCTAATATTATTTGACAATTTGGCCAAAGTTTTTATAGTAGTAGTCTATAGTTTGTTGATTACTTTTGTTGCAGTAATGGTCTTTTTCTTTTATTATTATTTACCATTTAATAATAATTAAATATAATAATGTAAAAGTGATAGAGACACCTTTTTGTTAGCCAAACTAAGCTAACACACACACACACACACACACACACACACACACACACACTAGGTAAGTACCCTTTTGTTTACCTATGGAAACCTGAGCCAGGTGAGGTGGTGACGTAGCACAATGATGAGCGCCTCTTCCCCCTCCCCCTCCCTCCCCCCAGCGGACCCATTGTTCTCAGGTTTGTCTCGGGGGGGAGTTATCACCAGGACAGTGTCGCCATTTGTTTGTTTGTCTTAAAGTTCTTCACCAGGGACAACATTAACAAACTGACGAAGCTTTCTGTTGCCAAGGTGTTTAGTTTTTTCACCTGCCGTCCGTCCCCTCCTTTTAGAGGTGGAAGTGATGCAATGTTTCTATGTGTGCACCTGTGACTGCACGCACAGTACCGAGGAGGAGGAGGTGTATCTATTCTAGCCTACAGCACGAGAGCGGCGTCGCGTGCTGCGGAATATACAAGCGAGTTCGGTCGTTAACGTCTCTCTCTCTCTCTCTCTCTCTCTCTCTCCCCCCCCTCTAACTAGATATCTCTCTCCCCCACTCTCTCTCTCCCTCTAACTAGATAGGCTATATGATATCTCTCCCACTCTCTCTCTAACTAGATATCTCTCTTTCTCCCTCTCTCTCACTTTCTCTCTCTCCCTCTAAAACTAGATATCTCTCTCTCTCCCACTGTCTCTCGCTCTCCCTCTATGTAGAATACCTCTCTCTCCCTTTCCGTGACCGTGTGTTGTTGCATGCAGATGCGGGAGTGCGTGTGCGTGGTGGAGGAGTGTGGGCGCGAGTCGGCGGGGAGGAGGTGGGGGGACGAAGGGGTCTGCTGCTGCTGGCGTACTACAGATACAGCGGCGTGATACACTGAACACACACACACACACACACACACACACACACACACACACACACACACCGGCCGGGGCTCGGACCGGAGGAGCTCGAGACAGAACCGAACCGAAGAGGAGGAGGACCCGGCGGACTAGACACGTACTGAGGAGGAGGACGTGGCCATGGAGGAGTGCTCCGCGGAGCAGCAGCAGCCCTCCTCCCAGGAGGACGGCTTGCTGTCGGGCTTGCGGTGGAACCGCAGCGCGGTGCGGGGGTCCGGGGACCAGCAGCAGGCGGTGATGAAGCACAAGATCCGGGACCTGCCGGGGCTGCTGAAGCACGGGCTGCACCTGCGGAAGAAGAGCGTGAGTCACATATATTATTAGAGATAAAAAAAATCTATCTTATCTGTCTGTCTATCTGGAACTGTCCGTGTTTTGGTGCTGCTACTGCCCCCCCAACACACACACACACACACACACACACACACCACACCACACCACACCACACCACACCACACCACACACACACACACACACAGCTTCAACACAATATGTGGGGAAAGCAGAGGGTGTTTTTGTACCCTAGTCACGATTCAGGTGTTTTGTTGGATTGGAATCGTGCTGGACAAGCATTAACCGTGGCATTGACAGAGGTGTGTGTGTGTGTGTGTGTGTGTGTGTGAGGGACGTGTTTATAATTCACCTCCTATGGCCAGGTGGCTAACTGTAAAAGCATTAAGAGTGTGTGTGTGTGTGTGTGTGTGTGTGTGTGTGTGTGTGTGTGTCAGTGCCTTGTGGCAGTTTGTCGTGATGATGAGTGAACACACACACCTACACACACACCTGACTGCATACAGTACATACGGCGTCTGCTCCACTCACATGCAACGCTGGCTGCTGCAGCCAGGGGAGAAAGTGGCGCTGTTTTTGCTCAGACTCCTCAGAGAGAGATTACTATGGACACTACTGACTACTCTGTAATAGATGTCCGCTGAAGAATAGGCCTTCAGAAGGCTGTTCTTCTGACACAACGTTACTTTATGTCATGCGCAAATGACTACTTACTTACTAGTTTACATTAAAGGCATAGTAGCCTATGTAACTTTGTGATTCCATAACAAAACAATAAATGTATATATATATTTATTCGACCCATTTCACTCTATACCAGCAGTTATTATCAGCCACTGGAGTAGTGTGGTGGTGTTCACCCGCAGAAAGACATTGCCCTCGTGCTGTATTTTGTTCCCTGTCTACCAAAACAACCAGTGAAAACACTAATACAGGGAGAGGGCAGTGTGTTTCTGCAGGAGGTAAAACACCACCACACTACTCCTCCAGTGGCTAATAACTACAGTGCTGGTATAGAGGGAAAGGATTAGTAAAAAAAAGTTTTTTATTGTTTTATGTAAACACAGAGCAAAACTAGAAGGTCAGGTAGGTTATTGTGGCCTCCTGGTGGCGCTACAATAGGCTAATGTGAAAAGGGCGCCATTTCATCCTCTTGTCTTTCATGGCAATCGGACGCTGCGTTCATGATCTGAGATTTTTTTTTGTTGCAAAACTCAGCCTGCTGGTGGCGGCATAACAGGCCAATGTGAAAGGGTGGCATTTCTTCCTCGGCTTAGTGGGTATGTACGTACAAAGTTTCACGGCAATTGCACGCTGCGTTCATGATTTGAGGCATTTTGTTCAAAACGAGCCACTCGTGCAAACTTATATGGCAATCTTAGCCAATCAGGATGGAATATGAAAAATCGGACGGATCCGTCTTGATCACTTGACTAATAGAGATACTGTGTGTACCGATTTGCATGATGTTTGGACATAATCTGTAAGAGCAATATCAAAACATTTATTTTGCAAAAACCGACCTCCTGGTGGCGCTATAACAGACCGATCTGAAAAATCAGAGGTTCTGCTCTGACATCCAGGGAGTGTGCGTGCACAGTTTCGCTTTGATCGGGACAATGGTGCCGGAGATTAGCTGTTCACGGACGGACGGACAGACAGACGGGACAAAACATAGTCTCGGCCACGCCTTCGGCCTGGCGGAGACAATTATGCATACTATGCCTTTTAAGTTGAAATGCATAGTTATTACTATGTCACTAATGTTATACAGTACTGTGGTGGTTCTTAAACTTTTTGTCAAGGACCCCCAAATTAATATGTATTTGGCCACCGACCCCCATCTGAAATATTTTGTGGCAGGGATCCCCATACAAATTTGTGTTTAAAAATGTTTCAAGATTTTCAAATTGCAGATATAGGTATATAGGGTTAAAGGGTTAAACCGATTTTGATGCTATGTATTAAAACGATTTAGCATACTTCGGGGGGTAGGCATAATCGTTTTGCAAATGATGGAGAGGCATGTGATGTTTCTTTCTTTTTGGTTCGGATATAATAATATCGACTGAATGGCTAAATTACTGTGAAGAATCGAGGAGAGAGACAGAGGGGGCAGGAGAGGAGTTGTTGCACTTGTTTTCTTGACCTCTTCATCTCGGCTAGAACATTGTGTGTGTGTGTGTGTGTGTGTGTGTGTGTGTGTGTGTGTGTGTGTGTGTGTGTGACGAGGCGTAGGTAAGTAGTGTAAAGGTATGGCTGTTCTGTTCTGTGCAGACTGGTTGGCAGTTATCTATGCTTCGTCTGACACACACACACACACACACACACACACACACACACACACACACACACACACACACACACACACACACACACACACACACACACACACACACATTCCCCTTGAGGATGTTAACAGTTGGACTGCTGTGCCATGGGCTGTCTGCCCTGCACTGCAATAGTGAAATGTGGCAATCGTAAAAAATAGAATGGGGATTTTGAGCTGGAATGACCAGAACCACAACAACAACAACATACGCTGGCTTCCCTGCAAAGCTGCCGTGAATACTACTAGTGCACGTTAGTTTTAAACCTTTAAGACCTGAGGTCGAATCTACAAATCCCTTCTAAATCTGTGCCAAGGACCCCCAAAATTATATGTATTTGGCCGCGGACCCCCCCCCATCTGAAAATGTTTTGTGCCAGGGACTCCAGAACAAAAGATTTGTGTAAAAAAAAAAGAGAGCAAAATTATTCAACATTTTTCAAACACATTTCTTTTGAGAACCACTTTTCTAAATCTTAGATTTTTCTAAAAGACTTATGTTGCTCAATGACACAGATGCTTTCCCGGTTTTGATGGGTTATAATCCAAGGTCACACAACAGATGCTGCAATTCAAGCGTTGGACATTTTCTTATGCACATCACTCCCATTTGGAGTCGTTTGTCTGTTGGTTTTTCTCTCTCTTTCAAGTCCTGTAAAAAAAAGATTGAAAGTATTGTTAAGCAGTGCCCACTGCCCAGAGGCCACCAGTAAGTAACATAAACTCAGGTTGGATGTTGAAATCGCCAACAGAGAATGAGGAGAATAGAGCGGCCATCTGTCACCTTTTTTTTAGGCCTGGCTTTGCCTCCTATAGCTGCCACCCTTTCACCCATAGGAGAAGAATCCAGGTATCCATTTAAATCCGTGTCGTGACTTGTTCTGGCATTCAATTAATTGTCCATTATTATCTCCTCTTCTGCTGCTGCTGAAGGGAGGAGCAGGAAGATTGACTTAATCCGATGAAAACGGGAGTCGGGGATTTGCTGCAAGTAGGGTGGTCTTTAAAAAAAAAGCCTGAGCCCCCCCCCCCCGTCACTCTCCTCAAGACCTACAGTTTTGCAGGATGGATACCCAAAGGCTAACTGTGTGTTTCTGCATGTATCTACGCACATCTGTCCCCTCAAAAGTAGACCAGTCACAGCTCATGCTGCACCATGCTTGAATTAATGAATTTTATTTGTATAGCGCTTTTCCAAACATAGTTACAAAGTGCTTTACAGACATGTTAACCAACCCATTACGACCGAGAACGCATCTGTGTCATTTTAGATTTCTTTGGCTATTCAAAAATAGCAGACCTACAAGATTGGTGCCGCGCTACGAGCTGGCAGATCTGCTATTTTTGAGAAATAGTGAAAATGTTTGCAAATCTTTCAATATATATATTTTTAAGCATACATTTGTAGCTGGAATCCTTGCTTCTGGGGGTCCCTGCCAACAAAATATTTTGAAATGGGGGTCCACGGCCAAATACGTATAATTTTGGGGGTCCTTGACATGAAAATGTTTGAGAACCACTGATGATGCGACATTTTTTTCAAAAAACTGTTAGGATTTAGAAGACATTTTGGAGTATCGGCCTCAGGTCTTAATCGGTGAAAAACGGCAAACATCAGAAAGAGAAAAATAGAAATGAGAAAAAACCACAACATTAAAACAGCATTTTTAGTCAGCCCATAAAACAATCCTTAGGAAAAACACTTTACATACAGATGTGTTTTCCAAAGCCATTTAAAAGAGGACACTGACTCTGCTAGCCTAAGATCCATGGCAGCACAAAACAGAAATAAAAGAATAACATGTAAAATTGTTAATGGTTTGTGTCCCCCTATTAGTTGTTGGGGGCGGGGGGGGGGGTGGTATTGGCCAAGTAATTGGCACATACCTGGAATTTGTCCTTTGCATTTAACTCGTCCTAACTACGAGGAGCAGCGGACAGCTATTGAAGAGTACCCTGGAGTGAGGATTCAGTGTCCTGTCCTCCTCAAGGACACTAGGTCAAGAGGAGCCGGGGATTGCACTGGGAATATTCTGCCTCACAAAACGACCACTCTACCCCCTGAGGCACTGCCTCCCCCATTGGCTGGCAAATGAGCAAAGTAGGCAAAAGCAGGCACCCATTTATTGGCCGTGCTTTGGTATCGGATGCCATCGGTGTATCTGCAAACCAGGAAAGCAATCATCATAGCCAATCAGAATAGAATATAAAATAATCTGAATGTTCTAATCTATGAATTATGTTCATCACATGACCCCCGAGATAATGTGTACCATTTTATTGGTGTTTTGGACAAAATCTATCTGTGTGTTTTTGAAGAAAATGACAAATGCCTCATCTACACTGTCTTGCACAGGCCATTTCAAGCAAGAAGAAATTACAAAGGGGATATGGGCTTCCCATTATCCCATTTTAAGCTTCATGAGTAAAGTTGTAGAAAACAAAGAGGCAATTAAATACATGTCCTTTTGTATCACTGACTGCACCACAGTTCAAACGCATCAGTGCGTATGCTTAAATTGCAGCTCACATTGCTAATTAGATGACATTGAAATTCAATCGTCTTGTTGGAAGTTAACCCTTCCACCTTAAGGTCAATTGAAGTGCATTCTAATATAATTGGTATGGTATATGTGACATATGGTTATCGATTGAATTAATAATTTATTAACATGTTTATTAACAGTACGGTGCAGTACAGTTAAAAAACAAGCTATACTAAACACACACAACACACAAAAAGCCCTAGGCGCGCTTGTTTCCATTATGGTCCATTGGACTGAATGTACTCAATTCATCAACAAGACTTACAATACATCCAACACATTCCATATCAGTAACAACGTCAATTGTCAACGTCAATTTACAGAAGAAAGAGAGGTACGGGCCGGGGTTCCTTCCGTGGAGCTCGCTGAGGAAGTGCGTTGTTTGACTCTCTGGGTCCCATTCTATGCCAGACAGTTTTAGGTGTGGATAGGGAATCGAGACAATGAATGGCTGTTGGTTCCATATTTTGGTGGCAGAGTATAGTATAGTAGTGACATAGAAATAAGGATAGATGAAAGTGCAAAGCACGTGGTAGTGCGAGAGAAATGCACACACCTCTCCCTTCTTGCGTAAGCGTAATTAATATGAAATAAAGATTTTCAAGCCGAAAACATCTGTTATTTTTGGCCAGTTGTGCAGCAAATCTTATACGTTTTGGCTGTAATCACACACACAGAAACACAGGTGTAGCCACAGTACAGTGTGACAGAAGCTCCAATCAGACCCGACGACATTAGCATAGTGAGACGCGTACCAGGACTGCTTCCTGTGCCAAAGATCATATTTGCCAGCAGATGGGTGTGTCACTTTTACAGTGTGTGTGTGTGTGTGTGTGTGTGTGCAGGGAATGATGGCTGCGTCTGCTTTGATCTCTCAGTGTTGACACCCTCATACGTGATGGATCTATTGAGGAGTTGGCAGGAGCTGTGCATTGCGTGTGTGTGATTTTGACAGTCATACCGCGCTACAGCTCTCTCTCCGCCGCGCCAGGGCACTCTAATCTCAGAGTAATCCATTCCTCACACATGATTCTCTCAATCTCTTCCTCGCCACTTCTTTCCCCTTTGCCTCTCCTGCGTCTTTCTCTCTCATCCCTCTCTCTCTCGCCTCCCCTCTCTCGTTTGCCCTCTTTTTTTTGCTGTCTTCTTTCCTTTCCCATTCTCTCTCTCTCTCTCTCTCTCTCTCTCTCTCTCTCTCTCTCTCTCTCTCACGTTGTGCAGTTTGAAGTCAACATACAGATAAATGCCATGCTCTCTGATTCTCTATCTAGCTCGCCAAATTTCTCTCTGTATGTTATGGAAGTTATCATTCAACTATGGCCTCTCTAATGCTGACAGCGATAAGCTTTATTGTGTGTGTGTGTGTGTAAGGAGGAAATAAAGTGCAAAGGGAGCGATGGAAATCATGTGTGACGGACGTGTTTGTCTTTACATGTGATATGAATGTGACAGACTGCCATTGTGTGTGTGTGTGTGTGAGTGAGTGTGTGGAGGGATGATATTGGCAAGAACAAAGACCGTGCCTCACAAGACTCTCTCTGCTCTCTAGACGTCGAGGAGGGAATGAGATGGAGAGATAAGATAGAGAGAATTTATTTAGTCTGTGCTTGGCTGGCTGATGTGCTCTACTTCACACACACACACACACACACACACACACACACACACACACACACACACACACACACACACACACACACACACACACACACCTGCTCTTATCTTATAACCTGGTTAGGATTAGGTCAGGTACTGTATAGTTGTGTGTGTGCGAAAGAGAGCGCGAGAGAGAGGAGAGGAAGTGAGGGCAGAGGTTTCAGAGCAGATCTCACACACCACCATGCCATCCTATCTGACACATTCATAGACTGTGAGTTATCAGCTTGTCCGTTCACATCCACTCATTCTGTGTGCTGCACTTGGCGTCCATTATTTCGTTTTGATCTCCACCTGTCTCCGTCTCCCTTTCGGTCTGACGGTTTAGACCAGGGGTCTTCAACCCTTTTTCAAGCCAAGGACCCCTTAGCTGAGAGAGAGAGATGAAGCAGGGACCCCCCCCCCCCCACTAAATACATACTACGTATAACATTATGTTGCAGATTAAACCTTTTCATAGATGTCATATAGATAGCTTCATTGACTATGATCAGTGTTGTGTAAATTAATGTTTTGTTTACCACTTAAACCCTCAATATGCAGTAAACTAGTTTGCTCCTTTTACCCTGTACACCAAAACTCTTTGCCGGAAATAGCCTCTGCGAGGCGTTGTGAGCTTGTAGATCTGCTATTTTTGGCTAACGTTCCCCTCAGAATAGGGATGCTAGGGTTCAAGTGGTTAATGTAAAAAAAAAGTTCCTATCACAGAAAGATTTGGCGGCCCCCCTGTTGTAACTTTGAGGACCCCCTAGGGGGCTCAGACCCCCTGTTGAAGACCCCTGGTTTAGACAAATATACTGGCCTGTGAAACTGTCAGGCAAGGCCAGTCAATATCACAAAATATCAACTACAGGTTCAGCTCGGTAAACGGCAACAGCCTTAAAAAAAAAAACTCATCGACTGGTACCCAGTGGTACTTTGAGAAAGGGTTAAAGTGTCCATAATAATCACACAATTCAACAGCGTTCCTCTTGTGTTATTTTGGGACGTCTTTACTCACTGAAATCGGACTTGTGATGTGAACAACACAGGTGAAACGCCGGAGCAGCAATAGAGAGACAGACTAGCAGAGATGCTTTCAGCTTACTTTACGCTTTTGAAAGATACCATGGAAATTAGGTTTGTTTTTTGCAATATGTTGGCATTTGTTAAAATGTTCATATTAGCGTTCATTACACTATATTGTATTGGGGGTAATTATATACACATTGCTCCAGGCCTACTAGTGCAGAGCTCAGGGCTATTTCAATTACAGAACTTGAATCCACATCCTCTTGTGCCTCTTCAACTGAACACGTAGATTAACTCATTAAGATTTCTTTTGGCTATTCAAAAATAGCAGATATACAAACTCATAGCGCGCCACCGAGTGCCGCTAAGAGCTTTGAGATCTGCTTTTTTTTTTATCGTGAAATCTTATGCAAATCTTTGAATATATATATATATATATATATATATATATATATGTTTTAAAGCGAACATTTTTAACGATCTGTGCTTCTGGGGGTCCCTAGAACGACATATTTTGGTCCGTCATTACATAGTATCATTTTGGGGGTCCTTGACATGGAAAAGTTGGAGCACCACTGATATAGCAACATACTGTTAGGATTTAGAAAATATTTTTAGATTTAGCCGCGGACCCCCATCTCAAAATGTTTTGTTCCAGGGACCCCCAGAAGCAAAGATTTGAGTTACAAATGTTCGCTTTAAAAAAGAAATATATATATATATATATTCAAAGATTTGCACACATTTTCACGATAAAAAAATAAAAATAAATAGATCTACAAGCTCATAGCTTAAATTGTACATCTGCTATTTTTGAATAGCCAAAGAAATCTAAAAATTACACAGATGCGTTTCCGGTCTTAATGGATTAATGTAGCCACACCGCTGTTGCACGAGGCATTCATCGTATCGGCGTGCTCATCGTTTCATGAGCGTCGTCGTCGACATGACACTCATTGACCATCTAAACGTCTTATTTCATACAGTTCTACACAATCTAATCTGATCCGGCGGCACATGATGCAATGTAATTCAATCTTCTGTAATAAAGTCTTGCGGTAAAAGGTTATGAATGTCGACTTGTTCCACCTGCTCTAACCTTTCTGTTATTGTGACAAAACCCCAGAGCTTAAAGCAGCACTATGTAACTTTATTTTTTTAATGAATACAATGTGATGTTGTCCAATCTGTATGGTAGAGTATGTTAATTCAATATAACTTATACAATTGGGGTGGTTGTATTTTGTCTCCCTACTCTTCTCTTGAGACATTTAGATCGTGTCAAAGGTCATGTCTCACCTAGACACAGGATCTGACATGAATTGTGGCCTTAATGGAATTTATCCCCTGAGCAAGCAAGCAAAGCCTGCCTTTAGCTCAATGGTAAAAATGTCAGCACTTGTAGGAAACAGGGTTCAAACCCGAGGAAAGTTACATAGTGCAGCTTTAAACCAGAGGAAAAAAAAGTCTCCCGAATTCAGGGTCCCGAATTGCAATGATATCTGAAACGGTATTAAAAAAATGTGATAATTGGTATCCTGTGATGCAGTAGTTATTAAGTGCAGCAAAGTATAATCAGCAGCACGTAAGTGCCCATAATCACAGTTTAACCACTTTCAACCTGGCATATCCCTATTTTGGGCACGTCTTTAGATAAGAGTTAAGAAAATTACAGCTTTACAAGAGATCAGCCATTTTTTTTTACCCAAAACCTGGGGCAGTGTAATACTGTGGTAGGAAGTACACGATGGAGTACATCTTTATTAGCATTATGCTCACTAAAGGATAAAAATGCAAGAAACCGTAACATCTTATTTTCCATTGTGGTCTTTTAACCCATTAAGACCGGGAACGCATCTGTCTCATTTTAAGATTTCTTTGGCTATTCAAAAATAGCAGATATACAAGCTCAAGCTATGAGCTTGTAGATCTTCTATTTTTGAAATATATATTTTTTAAAGCGAACATTTGTAAAATATTTTCTACCAGGGACCTCCAAGAAGGAAAGATTTTCATGATTTTTCAAAAATGGCAGATCTACAAGCTCATATTGCGGCAGCGCTATGAGCTTGTATATCTGCTATTTTTGAATAGCCAAAGAAATCTAAAATGACAGAGATGTGTTCCCGGATTGAACTGGTTAAAGTGAAATGTATTGTGTAACCTGTGAGAGTGAATGGGCATATTGCTTTGACGTGACGGCCACCAAGTATGCTGCTGACTATAGAGTTGTCATTGAAGTTGTCATTTAATAGTATAGCAGTCAACAGGGGGAATACAAGGACGACGTCCCTCAGAACTACATGGTTACCACAAAACGTTGCATAGCAAGCCGGCTAAGTTAGCTGCATCGTTGCTCTGAAGTCTGAAGCTGGCCCCTCCCATGACCAAATTTAGCATCCCTATATTTAATATTTTAATGTATCATAGCACAGTCCCAACTAACAACCCAAACAAACAGTCAGTATTTAACGTAATTTCCGCTCGATCCCCTAATCTAAACTCTAATCTGTTGTTTGACTAGGGTGTAACTGTTGTGTCAAACACATGTGTCCTCTTGCCGGGCCGGAGTAATATAGTGATAATCCATGCAGATTACCAGCCTAATCCGCGATTGGCAGTACAGAGTTGCAGACAGTCTACACCCAGAGCAAAGAGTTACTTTTAACTGTCAATGTTGGTAAGCCAAATGGAATTTGTCATTGTGATACTGTATGTGATAACACCAGGCTTATGCAGGATTCTCTTGTTGGAGCTCATCATAATGATAATCATTACTAATTGAAAATGTTCTCTTATTGTGAGGGAGACGGTGTACGAGAGGCGGACAGTTGGAAAGCCGAGAGGGAGACAGTGTAGGAGGGACAGACAATGGGAAAGCTGAGAGGGAGACGGTGTAGGAGGGACAGACGAGACATTGTGAAAGCTGCATAACGAGACAGTCAGAGGAATGCACAGGAGGAGATGCTGGTTGGATTCAGGGCAACATGATACAACCTAGGGCTGGGCCATATGACTTCAAATCAATATCACGATTCTTATGAACGATTATAAAATACATGTGAAAATAGCAGATGATCTACAAGCTCACAACGTGTCGGCAAGACTCGGCATCAAATCGCATTTTCGCAATGATCAAATAGTAGATGAAGAAGCGCTGCGTGGGTCCGTAATTATGCCAAACTGAACCCTCTTTGGAGAGGGTTTCATTTCAGGACAAGACTTTTAACTTCCTTTCCTTTGTAGACATCACAGTGGAAAAAATAAGGCAGTGAACTTAAAGAAGGTCCAAGGCAGGTAAAAAATGCAGGTGACCAACGTGTTTCGGCCAGAGGCCTGCATCAGGGTCCACATATCTTTGCAATTTTGTGACGTATGCAGTCAATATTGGTTTTGATATATTTATGGTTAAATGCCTTGCCCTACTGCTACCTCCTGACACCTTACTGAATTACAGTGATCTTCTTCTTCTTGATGGATGGAATTGACAATAACTCCTTTATCATACCAGTTTGATTGTGTCACCATGAGAACAGAATGTGGACTTAACCGAAACGTTTTAGGTCACTTTACACCTGCACATTACATGTACACAAAATGGAAAACACTTAACCACTTATGCCCTACACTACAGTATATACTTCGATGAATAGCTGATCTACAAGATCATGATGAGCTTGCAGATCTGATAATTGTTGCAATTCGTAAAAAAGATTTGCCTATTTTCGCCTAGTATAGGGTCTATTTGGCGTTTTTAATTAATGGCTTTTTGTGGCTTACACTCGTCATCACTCACTTAATGGATTAAATTCTTCGTTTTGCATCGTAAGCCTCCGTTCGGTCATTATGTCTTCTTCCTGGATACTGTGGATTACTTCTTGGAACAAAACGCAGCTCCTACAAGCTTGTCGTCGTACAGACGCGGTTTATAAACGGCATGCAGACATACTCCTCGTTCCCAAGCGCACGATTAGAAATGCATTTGTCGACTCGCACAGAATTTATAATGATGATTTACAGCGGCAGTAGTTTTGTGATGTGCTGTCGGGCTGTTAAAATGGAAATGACACAGGGAAGTTATTATGTGTGACTGATGGTTTTACAGAGGTGATCTAACATGAATCATGTTATTGGAATGAAAACTGGTCTTTCTCATCTCACAGTCCTGTTTGTTCAGTGTGTTTACTCAGTGTGTGTGTATGTGTGAAGAGGGTAAGCATGGGGCTTTCTGTGTCAAAGGTTATGTGTATAGTTTGGTGAGTCTCGTCATCTCTTTGCATCAATTGTTTTTGAGATGCAGAACAAGTGACAATAGTTATGGAGTGATACCATGAGGTGTGGGAGGCACCGGCTGCGGTGGAAAGTAACTAGGTACATTTACTCAAGTACTGTACTTAAGGACCATTTTGATGTATTTTTTACTTTACTGGAGTATTTACAAGTTTCAATACTTTAACTTTTACCCCACTACATCTCAGGAGCAAATATTGTACTTTTACTCCACTACGATTATTTGAAAATGTTAATTACTAGTTACTTTGTAGATTTAGATTATTATTTCAAAACATGCACTAACCACATCAGCCCTATATACTTTGGCTGTTTGAAAATAGCCAATGTACATGCTTGAGAGCTTGTAGATCTGCTATTTTCAAAGGAATTCATACATTTGGAAACTGGGAAAGTGGAACATTCTGGCTAATGAGTACTTTTACTTTTGGTACTCTAAGTATGCTCCTGACTTTTATTTGTAACAGTATTTCTACATGGTGGTATCGATACTTTTACTCAAGTAAAAAATGTGAGTACTTCTTCCACCACCGGTGGGAGGGTATGCGTGTGTGTGTCACTGTCTTTTCTCATGGGCCGTGTTCATTTTGTCTTTACAGCAGTCACCTGATACCATCCCTGGACCCAGCGCTGGACCTCCACTACACAAGGTAGGTTCATGCACACGCACACTTGTCACACGGTGATGAGGTCATCTACCTTAGTCATAATGTGAATGAAAGTGTGTTTGTTTAGCCCACATACAGGTGACATCACCTTGGACTTTCCATGCTTGTTGTACCAACAGTAACAAAGGCAATCCAATCTCTCACCCAGGTGCTGCTGGACAAACAATGATCAACAGTATCACTGGTTCTTAGCGCCACTTGTTTATTGTTCGATCTTCATTCAGGATTCCTCCTTAAAGTTGCACAATTTGCAGTTGTGCTGCCATTGACTATGAACTGCACAAAATTGTAAGTTAAATTTTTGTGTGTGTGTGTGTGTGTGTCAGTCTTGCTCCCAGAGTTTTCCATGCGCGGCGCGGGCAGTGAGGAATGCTTTCTTATCTAATGGACCCTACCCAGCTAAAGACAAGATTCACCTGGCCAGGATCATACGGTATATACATATATATATATATATACATGTGTGTGTAATACCTGTTACCTATCCACTTCGTACCTTGTGGCACATAAGGCCTTCACAGGGTGTGTGTAATACACTCACACCCATTAGGAAATAGTCACTACATGTACTACAAATACAGTGTGTATAGATGTGACTATTTTATAATAGTTGTCTCATACGTTTATAGTGTCTTATCTATGTATGTTTGTTTTGCACATGCTCTTGTATTTATGTCTTTATGAGATCCAAATGTGAGGAGCGATCAATGATGTAAATCTTTCTGAGTGAGAACCCTTCCTCTCTCTGTACAAGAGAGAAGTACATAGGCTAGAGCTTGGAGGTATAATTAGGTGAACATTTCCTGAAATCAAGCTATCATTTATGAGATTAGATTATAATTATACCCAAGAAGTATTATACATGTATTTGTGTGTGTGTGCGCATGAGCTGTGGAAAGTTCTTCCTCATGGATGTCATTTTACAGTCAAAGTACCATCCTTCTCCCCCTATTCTGAACGAAAGCTCTGTATTGGTCAACCGTATGCATGATGCATGACTAATGCAACACACTCGTGTGCCTTTTCTTCCCGCTCTGACTGATGTAATTGAGCATGGGTGAGATTAAATCAAAAATGTGCATATTGCAAGGCACGCCAACGTGCAGCACGACTGTATCACTCACCCACAGGTCTCTGCCTGTAAATACTATCCCTGTTGGTCTATCAACCTGTGCTTTGTGTGCACACACAAGAAATTTGCATGTGGAAACCAGGTTGCCACCGGGCAGGAGAGTTCAGCGTGCCTGGCCTCATTAATATGTACATTATGGAGTGGTAATGTTGGGTGCAAAAATACAAACTAATTCGTTAACACTATTACTAACCTGGAAAGTATCCATGAAAACATTTACTGGAGAGTCGTGTCCCATAAAAATGGTTCCACGACTCACAAATGGGTCCCGACCCACTGTTTGATAAACACTGTGCTAGAGAGACGGGTATGATGACAAAGAAAAGAGAATATTCCATCAGTGTTAAGGCTGTCCACACCAAGCATGATAACTAGAACTATGAATATGTTGTTGAAAACATCATTCTAACTCAAGTGGACGGCAGAGTCCACACCACAACTATGACGAATTGATGACAGTGGGGAACTATATACAGTATTTATAGTGATAGTGCTTGGTGTGGAGAGAGGGCCCTTTGTGATTACAAAACATCGATTGCCAACTAAGTCATGTCACTATTGTGCTTGCTTGAGGAAATAAAAGGGGACCAAGAACAACGGATCATTAGGATATAATCCATCCATCCATCCATTTATCATGGCTTTGTTCTGCTTACTTCCTCAGAATGTCCAGCTTGTTCAATTTACCTCCATAGGCTCAGAGTGCAGTTCAAACCCTCTGACCTACATAATGGATTCATATTAGCACATCTATGCTATATTCCAATCAGCCTATGCTATATTCCAATCAATTGTGTTGTGAGGTCATGGTAAAAATCTGACACCTCACTAGGGGCCAGCAAGCATGCCTTCAGTTTTCAGCGCACAGGTAAAAAATGTTGAATGTGAAAAAAAATGTTGTACAATGTTTTTTTTCCTTTTTTTCAAAAACTCATTTGAAAAACCTTGACTTTTTTCTTCTTCATAGTGATACCGATAAATAAGAACTTAAAGGCCAAGGACGCTTTGGAAGAGGTTTGGCTTGTGTTGTTACCTTGCCATGATGTAGCTCCAAAAGTGGACAAGAAATCCAAAATATTGATTAGAAATTGAATATTCAAATTCAAAATACACTCCTCGTTGACCTACATTGTAACCTCTACCCAAAGTGTTCTTGCCCTTTAAAGTATCCTACGTTAGTTCCATTGATCCAAGACCGCAACACAATCGATTCATTGATCATTCAAATAAACAAACATGCTCTAAAAAAAATGCACGCAGCCCACCCAACTGACCACTTAACACGGCCGTTCAGCTGCCGCGCCGTGCCGACTGCGAACGCTTTCAAGTGGGCCCTGATCGAGAAAAGGTTGAGAACCACTGGCCAATATCGAGCGAAAAGTTTTCAGCGTCGCGGTTTATCGTTCTCCTTGAGCAGATAACACCCCAGGATGTGAAAATCTAAAAACAAATCTCTCCTCATGTTAAAGTTCTTATATACTATGACTCTTGCCATTGGATTTCTTCCCGTTGCTTCTGGACCTTTACAGTATGAAGAGCAGACAAGTAGTTCTGAGGGTTAATTGAAGGGCTAGCGATCGAATGTTGTCCATGAACCGGTCGCACAAGCTGTGCGTGTGTGTGCGTGCGTGCGTGCCTGCGTGCACAGGGCCAAATCAATGTATGCAGTGAAGCGTGACCACTGACTCACCAGTCATCATTAAGCTCCATGTTGATAGACCTGTGTGTGTGGGGCACACATGCATGCGTGCACACACACAGACACGTGCGTGCACAAACACACGCGCACACACAACTATTAATATGCATACATAAGCTACATGCAGCTTTTACTAAATACCCTAAACACACACACACACACACACACACACACACACACACACACACACACACACACACACACACACACACACACACACACACACACACACACACACACACACACACACACACACACACACACACACAGGCATACAACTATCAATATACATAATCTACATACACATGAAGCTATTACTAAATACCTTACACACACACACACACACACACACACACACACACACACACACACACACACACACACACACACACACACACACACACACACCAGGGATTTATCCTGGGGGGAAACGGATGGAAAGTGTTTGAGGAGAAAAAGGCTTACAGTGAACTAATGAATAATCAATGATATGGATTTAGTACAAAAGACCAGCCCGGTGTGTGCGTGCCTTTCTGTCTGTAGTCAAATTAGCTTAGCTCGAATATTGTGTGTTTGTATGTGTTATTATACTGTATGTGTGTCTTCTTAGGAATTGTGTGTGTGTCTGCATCAGTGGTGGACAAAGTATATACAGTACTTTGTCTACTTTTGAATACTAATTCCGAAGTACATTTTCAGAAATCTTCAAAAATAGTGAAAATAGCACGTCTACTAAGCTCACAACGCGTCGCGGTGAAATGGGGCTGAAGTGGTTAATTCATAATCTATTTTTGTACGTTTTTGGTCCCAAGAGTCCCTTCCCAGAAGTGCAGTGGAAGTCAAAAGTACAATGTTTCTATTTTGAAATGTAGCGGAGTGAAATTCTTTAGCTTTCAAAAAACAAATATTCCAAAAAATCCACCACTGGTGTGCGTATGTGTTAGACTGTATGTGCCTTCTTAGGAATTGTGTGTGTGTGTGTGTGTGTGTGTGTGTGTGTGTGTGTGTCTGTGTCTGTATGTATTTGCTTGTGTCCCTGTCAGGGTATGTACAGTATTGTCTATTTTGTTGCCGTTGGACAGAAACCTCTTATCTCCATATTTTAACTTTTTGTGTTTTTTTTCGTAAATTAATGCCAAACTTGATCATACTACGGCGTCACACAAAAGTATCAAAAGTAGCAGATCTGCAAGCTCAAAACGCGTCGCTTTGCCCCGCGTTTCGAGCTTGTAGATCTGCTACTTTTGCCGTTTTTGAATACTGAAGTCACAGTTTTGGACATAGGAGGTTTCCACCCGACAGAGATGATTTATGAGTTAATGCTGTGTGTGTGTGTGTGTGTCTTGACATTGTGCGCACGTGTGTGTGTTCTCCCATGCAGGCGTAGCTATGTGGGCGTGGAGCTGGTGCAGTGGTTGTGTGAGCAGTGTGTGTACGTGCGCTGTCGGACCACCGGCGCGCGCGTCTGCCAGGTACTGCTGGAGCTGGGGGTCCTGCTGTCTGGTAAGCATAGACACACACACACACACACACACACACACACACACACACACACACACACACACACACACACACACACACACACACACACACACACACACACACACACACACACACACACACACACACACACACACACACACACACACACGGCAACAACCAGGGGAAGCGCAAGAAAACAATCTTTTTCCTGTTTTCGGGCAGAGCCCCATGAGCGCGGTTCAAATTTCTACAATCCTACCAGCAGGAGGCGCTCCGGTGGCGCAGTGGTAAAGTCCCTGCCCACCACCACGGAGGTTGTGGGTTCGAATCCAGCGTGGTGCATCCGGCTTTGTCGGTCGCCGATGCGAACACAATTGGCCCGTGTTCGGGGGTACGGGAAAGCCGGGCGGGGAGGGGGATAATTTTCACAGCACATACTCCTACGGGCTGGGGGGGGCACCTGTCAGCGTAAGGAGTAGAATGAAAGCTCTACGACGTCCTCCCGGTGGGGGCTCCTCACTGGCTGGTGAGCCAGTAGGATACAACAGCAGTGACAACACAGAAATGTGCAGCATCTGCACTCAGGGTTGCCAGATCTGCTTATTATGATTTCCCTGCAAGATTGCATTCGCGATGCGACGCGTTGTGAGCTTGTAGATCGGCTATATTCAAATAGCTGATGTATATGTTAAAGTGCTCATGTGGCCCATAGTCGCTTCTTTTGAGCTGGTTTTCCTAGACCTGGTTGCTTGTTTCTCTCACAGAATCTGGCAACACTGTCTGCACTGCGATGTGTCGGTATATAAATTCCAGGGTTCAAGTGGTTAATGTAAAAAAAAAGAGATCCCATCACACAAACATTTGGCGGACCCGCTATAGTAGCTCTGAGGACCCCCTTAGGGGTCCCGGACCCCCTGTTTTGAAAACCCCTGCTCTATAGGGAGTCTAAATCGGCTTATTAGCCCAGGATGACGGGCCAGGAAATCCTCGTGGTCCCTGAATACTCGTTCCCTCATCATCTCTAATCTAAGCAGTGCCGATGCATCCATCACACTGCAGCGTTATGCACGTTTACAGCAATCAAACTGATTGCTTGTTTAACCCATTAAGAGCTGCTCAGGCCTACAAAATGTCTTCTGAATCAGTAGTTCTCAAACTTTTTCGTGCCAAGGACCACCCAAAATGATATGCATTTGGCCGTGGACCCCTCCCCCCCCCAGCTGGAAATGATTTATGAAAGGGGACCACTAGAGGAGCAGATTTGTGTTAAAAAAAAAATATATTAAAAATTCTTTCAAACACTAAAAAATTGTATATCTGCAATTTTTTAAACCTATGTTGTTGGGTGTATATATGTATATAGCTAAAATGACACAGATGCTTTCCCGGTTTTAATGGGTTAACACCTTGCCGAAATGATTGCGACATTCAGTGGTACCCCCCCCACCCTCCCCCCTTTACCGTGGGGATAAGTTTTGTTATGTTGAGCCTGGCCTGCATTACGGTTATAATGAGGCAATGGAGTGTAATGATTGTGCGAGAGCTTGTCACTGGCTTTATTTCCAGACTTCGCTAAATTACACAATCATCATATGTGCAGGTGGTGAAGATGTGCTATGGTGAGGTGACTGGAGGCTGTGTGTGTGTGTGTGTGTGTGTGTGTGTGTGTGTGTGTGTGTGTGTGTGTGTGTGTGTGTGTTTGACAGCCGCTGAGGTGTCTCTACACAGCGTGCTCTGTGTGCCTGACAGCACAGTCGTGTTCACTGCAGCGATTTCACACACGAAATATGCTGTATGTGAAAATTCCTCTCTCTTTCTTTTCTTATATTATGCACCGTATTAGAAGATATTATTAAAAGCTGTTGACGCTCGTGTTCTGCGACTCTTTGGTGCTATTTGATGTTATCTTGGCTTTCCACAATAATGATGATGATAATTTCATCAGTTATAAAGTCTACACAGTGGTAATGCTGGGTAAAAAAACTGCTCTATTTTTATCGCTGTCAACATTTCGATCACTCTGCGATCTTCATCAGGACGTACAGTATGAAGATCACAGAGTAATCGAAACGTTGACGTCGATAAAAATACAGCGGAGCTTTTGCAGCATTACCGGTGCGCAGACTTTATTTCTTCTTGTGAAACTGCTGTTTGTCCTGCACCTGCTGGGCCATGGAAGTGCGTGCGCTATCCTTTTCATCACAATTTCATCAGTTAGCCTATTAACCCATTCAATCAAAAATAGCAGATATACATGCTCATAGTGCGGCACCGAGTGCCGCACTATGAGCTTGTAGATCTGCTATTTTTATATATATATTTGTTTTGAATAGCCAAAGAAATCTACAATGACACAGATGCGTTACCGGATTGAATGGGTTAAGTGGCAAATTGATACAAAATGATCAGCTTGGGATACACAAGGGATACAATTAGCAAAGTCAGATGGGAGTTGGCTTATCGCAGTGATTCTCAACTTGAGGGCCGGGGCCCACTGGTGGGCCGCGAGGGTACTGCAAGTGGTCCCCAAAATGACTGGCAAAACCACTAAGATTAAAATGATAATATAACATTAAGGCTGCGCTATGTAACCTTCCTCTTCTACCCCGGATTTGAACCTGGTTTCCTGCGCGAGTACCATTGAGCTTATAGAGCCTGCCTGCTTCCTCGGGGGATACATTTAATCTAAACACGAGACCACATCAAATGCATAGAAATGGTCATCTAGGATCATAGGTAAACCAAGAACCTATCATCAGTCTATAAAAAAATCACACCCAGTGTGAAGTGAGCGGTGCTATTTATGAGTTATTAATTTCATCATGCATCTCGGTAGCCAATCACAGCACGTCCTGCGAAGTGACGTGCTTACATTTTTTACATTATTATTAATTTCATCATGCGTCTCGCTAGCCAATCACGGCGCGTCTGCGAAGTTTGAAGTTAATTTCATCATGTGTCTCGCTAGCCAATCACAGCACCTCCTGCAAAGTTAGCCTATGGGCGTGTTTTCCACAGCATGGCGTCACAGCGAAAGACACATTTTCGCGACGGAAAGAAAAACTTTCACCACGGATGGGTCCTAAACCCTCTTATAGGAGCGGTTACACCGCTCAAAAATGTAATCTGTATATTGAAACTATACAAACCATAGAATGCCGGGTCAACAAATGAACCTGGCATCTGTCTACATAACATGCTATCTAAATTACATTTTAACCTTTGCATAAGCCTGCAAGGTCATCAAGGCCAGGGCCAATTGCTACAGGCCAGGGTAAGGTGGAGTCTGAAGAGGTGAGTCTGAAGATTACGGCGGAAGATTGGGAGTGAGTCTGTATCGAGTGGAAAGCAAAAGGATGCATAATTTTGTGTGTGTGTTGTCTGATTATTGTTTTGTCTTTGTCTCCAGTGGACCAGCGCATTACGTTTGCCGACTCCAACTCCTACTACCAGTTCTGCTTCGAGGAGTGCGAGTCCGCCTCCTGCGAGTTCCGCTCCAACGAGGGGGAGTGGCCTGAGGCGGTCAGGCTCCTCCTCCAGCTCGCGCCATACGTCCAGTTCCGCTCTGGGGGCGGGGCCAACAGCCCGTAAGTACAATCCTCTTCTATCATAGTCTCTGTGGGGTGGAAATGTCCGAAACTGTTACTTTTCACGATTCAAATTCAAGAATAGCAAAAGTAGCCGATCTACAAGCTCAAAACGCGTAGCTTTGTGTCGCGTTTCGAGCTTCCAGATCTACTAGTTTTGATACTCTTGTGTGATGCCGTAGTATGATCAAGTAGGGCATTAATTTATGAAAAATCACAAAAGGTTATAATAAGATGAGAGGTTTATGCCCGACAAGGCGACAACAACAATATATAAATGTTTAACAATTTATCTATAAAATGTACAACTTTGAGAATGCTGAAGCTTGCTATTTGCTGAGGTTATAGGAATCCTATTAAAGTTTTCCCCATGACATCCAATTAGATTTGCACTGGTCTGAGCTTCCTCTTATCTAGCAGTCTGGGACATTTCTGCTGCTACGGAAAAACAAAGCAAAACTGCAGATTCCTGTGATTTGGAAATTGCATTAGTCTGTATTGTTTTTGTGCTTTATTGTATATTTTAGTCGTAGATCGCCTTCAACCCAGGACTTTGACTCAAACCAGTGACATTTTGACTACAGTACAGTATAGTCGTTGCTCTAACCAACACTCTTAACCACTTAAACCCTGTATGGTTGACCATATGGGGTCCCTCAGGGCTCTATACTATTGTGGTTAATAGCAGTGATGTAAAGTAACTAAGTACATTTACTGAAGTACTGTACTTAAGTAACATTTTTTACTTTACTCTAGTATTTCACATTTTCAATACTTTTACTTCTACTCCACTACATCTCAGGGGCAAATATTATACTTTTACTTTAGGTACATTTTGATACCAATACCTTTGTACTTTTTTACTCAAGTACATTTTTAATTCCGGACTTTTACTTGGAACAGAGTATTTCTACACTGCAGTATTAATACGTTTACTTAAAGGGATAGTTCACCCCAAACATTCTTTCTATCGATTATTCACCCCATGGAGACTTGAATTCATGGATATTTCTTTGTTTTTGTCGCATTCCTATGCCAATAATTTGATGACCGGCAGCGATTCCGGTAGGAGACACAAAGAGTCTCCTTTGTGTCTCCTACCAGAACCACTGCCTACCGGTCCGCTGGTCATCAAATTATTGGCTTAGGAATGCGACAAAAACAAATAAATATCTATGAATTCAAGTCTCCATGGGGTGACTAATTGATAGAAAAAAGTATTTTTTTTGGCTGAACTATCCCCCATAAGAAATGTGAGTACTTTTTCCACCACTGGTTAATAGTACAACCCACAAAGGCACGCCCCTGGTTTGTATTAGTCAGGTGTGCCTGTGCCCCCCCTCTTGATCACCAAATTGTTTATCCATAAGCTCGGCATCTCTCTTAGCAGCACGAACACAAATGCTGCAGGAAGATCATCCGGCTCTGCCATTCATTTACTATGCAAAAGCATGTAAATCCTGCGCATCATTGCACGTGTTACCTAAGCAATGCGTGCACTTGGCAAGGGTGTCAACGTGCATCCTTGGCAGCGAGCCTGAGCATAAAGATTTATACTTGTGCACCGCTGGTGTCGTGCACTCGAGTCGTTCTGCAGTACAAGCTGCGGTGTGAGCTTGTAGATCTCCTATTTCCATTGCACCACACGGCGAGCAAACCGAGTAAATCAGGCTTTACTCAAAATTCCCCCCACGGTTCTACCTAATCTCTTCTCACAGACTGCCAAATCCTTTATCTGTATGATGCGTGCACAGTGCACACACACTCAAGACATGTAGAAGCAACATGTGCACGCCTGCCCAAGAGGTACTAGGTAGGTGTGTATGTATGAAAGAACAGACACACAACGTTCTCTCGCAGCAGAAAGTGCAAGGTATGCTAGGTTCAGACACACGTACGCATGCACGTACGTACGCATGCACCCAGACACTCACTGTCAGTGTTGCCATGTCCGCTTATTATAAGCGACTTTGGGCTTGTTTTTTCTGTAAAGTGGCTTGTAAATATTGGTGGTTGCGTTTTTTTTAAAGTGTAGTTGCTTTTTTGGGCTTGTTTCCTATCCTAATGTTGTTAAACCAATGGTTCTCTCATGGCAAGGACCCCAAAATTAATATCTATTTGTTCGCAGACACCCCCCCCCCATCTGAAAATATTTTGTGCCAGGGAACCCCATACAAGCTTTGTGTTGTTAAAATATTTCAAAAATATTTTAAAAAGACTATTCTTTCCCCTTCTTTTTTTGAAATAGCCGCTCTACAAACTCACAGTGAGCTTGTAGATCGTCGATTTCAAAATGCCGTAGCCCTAGTCGCTTCTTTTGGGCTTGTTTTCATAGACCTGGTTGCTTGTTTCCCTCGCGAGATCTGGCAACACTACTCGCAGAGCCACTCGCAGGCAGCCAGAGTGTACTGGGTTCCTCCTGCTGAGACTGCTGCTACTGAACCCAATCTGTCACTCAGACATGAAAACGGCAGTAAAGAGAGACAGGGGGACAGTTTGATTTGTATAAAAACTAAAAGAAAACAGAAAAACAGGGGGGTACATTTATTAACCCATTAGGACCAGGAAAGTGTCACGAGGTTAATCCGACATAAATATCAAATAAACCCCACAGTCTTCATTTCCCGAAAGGAAATGCATTCAGTCTGACCAAACGTAGGGATCCAATCTGATAAAAATGTATAACCAGAGGGGAGATATCGAAAGCACAGGCATGGTTCCCCTCCCCCCACCCCCCCCCCCACACACACACACACTCAGAGATTCAAACCCTGGTAAAGAGTGAGGAAGAGAGAAAGAAGGAGATAGACAGAGAGAGAGAGAGAGGAAGGTAGAGGAAGGAAATGGATGGACAGGGAGAGAGAGGGGAAGGGAAAGGTAGGGGGAAGGGAGAAGAGCAGATGGTGAAAAGAAGAGCAATGATGATGATGGAACGAGAGCGCATGTCGACACGTGTATCTGTGTTGACTTCAAAGAATCTTTGCACAGTGGAGTGTGTGTGCGTGTGCGTGCGTGCGTGCGTGCGTGCGTGCATGCGCGTGTGTGTGTGCGTAGGGCAGGGCCATGCACCGCTCCATTTCACGTATCATTTTTCTGCTCCCATAGCTGCACATGTTCTACATACATGTACAGCAGCGTTTGAAAGTGCTCCGCTCTCTTTGACACGCCAACAACACCCAGCCGCCCGCCGCCAAGAGACGATCCCTCGACCTTTTTGTTTTATTCGCCTAAGATTTATGATTTACCAACGCAGCAACATTTCAGCTGAATATTAAGGCGAGAAGGACAGACATTTTCCTGTGCCTGTGTCACATGAGACGAGGTAGCGCGGTTACAGCCGTAGGCCTAGTACATGCCGCCAAAAAAACAAAAACAAGCATTGAATCAGTGTTGTGTTGCTCGTTGGTGTCAAGTGTCTATGTGTGTGTGTGTGTGTACACAGGTTGTACATTATGAAACAAGATGCTAATGCTTACACGGTAAAATCCGAAGTGTTCATTTAACTTGGGAGTAATTTTTTTTACCCTTTTAAGGTCATTGAGTTAACGTTACCGCCTTTACCGTACCGTACGTGTTTTTACAGTGTACGGGTATTAAAGTTGATTAGACATTCAGGAAAGTGGATTGTGTGAGAACCCGGTGGGTCTTGCCCTCTCATGTCCTTGTAAATGTTTAGCTGCACGGTGACGAAGCTCGGTCCCGTTTGATTCGCCCTAACTGCTAAAATGTACTTCACTGACAGGGGTCCCCCCAGTGGTCCCTACTTGGGCCCCTCAGTTCCCTCTACACCAAATCTATTTGCCAAAATTAGCCGATGTACAAGCTCACAACGTGTCGTGTTGCAATTTTATTTTTCGCCTATGTTTGCCAAATGTTCGCCTATTACGACATGTCCAGAATAGCAGCTATAGGCTGAGAGTAGGGGTGCAACGATAATCAAATGAATCAATTTAATCAATATATATACATATTTTTTTTATAACAATCGATTTGGGGTCGCAATGCGTAGATTGTAATTTTGGTAATATATGAAAATGAGGTAACATTTTGATTTGATTATTCTAAAAAGTAATCAATAGAATTATCAGCAAGAAAATAACCGGTAGCCGCAGCCATGGTTGAGAGAGGAAGAGAAAGCAACAGACAAACAGAAATACGGACAGGTAAGCAAGTAACAAAAATCTGAATTACAAAACAGTATACAAACAAAGAAAAGAACAACAACAGTTAACGGCTGGAAGACTCGCTGACATTCAAACCGGGAGAGTTTGCCCTGACAAAAGAATGGAACCACAATGGGATGCTTGCTTCCGGGGCGAGAATATTTTACAGTGTTTGAATTGGTTGTTGAGCCCTCCGGCCTGTATCATAGTCCGTGGAGATGAGATCCTTGCCGTTGAGTGCGATCCCATTCTCTTGAACGCACTTTTGTATACCGATAATAATGCACCAGGCGGCTTGAGCAGCCACAATGGATCTGCCCACTGATGTTTTCCAGTGACGCCAACCGAAGAACCAGATGAACCCTAGCGCATTGGTTCTCAAAGTGGGGTCTGGGGACCCCCAGGGGTCCTTGGGGGGGTACCAGGGGGTCCCCAGCTAAATTAGTTAATAAAGCATCACAATCATTTTAACCCCTTTATCCATATTTTATACTTTGGCTATTCAAAACAAGTGTGGCTATGAGCTAGTAGATCTGCTATTTTTGAAAAATATTGAAAATGTGTGCAAATCTTTACATCTTTTAGGCAAACATTTTTAAACACAAATCTTTGCTTATGGGGGTCCCTGGAACAACATATTTTCAGATGGGGGTCCGTGGCCACAGACATATTAATTTGGGGGTCCTTGGCACGAAAATGTTTGAGAACCACTGCCCTAGCGTCCCTATTCTGGACATGTCGTAATAGGCGAACACTTGGCAAACATAGGCGAAAAATAAATATCTACAAGCGTTGCAACACGACACGTTGTGAGCTTGTACATCGGCTAATTTTGGCGAAGAGATTTGGTGTAGAGGGAACTGAGGGGCCCAAGTAGGGACCACTGGGGGGACCCCTGTCAGTGAAGTACATTTTAGCAGTTAGGGCGAATCAGACGGGACCGAGCTTCGTCACCGTGCAGCTAAACATTTACAAGGACATGAGGGCAAGACCCACCGGGTTTTCACACAATCCACTTTCCTGAATGTCTAATCAACTTTAATACCCGTACACTGTAAAAACACGTACGGTACGGTAAAGACGGTAACGTTAACTCAATGACCTTAAAAGGGTAAAAAAAATTACTCCCAAGTTAAATGAACACTTCGGATTTTACCGTGTAAGCATTAGCATCTTGTTTCATAATGTACAACCTGTGTACACACACACACAGACACTTGATCAGCCCATAGCTGCACCGGGAGTGCACTCGCGTATTGGTTTGTATTGGACCAGTGCACTCAGTGTCTTATATCCGAACGCACCCCCTGTCTCTCTGCATTTGTTTCCGTCTCTCTCTCTCCTTGGTGTGAGGTTATAGTGAAGTGTTCAGTCTCTACTTGGTGTGAGGTGATAGTGAAGTGTTCAGTCTCTGCTTGGTGTGAGGTGATAGTGAAGTGTTCAGTCTCTACTTGGTGTGAGGTGATAGTGAAGTGTTCAGTCTCTACTTGGTGTGAGGTGATAGTGAAGTGTTCAGTCTCTACTTGGTATGAGGTGATAGTGAAGTGTTCAGTCTCTGCTTGGTGTGAGGTGATAGTGAAGTGTTCAGTCTCTCTCTACCTGGTGTGAGGTAATAGTGAAGTGTTCAGTCTCTCTACTTGATGTGAGGTTATAGTGAAGTGTTCAGTCTCTACTTGATGTGAGGTTATAGTGAAGTGTTCAGTCTCTACTTGATGTGAGGTTATAGTGAAGTGTTCAGTCTCTACTTGGTGTGAGGTGATAGTGATGTGTTCAGTCTCTCTCTACCTGGTGTGAGGTGATAGTGAAGTGTTCAGTCTCTCCTTGGTGTGAGATGACAGTGAAGTGTTCAGTCTCTACTTGGTGTGAGGTGACAGTGAAGTGTTCAGTCTCTACTTGGTGTGAGGTGACAGTGAAGTGTTCAGTCTCTCCTTGGTGTGAGGTGACAGTGAAGTGTTCAGTCTCTGTACTTGGTGTGAGGTGATAGTGAAGTGTTCAGTCTCTACTTGGTGTGAGGTGACAGTGAAGTGTTCAGTCTCTACTTCTTGGTGTGAGGTGACAGTGAAGTGTTCAGTCTCTACTTGGTGTGAGGTGACGGTGAAGTGTTCAGGCTCAGGGCTGCATGTCCTCTCTTAGTAAAGCCGACACATAGATCTTATCATCACCACCCGCTAGCACATCCATCATGCTTTTATCAGATACACACACACACACACACACACACACACACACACACACACACACACACACACACACACACACACACACACACACACACACACACACACAGAGCCCCATCTTCATTCCACCTACACGGCTATTACCAGTGCCACTGAAGCCGCTTATAAAATCCAAATTGTATGCAAATTAGTGTGTGTGTGTGTGTGAGAGAGGGAGAGAGTGTTTGTTTGTGTTTGTGAGTGTGTGGTTTTATATAACATATTAGCTGAGGGGTTGTCTGCTTCTCTTAAAGACAAAACGCTACAGCCCCCTCATTATTTCTCTGGGAATAATGTGCAGCTTAGCAACACACAACCACCTGTTCACGTGAGACGCATGCTCAACGACGGATTGATTACACGTCTTTACACACAGTACATCCTCTTACAAGGGTACGCTGACACGCACGCACGCACACACGCACACACACACACACACACACACACACACACACACACACACACACACACACACACATCAATGAAGAGGAGTGTCGTGGAGCTACTTTACATGAAACCACATTTAACCCATTAAGACCGGGAAGTCGGGAACGCATCTGTGTAACCAGTTAAACCACTATTTTATACTTTGGGCTATTCAAAAATAGCAGATATACAAGCTCACAGCGGGGCACCGAGTGAGCTTGTAGATCTGCTATTTTTTTTTGTTGAAAATGTGTGCAAATCTTTTGTGCAAATCTTTTTTTAAGCGAACATTTGGAGCTCAAATCTTTGCTTCTGGGGAGTCCCTGGAACTAAATATTTGTTTTCACGATTTTTCACGTTTCTTCAAAAAGTTTTCACGTTTTATTTCTTAAAAAATAGCAGATATACAAGCTCATAGCGCGGCACCGAGTGCCGCGCTATGAGCTTGTAGATCTGCTATTTTTGAAAAAAAAAACGTAGCCCAAAGAAATCTAAGAGACAAGAGATTCCCGGATTGAATGGGTTAAGAGAGAGAAGAGAGGGGTGGGGTTGGTGGTGAGAGACATGCAGTATGTACTGTATATACGGTAGAGCTTCACAAAGACTGGGGGAGGGGGAGGAACGTGACAGAGCCTAGTCACACACACTACATAATGTAGTATATCGTTTTTTATGTATGATGTATATTTTATAGGTAAAAAAAAATAACTCAATGGAAAGTGGCCCCTTTTAACCTTTACACAGCCAAATCCAAAGTGTTAGTTTAACTCTGAGATAGTAAAAATGGACCCTTACTTGCTCAGGGTTTAATTAACAACTTAAACCTTAGGCATATATATATATATATATATATATATATATATATATATATAGGCCTATGGCTCCTTTTTTCCATCTACACAAATCTCTTCGCCGAAGCTCACAACGCATCACGATGTAGATCCGCTATATTTGGCGAATGTTCGCCTAGTATGACATGGCCAGAATAGGGGTTAATTTGGTTAATTGATGGTGTACTGGCCCTCAATTATTATTATCGTCTAATTTTGCCTTCATTGACACACACACACACACGCACACGCACACACAGAAACTAACCCAACGAAGCGTGGACACACACACACACACACACACACACACACACACACACACACACACACACACACACACACACACACACACACACACACACCAATTAGTCAATGAATCAGTTAACCTATAAATGTCATTTTATTTGCATAGCAAATGTATTTGTATAGCCCTTAATCACTGCTGCAGTCTCAAAGGGCTTTACGGGAAACAAACGACACCCACTGTCCTCGGAACAGCACATTTCATATAGATTATGCAGCACAATGTGCATAAAAGCTGTAACTGTAGTGCAGCAGTCTTCATTTTGCCAGCAAATTTTGATTTAGTTTTAGTCATAGTCAACTAAAACAAAACCATTTGTGTCACCGTGCCTTTTTTTTTTGCAAACTGTTAATAAAGTAATCAATCAATCAAAAAGTGAAAAAAGGTAGCCGACCAAAACACAAAATGAACACTGTTGTGCAGTTATGCACATTCTAGCATTACTTGTTTTTTCATGCACTAATTCTGCGCTGTATAACATTTATTGTCATGAAAACTGGTGCACTGGATCCTGGGGCTCTGGTATAATTTGCTATTCCTCCTAAATGCCTTTACATTTTTACAGAATTTAAACTTCAGAGCTTTGCCGGTTGCCTGTCTAGTCTACTGTAGTTTTCTGTAGTCTACTGAGTGAATGTACATTCACACATTGCACTAATGTTATTCCTGTATTATTATTGAATCAATTATCAACTGTTCTTTCAGGTTGTTGTAATTCTCTGTATAGTATGAACCTAATATTTGGCAAAAATGTTGTTCCGAGTTCAGACTAGTGCTTGTAGGATTAAAAATATTGTAGTATTGATTTTGTTTATTAATATGAAAGCTGAGTCACATCAGTGTTTAGTCTTTTGGGGTGTATGGATATGTCAAGCAGTTTGTGCACATCAGCAGATCTGGTTAACCACTTAAAGGGATATTTCACATGTTTGGGGTCATTTTAATGTATACTCGGGCGTTTGTGTGCACCCCAGACAGTTTTTAAGTTGCTTGATTCAGTATTTCGATATTTGATATACATTTTATCAGACACGCCCCCTTCCTATTCAAACCCATCGTTACTTCAAACTCCATTTTAACCATGTTAGATTTATTGAAAACACATGTCCTCCTTGCTCCTGGTGACTGATATTGTCCTTCTAATCCGTGAGCAGGCCGAGTGTTTTTCAATTACTTTTTTAAATGAAAAAAATAAATAAAATGATAAAATAAAATAAATGAAAAAAGCAATTGAAAAAACACAGACCCCATGTCAAATACCAAACATCCACTCATCCAAGAGGGAGTCCCCTGTTGACCAGGGGAGATACTGGGCTTATGTGCTCAGGCATTTATTTTGACTTAACCTACTCTACCATAAATAGTATGGTTCAAATGTTTTATTCATTAAAAATAAAATCCGGATTGCAGCTTTAATATTGGTTTGGGTTTAGTCTAAGGGGTTTAGGTTAATCCCCTCTCTCATCCTTTCATTTATTTATTTATTTTTAATTACTGTTCAGTGTAGCGTAGTCGCCACGGCTATTACGATAGCAGTGTTGTGACTGTAGTACTGTCCCAGTAAGCCAGGGGGCAGTGTAGAGCACTCCACTGTTGCCCCTGGCTATTGCTTGTTCTCTGGGGACAGTTTGATGCCATCAGAACAACTCACTGGTCAACAGTAATTAACTGTGTGTGTGTGTTCTAGGGAGGAGGACTCTGAGGGGAACAGAGACATCTGCAGTGAGATTCTCCAGATGAAAGCTCTAGAGAGACTCACTTCCACGGTAAGTGTGTTTGTCTGCACCAGGCGGCAAGGAATCTCCACTGGAATTGAAGCTCACTTCCCGGTTCTCTTTCAGCCCGCTGTTCCTATTAATGGCCCATGCAGCAATGCATTATAATCTCAGCCAATGACGCTTTGGGCGAACTTTACACTTGATTTTATGACCTTAGTAAACCTTTTCATAAACATTTTATGTTTTCAATCGCTATCATCATGATATGCGTTTAGTAAATTATGGTCCCATTAATTTTAAAATTAATAATTAAGTAGGGTATGTTTCTAGAGTTTTTACTGGTTCTACCGAGTGCCCTCGCTGCGGTTGCAGCCAATAGTAGTTGTTTCCGGTAGCATTTCGGACCGGATATAGAAAGATGGCGGATTTGAAATCGCTGAAAAATAGGCTTAAAAACAGGTCTGTAGAAACCAATGGTGTCACTTTGTCCATTCATTTTTACAGTCTATGGTTTGCACAAAAGCATCAAGTAGTAGAACTAAGTTGCAAGATCTACAAGCTCGAAACGTGTTTTGAGCTTGTTGATCTGCTATTTTCAAACATTTTAGTACTTTTACTTTTGGTACTTTAAGTATATGAATTGAATTTGAATCCTGAAAAGTAACAGTTTTGGACATGAGGTTTCCACCCGACAGAGACCATAATTAAGGAGCCTATCTCCTGTTTCTGTAGCGTGAGGCAGCTTGACGTACGAGTACACCCTGGATATGACGCTAGCGACGATAAGATGTTTATTGTCATTGTATTCATAATACAATGGTTTTTTTTTGGGTGCACCCACGTCAAATAGCAGCATCCTCATACAAATACAGCAGTGTTATGCAATAATAAACTGTTAAGTCCATCATCAGTCATCATGTAATTTATTACACTCTTTATTTTGTTGATACAAAAAAAGAACTCCCAACACCTATCAACATCACAATATAGAAGATGTTTGGATTGGCACTTTACTTCAAGCTATTGAGTGAACACACACGCGCACACACGCACACACACACACACACACACACACACACACACACACACACACACACACATACACATACACATACACATACACATACACACACACACACACACACCTGCATATCAATGGGGAGTTTGTTGAGATGTGGATGCTTAATACAGTGCTGGCTGCCTCCCTACAAACTGCAGAACTGTCATAAGGTTGCCTGTGTGTGTGTGTTTGTGAGTCAGTAATGACATGTTTTTTTCTCCTTTTCCATCAGGTACAAAGTGAGCTGGCAGCTGCCCTTGCCCGCAAGACTCGCAAAGCTTGTAAGTGTGTTTTTTTTTGTGTTGGCAGTTTTTTGTGATTTTCTTTTCTTTCCTTTTATAAAGAAAATTGAAAGTCATGTGAGTGTGACTTCATCCCGTTTTGTGTGTGTGTGTGATTTTCGCCTGCAGTGTCAGAGCGGGACTCTGAGACGTCGGAGAGCACACACCACCCAGAGCCTCGCACGCCCAGCGAGGAGAGCAGCCCGGTATGACACACACACACACACACACACACACACACACACACACACACACACACACACACACACACACACACACACACACACACACACACACACACACACACACACACATTTAACATCTTTATTTGCGTTCACTTTTAACAAGAAATTCTTGAACACAAACAATAGTAGATGCACAACCTTGGGGAAACTCAACATCAAGTGTTTCAGGATATAGATCACGGATACAGAGAGCATGGTGTCCTCCATACTGTATGTGGCGACTTACAATAATCACACTGACACTGAACAGAATGTAACCAGTGCCTTATCGCTCTTGGCCTGGGACTGCAGGCCTCTCACAACTAATTTATGGACATTACAGAGGCTTCCAAATATGAACACATTTGTAACCAAGCTGTATAATAGAATCCTTAAGAGGTTGGTACTTTAGCACCGTGGTAAGGAATGCCTCTTCCAGGCTGTGGTCGCATAGGGCTGTATAGGGCTGTCACGATTACACATTTAAGTTGACGATTAGTTGTCACACAAAAAATTGCGATTTAACGATTTAATTTTGAACTTTGGAACATGTGAATACAAAGGAGCTTCGTAATCAGAAATTGCACAGGGCAGATTTGACAAATAACTTAAATATAAAAAGAAATTACTGACATATTTAATGTTATTATACAAAAAAAAAAAAAAATAGCAGTAAGCTTGTACAACGCGTCTGTCCTCATCAACAACAACGACAACAACATCTGGTGTACACACACACACACACACACACACACACACACACACACACACACACACACACACACACACACACACACACACACACACACACACACACACACACTCTTACATGTGCATATACCAAGAGCAGGGCAGGGGTGTGTGTTGGGTTCTTTATTCGGAGGTCATCGAGTTCAAGAGTGAGTGAGTGTGCATGTGTGCGTGCGCACGAGCAATGCATTTGAGAAAAGGGGGTCACAACGAGAGCAACGGGGGGGGGGGGGGGGGGGGCTGTATGCTCTTGACTCTGAGCTCCATGCAGGCTGAAAACTCTTTTCTGTTCCTTCAATTATTCATTCTATCCATCTCGCCATAGATGAAAGAAGTAGAGAAGAGCAGAGCAGAAAAAAAAGAAAAAGAAAAACAGTTGATAAGAGTTGAGTTGATAGTACAGTGGAACCACACACACACACACACACCCCCTGACTGACCTCAGATCAAATCCTGCCAGAGCCTTCTCTATCCTGTCTCTCTCTCCTACACTGTCTCCTTCCCTGATATCATACTCTTTAGCCGCTTTTCCATCACAGCATAAGCACGACACTGTCCAGTACAGTCCAGAACCGCACCGCACCACTTCAAAATGTCTTGCGTTTCCATTGCACAAAAGTCCCCACTCGCAAAATCCCCACCCTCCCCTCCCCTCCCGAAGGAAATCAACGCCCCTTTCTTTAACACACCAACTTAGCCTCAGGCTACAGGGTTAGCCTAAATGCTAGCGTGCTTCCTCAGAGCTAGTTTGGCTCTTAAGTTATTATTTGGCCATGTTCACCCTGACTTTAATCTTCGCTATTGTTGGGAAGACCTGTGTGGTGTTTAAACACGTTGCCATCACTTATATAAAAAACATTATTAGCGTGTATCGTCGCACATTCATTGTTGCCAGGTTTAGCAGAAAAAAATAAGCAATCAGGTCTATGAAAACAATCCCAAAAGAAGCGACTATCTACGGCTATTTGAAAATAGCAGATCTACAAACTCACAACGCGTAGCGATGCGACGCATTGTGAGTGTGTGCATCTGCTATTTAAAAAAAATATATACATATATAATGTTGACAAATACATATTAATTTGGGGGTCCTTGACATGAAAATGTTTAAGAACCACTGGTTTCAACAACATATGAAACAAGCCCCAAATAATCAACTACATTTTAGAAACAAGCAGTGGTGGAAAAAGTACTCAAATGTTTTACTTAAGTAAAAGTATCAATACTGCAATGTAGAAGCACTCTACAAGTGAAAGTCTGGAATTACTTGAGTAAAAGTACAAAAACTATTGGTATCAAAATGTACTTAAGGTACCAAAAGTAAGTACTAAAATGTTTGAAAATAGCAGATCTACAATGATGCGATGCGTTGTGAGCTTGTAGATCGGCTATTTTCAAATAGCCTAGGTATAAAATAGGGCTTAATGTATGTTTTATAATGTAATCATTTATATCTGAAAAGTAACTAGTAACTAATACGTTTTCAGATAATTGTAGTGGAGTAAAAGTACTACCAATATTTACAAGCAACTTTACAGAAAAATAAGCCCAATGTTGCTTATAATAAGTGGACATGGCAACACTGCTACCGTAGTGTTTACATTTTACAGACACCTGAGTGGACAGACACAGCTGTGAGCCGACCAATCAGCTTTATCACAGCTTTAGCCCCGCTTAGCCCAGCTCAGACCTACCCAAGACTGGGTACTTTTTAGGCACCAGTTTAGTACCACTTACACACCACTCTACCCACTTCATTGTAGTGGAAACCGTCGCTGTGGTGGGCGGTGTGGGGTGGGGCTAGGTAAGTCCATGTATATGGAAAGCCGCCTTTTGTCTCTCTCCCACACTGTCTCCCTCTCAGATGTCCTACCGTCTGTCTCTCCTACACTGTCTCCCTCTCAGCGTTCCTACTGTCTCTCTCCTACACTGTCCCTCTCATCTTTCCTACCGTTTGTCTCCACTACACTGTCTCCCTCTCATCTTTCCTACCGGTTGTCTCCACTACACTGTCTCCCTCTCAGCTCTTAGCTCTGCTGATCTCTCCTTCAGTTTGTCTCAGTAAAGAGTAAAGACCTATTCAAAGGTAGTCGACTGTACACTGTCCTTTCTTTTGGTGTACAGTGCACAGAAGGATGTCGGTAAAACTTTAATGGCAGATGCACAACACTAAATGTTTTACAACTAGGTTCGTCCAGGTGGGTGGATTTTACATGTGAAAACTGTCCTCTGCCCAAAGAGAAAGTACAGTATCAGGAATAAAGGAGCCATGGGGGGGGGGGGGGGGGGGTTAAAAGAAACACATGTACATTACGTGCTCCATGTCGCTGAGCTTGGTGTGTTCACTGTGGAGACCAGGAAGTTGAGAACAGACGTACAGGAAGAAGCCAGGGACAGGGGACTCTGGCTCTGATTGTGGGAGTGTACGTGTGTCTGTGTGTGTGTGTGTGTATGCACGCCTAGTTTAACAGATAAGAGTTGTTTTCTATGCTGTTTTGCTAGTAAACAACATGCAGCGTGGGAGTTAGTCAGCGTGTGTGTGTGTGTGTGTGTGTTACCCTCTAGTAGAGCAGGGCAACGTGGGATAGTTGAGCCTACAGGAAAGGGTACCAAACTCCCATCCAATCAAAACACAGTTCTCTCTGTCTCACTCTCTTCCAAGGAAAACAAATACACAGTTCTGCCACAGACGATAGCATCTCTCACACACACACACACACACACACACACACACACACACACACACACACACACACACACACACACACACACACACACACACAGTAGGGATGTTTGATATGGTCAACAACTAAGTGAAAAGTAATGTTTTTACCTCCATCAGTAATTCTTTCTCATTCTTCTCTTTCTCTTTCAATCATGTTCTTCTCTTTTTCTCTAATTTTCTTTCCTTCACTCTTTGGCGGGACTTTCCCATCCTCTGTATACAGTATTCCTCCTTTTCCCTCTCTCTTTTCTATTTCTCTCTCACATTCTCTATTTCCCTCTCTCTTTCACTTTCACTCTTTCTTTCTCTTTCTGTCTCTCTCTCTCTCACGCACGCACGCGCACACACACACACACACACACACACACACACACACACACACACACACACACACACACACACACACACACACACACACACACACACACACACACACACACACACACACACACACACACACACACACACACCCTCTCTCTTTAGCCGGGCTTAGAGGAAAGTTAACACACTCTCCAGAGTCCCGAACTACAGTCATAGGGGGTGGAGACTCTCGCACACACACTTTCTGGAGCAGATCCTCACAGTGAGTAGTCAGACACAGAGAGAGAGAGACAGACAGACAGAGACGGGAACAGATATAAGTATAATTAAACCCTGTAACAGATAAGACTGATTGAATCAGCGAGAACACCTGAAAGAGCCTGAGAGAGCTGGATTACCACTGCGCTCCTTCTCTCACATCGTGCACGGAGACGGAGGTTCAGAGACTTGTCTCCACCGTTGGACCCAACACTGAAGAAGAAGCGTGTGCCTGCGTGTTCCTTGGCGAGCTGACCTGCTACAACACACACATCATTCACACACGTACGCCTGGACAGGACACCCCTCAAACACTTTTTATTATATTTTTTTAACCTTATGTTTATTTAACATTTTTTAGCACAGTAGACAGAGGGAAACATCATTTTTATTTTATTTTATTATATTTGTTGGGATTTTCTGGCGTTTTATTTGGATAGTACAGTGGAAAACGACAGGTTAACGGGGAGAAAGACGGGGAGTGATACGCAGCAAAGGTCGTCAGAGACGTCGGGAATCGAACCCGAGACTCGCTGTCAGGCTTGCATTAGAGCCTCTATGTGGTATGCGCCTTAACCACTAGGCCAGCGGCACCACACACACACACACACACACATCTACAAACCACTACCTGGAGTCGTCAGCCCCCTGGACCTCTTTTTGTTTTTCCCATCATGTCGTGGGACTGCGGGCTGAGGTTGGTCTTCTCTTTGCCTCCTGCGTTGCAGCTGGGCGGGGTCTGCGGCGGCGGTATGGTGGTGGGAGGAGGAGGAGGAGGAGGAGGAGGAGGAGGAGGAGGCATGGTGAGGAGCGTGTCATGCGGCCGTGAGGAGCTGACCAGCAGGCTGGGGCTGGAGGCCGTGCAGCGCCTGGCCAAGGACGGCTGCCGACTGCTGCAGAACCACAACTACCGGCTGCCCGACCGCGGCCACACGGTGAGTGTCATAATACCACACAGTCAAAGTCCTGCTGGACCCCCGAGGTGTCCACTGTTAGAGTAATGATGCTGTCATTATGTGTTATGATGTGTTGTCAAAGTGTTCTTTTATTTTATCCCATTCTACCAATGCCTTCCATATCAGTAGTTCTCAATGTATTTGGCCACGGATCCCCCATCTGAAAACGTTTTGTGCCAGGGACCCCCAAATTGATGTGTATTTGGCCACGGATCCCCCATCTGAAAACGTTTTGTGCCAGGGACCCCCAAATGGATATGTATTTGGCCACGGATCCCCCATCTGAAATCGAGATTTTTCCCAAAACTTAGCAAAAAAATAGCTCTCAAGGACCCCTGGCGAGTCCCCGGACCCCCACTTTGAGTATCACTGACATAAAACAGAGTCAAAATCCTGCTGGACCCCCCGAGGGTCCACTGTGAGAGTAATGATGTTGTTGTCGTTATTTTGTTATGATGTGTTGTTGTCATTGTGTTTTTATTTTATTTCATTGTGTGGGGACAATGGCTTTTTTCCCCTTTTGGCTTTTGTACGTGTTCATTTATTTTTCATTTTCTGTTCACAAAGCTAGTTTCGAAACGTGTGTTCACCACAAAATGCATCATGTCACATTTACAATACAACACAATAACACAGCAGGGGGTGCCTGCCTGCCTGCCTGCTGGTGCCTGCCTGGTGAGATTCATGGCGATTTTTTGATTTCTTTGGCTATTCAAAAATAGCAGATATACAAGCTCGTGCCATGCTATGAGCTTGTAGATCTACTTTTTTTTTTATCGTGAAAATGTGTGCAAATCTTTGAATATACATACTGGTACATTTTTCAAAGTAAACATTTGTAACTCAAATATATATGTTCAGATTAAAGATTTGCACACATTTTCCCGAAAATAGCAAATCTACAAGCTCATAGCGCGGCTATGAGCTTAAATCAGGGGGAAAAAAGCACCTCATGAGTTTCATATTATGGGAATGAACTGCAAAAATGTTTTTTAATACCTTTTCTGATCAGTCTTATCACTTGTTATATATCAACTCTAGCGCGTTTAGTTGTATAACATGGATGCACCAATAAGGATTGAAATGACTGCGTTGTTTAATACCTTTTTCTGGTGGTCATATGGCTTGTTCTGGAACTGGTGTTATATATCACCTCATGAGACACGTGGTCGTCAGTTTAAAAACACGCTAGAGTTGTGTAACATGGATTGTAATGACATGCGTTGTTTTAACCCATTCAATCCGGGTACGCATCTGTGTCATTTTAGATTTTAGCTATCACCATTATTTTATACTTTGGCTATTCAAAAATAGCAGATATACAGTACAAGCTCATAGCGCAGCACCGAGTGCTATGAGCTTGTAGATCTGCTATTTTTTAGAAAATACATGAGAATTTGTGCAAATCTTTGAATATATATAGTATATATATTTTTTAAGTGAACATTTGTAAAATATTTTGTTCCATGGACCCCCAGATTTGCGTTACAAATGTTCGCTTTAAAAATATATGTATTCAAAGATTTGCACACATTTTCAAGATTTTTTTCTCAAAAAAAAGCAGATCTACAAAGTTCGTAGATCTCGTATATCTGCTATTTTTGAATAGCCAAAGAAATCTAAAAGTGACACGGACGCTTTCCCGGATTGAATGGGTTAATGAGTGTTTTTGTGCGTGTAAAGGGAACCTCACTGGTCTTCAGTTTGAAAACACGCTGGAGTTGTATAACATGGATTGAATGATGACCGCGGTTGTTTTTAATCAGTGTTTTTGTGCTGGTAAAGGGGAAGGGTGGATGGAGGTTGTGTGTCTGCACAGTAGAGTCAGAGGATAAGACTGGGTGGGGCCCACGTCAGCATGTGTGGCATTGTGCATGGTCATGGCTGGCGTCAGCATCTGCTGGCTGAGTGAGTCAGTCAGTCAGTCAGTCAGTCAGTCAGGTCAGGTGGACAGGCACACATAACATGTCGTCGCTGTCGGGCAAAAACCTCTTATCTCCATATTCTTATCTTTTTGTGTTTTTCTTTCATAAATTAACATCCTACTTGATCGTACAGCATCACACGAAAAGCATCCAAAAGTAGCAGATCCACAAGCTTGAAACGCGGCGCGAAGCGACGCGTTTCAAGCTTGTAGATCTGCTACTTTTGCTGTTTTTGAATCTGAATCCTGAAAAGTAACTGTTTTGGACATGTGAGGTTTTCCACCCGACAGAGACGATTGTACATGTACACGACGTGGGTCAGGAGGAGAGAGAGAGCTGTCAGCATTAGCAACGGGTTTACAGGCGTACACACACACACACACACACACACACACACACACACACACACACACACACACACACACACACACACACACACACACACACACACACACACGTTGGGCATAGACAAGACGCACATGCAGTCATACAAAGGCACAACACACGTGTACACACACACAGTAGGCGAACAGTTGAGTAGACACAAGCACATACACAGATGCATACACCAAGAGGTTTTTACATCATACATGACTGTCTCTTTTGTGTCATATACAGTGCATCATACATATGTGTGTGTGTGTGTGTGTGTGTGTGTGTGTGTGTGTGGCAGGCTGACTCAGTGTGTGTAATGAGTGCGGTGGTGTTTGTGAAGCGTTGTGCTGTTTAATCCATTAAGACCAGGAACGCATCTGTGTCATTTTATAGATTTCTTTGGCTATAAAAAAAAAAATGCAGATATACAAGCTCATAGCGCAGAGTGCTGTGCTATGAGCTTGTAGATCTGCTATTTCTTTAAAAAATCGTGGGAAATGTTGTGCAAATCTTTGAATGTATATATTTGTTGCTTCTGGGAGGTCCCTGGAACAAAATATTTTGAGATGGGGGGGGGGGGGGGTCCGCCGGCCAAATACATATCTAAAAATATTTTCTAAATCCTAACAGTATGTTGCTATATCAGTGGTGCTCCAACTTTTCCATGTTGAGGACCCCCAAAATTCTATGTATTTGGCCGTGCCCCCCCCCCATCTCAAAATATGTTGTTCCAGGGACCCCCCCAGAATCAAAGATTTGAGTTAAAGACGTTCGCTTTCTAAAATATATATAAATTCAATGATTTGCACAAATGTTCAAGATGTTTTCAACAATAGCAGATCTACAAGCTCATAGCGCGGCACTCGGTGCCGCGCTATGAGCTTGTAGATCTGCTATTTTTGAATAGCCAAAGAAATCTTTAAATGACCCGGATTTAATGGGTTAATCCCAAATCTGCAATCCATGCGAGGGCAGGAAACGATGCCAATGCAGCCTGTCTTCTTATCTCATAATACTGTGTGTGTGTGTGTGTGTGTGTGTGTGTGTGTGTGTGTGTGTGTGCGCGCGCATGTGCGTTATGTGAGTGGCACCCAGACTTGAACACGGCTCCACTCCACTCATACGTGAATGATGTCGCTATGGAAACAACCTGCAGGAGCCTTCTTTTTTTTTTCTCGCCCGAGTTTGTCCGTCACTACATCGCCATGACAACCAAAAAAATCTGACGAGAGGCTCCTTTTGAAGTGAACGTTAGCCTTGTTTTTGCAGACCCGGTCTGCATTTAATATCGTCTCTCTGTCGTCGGGTGGAAATCCTCATAATGTCCAAAACTGTTACTCTTCAGGATTCAATTTCAATTTCGAAAGCATCAAAGGTAGCAGACCTACAAGCTAGCGACACGTTTCGAGCTTGTAGATCTGCTAATTTTGATGCTTTTGTGTGACGCTGTAGTGTGATCAAGTAGGGCGTTGATTTACGAAAATAAACACAAAACGTTTAAATATGGAGATGAGAGGTTTCTGCCCGGCAACAACGACATGTTACTGATGTGTGTATTGGTCTGGAAGCTTGACGTTTCAATGTAGGGCTGCAACTATCCATTACTTTCTTTGTCTTTAATTGTTTTTTTTAGCTTTTTACCCATTTAGTCGTTATGCCAATGCCTTCCTCCCCACACACATTTGTGTGTTGTCACTGCTGTTGTATCCTACTGACTCACTTGCCAGTGAGGAGCCCCCACCGTGAGGACAGTCAGCCTCCGTCCTACTCCTCCCGCTCAGCACTCCCTGCTGACAGGTGCCGCCCCCAGCCTGTAGGAATACGTGCAATGACACAAATATCACCCTCCCCCCCGGCTTCCCTTGCCAATTGTGTTCGTATAGACGCTCGACTAAGCCAAATGCACCGCGGTGGATTCGAACCCACAACCTTCCACTGTGGCACTTTACCACTGCGCCACCCGAGCGCCTTGATTAATTTCTTAGCCATTATTCCATTGATACATTTTTGAGATTCATTGAATAATCGCGAAACATATATTTTTTATGTTTAAATATATCAATGATATATTAAAACATATATATATTATATAAACCGTTAAATATATGTTTGTAAACTTTGTATATATCAACGAATCGATTGACCACGTAAGCCTTTACGGTCCCAAGGCGTTCCATGGCCAGTGTTGAGATACAAGTATTTTATACTTTGTCGCACACACAATGACATATTCAACAATTAAGTACCGTGTGTATTTTGGAGCCAGTGTTTGTGACCTAAAAGCATTGTGTTTCTTTTTTATCATTACTTCCAGGAATTGGGCCCAGATCTATCACATAACATAGATATGGCTTGGTTACCACACACACACACACACACACACACACACACACACACACACACACACACACACACACACACACACACACATACACATACACATACACACACACACACACTGATAGGAACAGGAAGGGAACAGAGAGTGCTTCCTTTTAAGCTTTCCATGAGAACCACCTTTCCTCTATAAACTACGTCATCTAGTGTGCGTGTGTGTGTGCGTGCGTGTGTGTGTGTGTGTGACTGACTGTGCACACAGTGTCAGTGTACCATCTAAAGGTTATAGTATACAGTAGGTCTGTCTGCATGTTCCCTGTGTTGTCCATATTAATTTTCATAAATGAGAGACGGGCAGAGAGAGAGAGCGAGAGAGGAAAAGAGACAACAAAACCTGTTTCCGACAGAGTAAAGCCTCAATCTGTGATTAATGTTTCCACCTGGTTGGCAGTATGTAGAACAGCAGGAACAACATTACTAAAACATAATTTTCCATATTGTGTTAATTGTTTATCGCTCCTTTCATACTGTTTCACAAATCGCACGTTAGGTCTTGGTCATACAAACGTGAGATTTTATTTTGCATTCACCCATTAAGACCTGAGACCGATTCTACACAACAGTTTTTTTGAAAAAAACCTACCTTTCAGTGGTTCTCAAACTTTTCCATGTCAAGGACCCCCAAAATGATAATTTGGCCGTGGACCCCCATCTCAAAATATTTTGTTCCAGGGACCCCAAGAGGCAAATATTAGAGTTACAAATGTTCGCTTTAAAAATATATATTCAAAGATTTGCACACATTTTCTTGTAGATCTTTCATTTTTGAATGGCCAAAGAAATGTAAAATGACCCAGATGCCTTCCCGGTCTTAATGGGTTAATCCACAGAGAGAGAGAGAGAGAGAGATGGAGGCAAAAGGTGAAGGAGAGGGTAGGAGAAGGAGGTGTAGGCTGATGAGTTCCTGGTGGAGACAAAGGGAAGGAAGTTGCAGACAGACACACCTGTTATTCGATCAACGGATGACCTTAAAAACACACCAGCTTCACTCTCTCTCTCTCTCTCTTCTCTCTGCACCTCTCTCACCCTTTGTCTCTTTTCCTCCGTCTTTCGTTCTTCTCTTCCAGCGCCCTTCACCCAGTTAGTTCCCCCTCCTCTCCTCGCCTTGTATTCTCTCCATATCTCAGTTTTACCTCAGTGCGTTTCTGTCTCTTACATAACTGTCTGGCCTCTCTCCTCCTCCTCCCCCTCCTCCTCCTCCTCCTTCTCCTTCAGCATGTCAGCTGTCTAGTTTTGTACATTTGTCATCTGCGTCAGTGGTTCTCAAACTTTTTCATGTCAAGGACCCCCAAATTTTATATTTATATGGCTGCGGACCCCCCCATCTCAAAACTATTTTGTACCAGGGATTTTTTTCAAAAATAGCAGATCTACAAGCTCATAGCACAGCACCGAGTGCCGCGCTATGAGCTTGTATATCTGCTATTTTGAATAGCCAAGATATAAAATATGGTTAAAGTGGTTAAAATGATTGTGACGCTATATTAACTAATTTAGCTGGGGACCCCCTGGTACCCCCCTAACATACACATATGTGTGTATGTTAGTATGCAGAATGGGAAGTTTTTGAGTATGCTGTTAAGTATTGTAATTTTAGATTTTTTTGCGTTGGCTATTTTAAAATAGCCGATATACAAGCTTACTGTGCGAGCTTGTAGATCTGCTATTTTTGAAAAAAGTTTGAAAAAAGTTGAATAATTTTGAATTTTCTTAACGCAAATCTTCTATTCTGGGGGTCCCTGAGCGCAAAACATTTTCACATGGGGGTGTCCGCAGACAAATACATATAAATTTGGGGGTCCTTCGCCCAACATTTTTTGAGAACTACTGATTTAGAAGGCATTTGTAGAATCGGCCTCAGGTCTTCACGATTTAAAGTAAACTTTTGTGTGTGTGTGTGTGTGTGTGGTACTTGCTGTATATACACATTGAGCGCACGTACGTGCGTGCGTGTTTGTGTGTGTTACTGGCTGGCTCCTGCCTGCCCTCCGTGGGCCGGGAGTTTTTGTTTTTGTTGGATTCAGTAGAAAGTAGTCTGTGTTGTCGGGCCAGATCAACAGTTTGTTAACATGTCCCAGGGCTGCTGCTGCTAAGCGAGGTGTTTTTACAATGGCTGTGGTCAAAGGTTACATAATAATGTTGATATCGCCCCAGGATCACTGGAGCAAGAGAGGAGTTAGGGGGGGGGGGGGCCGCAGGAGAACAGTGCAGAGAAAAGGCCAAAAGATGGTTGTCTAAACACTAAATGATATTGACTTCAGTGAGCAAGATCAAAGCCCCCCCCCCCTCCCCCTGTCCACACACACACATTCACTGTAAAATCCTTGGAGTTAATTGTCTGTTAATCTCCGGCACTGTTGGCCCGGTCGCTGCGAAATTGTGCTCGCACACTCCTTGGATGTCAAAGCCGAATTTCTTCGGTTATAGCGCCACCAGGAGGCTGACTTTTGTAAAACACATTTTTTGCTATTACTCCTTCAGATTCTGTCCAAAACATCATGCAAATCGGTACGCAGTATCTCTATAGTCATGTGATCAAGACGGATCTGTCCGATATTCCATATTCCATCCTATTTGGCTAACATTGGCTTCCAAAGTTTGCAGGAGAGGTCCGTTTTGAACAAAATGCCTCAAATCATGAACACAGCATGCGATTTCCGTGAAATCTTGCACGCACATTCCCACTAGGCAGAGGAAGAAATACCACCCTTTTCACATGTTATGGCCTGTTATAGTGCCACCAGCAGGTCTAATTTAGCAAAACACAGTTTTGGAACAAAATGCCTCAAATCATGAATGCAGTGTCCGATTGCAGTGAAAGTCCTAAGAAGAAATGGCACCCTTTTCACATTGGCCTATTATAGCGCCACCAGGAGGCCACAATAACCTACCTGACCTGCCGGAGACCTGTGCTCCAAGGAGCACTTTTTCTAGTTTAACTCTAGTAAGCCTTGCCGTGTTTTTGTAGTGTGAGGCAGCTTGCTGTACAAGTAACACCCCCTGGACATGAGGCTAGTATGTCACAGGGACTTACCCCCAATCCCACCCTTGATGCTGAGTGCCAAGCAGGGAGGCATTGGGTACCATGTTTTATAGTCTTTGGTATGACCCGGACGGTATGTCTTTGGTATGTCAGGGCGGACACTGAGCTGGTCAAAATGTAACTTTAGGAGTGTATTGTACCCCCTGGGAGTTACAAATCGATAAATGAACTCTGATACTTTTACTGTATATATGAATCTTTTTTTAACAAACCCACATGGTTCTGTTTACAGAATCAAATGGTTTCAACTGTTTCTTATAGGGATCATTATTAGCAAACTGAAACACATCAGTTTCATATGGGATCTTCTTTTTTTTTTGCTAAGGGTTGAATGGAGGGCATTTGTCTTTGTTCACTGACAGGGCGCTAACTGTTTCAGTCACAAAGAACTCCTCGTAAATCTCATTCTAAAAAAAAAATAAGATAATTGAAGGGTTGTCCTGCTGACTCAGACAGTGCAACATACAACGGATCTGGTTACTGATGTGTCACACCGTAAAGAAGGGCCCTTTCTCTGCCCTCTGGCACTGCATGCAGCAGTGGTTCTCAAAGTGGGGTCTGGGGACCCCCAGGTGTCCTTGGGGGGTTAGCAGGTGGTCCCCAGCAAAATGTGTTAATATAGCTATAGCGTCACAATCATTTTAACCACTTTAACCATATTTTAAACTTTGGCTATTCAAAAATATCAGATATACAAACTCATAGCACGGCACAGAGTGCCGCGCTATGAACTTATAACTGTATATCTGCTATTTTAGAAAAAAAACATTTTTGAGATGGGGGGTCTGCAGCCAAATACATTTTGGGGGTCCTTGACATGAAAAGGTTTGAGAACCACTGTTATACAATGTCTCCACACTTTTCTGTGTTGTGTCTTCCCTCAAGGAAAAAGGCACTTTGAGTAAAGATGACAGATCAGTCTGCGTATTCATAGGGTTGGGATCCTATGAATATTAACCCTATCCTAGGGTTAATATGTCCTGTCTCCTTCTCATCTGTATTTAAATCGGGAGACCTTTAGTGACCAGTACACACAAAGTGTCCAGTAACTGGTCAGTGTGACCCTTCCAGATATCACATGTGTCCTCATGTTTCATCATTCTTAATATAGCAGTTCAAGCAGAGAAGGTGATGAAGCAATCTACTCGTCTGTAACCTGTCGACCTATAAACAAATGTATTACAAGAGTATTTACTCAATACATACACACAATGTACAATATGAATCTTGCATATCACCATGTATATAAATTCCCTAACAAAGGCACCCCATGGAGATTTTTTTGTTTTTGTCGCATTCCTAAGGCAATAATTTGATGACCGGCAGCGGTTCCTGTAGGAGAGACAAAGAGTCTCCTTTGTGTGTAGATTCTTTTTTTTTTTTTGGGTGAACTATCTCTTTAAGGTGCATGGAAATTCTGTGTGCAAGGTTCTTACTCCTACTGTACGGATAAACGTGTATCTGTGCAAGTGTCCTTGACATTGATAACACTGCCAAAGCTCAGATAAGCACTCGAGGGAGGGAAACGTGTACAGGGAGCACATTAAGCTAATCATCTGGGGACCACCCAAAATAATTTGGGGACCCCCCCTGGGGGGTCCCGAAACAATGTTCTAACCAACACTCCTGACAACCAACTATGGAGCACCCCAACTTAATATTGTGGTTAATATTACCACCGTCAACGGCAAGCCCTGGTTTATATTAGTTAGTTGTGCCCCCCTCTTGATCACCAAATTGTTTATGCATAAGCTCGGCATCTCCTTTATTTGCCACAAACACAGATGTTGCAGAAAGTTCATCCAGCCCGGCCATTAATTAACTCTGCAAAAGCATGAAAATCCTGCATATTCCCAGTTTGGGAACCATTGCGCTAGACTAGGACCTCCTTTGTTTTGTTTTGAACACTTTCACACACAGTCATTGTTGGACAACGTGTCGTGACGGTGCGGGTGGGGCGTATACGCCAACACATTTTGCTCGCGTGTGTGTGGGTGATTTTAGCGGCTTGAGCCCAACATCCTCATTTAGGGTGACTCAGAGCAGGAGTAAAGCCTAACTCTCGGCCACAGTGGTTTTCTCTGCTCCCCCCAGGGAGGAAGACCGCATGGCTGACACCGCAGAGAGAGGAGAGGGAGAGAGGGACAGGCTGCAGCATGGCTGACACCTCAGAGAGGGAGAGAGAGAGTGAGAGAGCGAAAGGGAGAGAGGTAGAGGAGAGGGACAGGCTGCAGCATGGCTGACACTTCAGAGAGAGGAGAGGAGAGGGACATGCTGCCCTCATTCCCTCTGAAACACCTGGACCAGACACAGACACAGTCTGAGTCACCAGAGCGTGTCTGCACACACACACACACACACACACACACACACACACACACACACACACACACACACACACACACACACACACACACACACACACACACACACACACACAGGCATGTTCACCTTGCAGCACGAGGACACTCATACATGCACACATACACATACTCAAATTAAAAACAGCATGCACATGCAAAGACACCTGACCTGCACGCACACACGCACGCACGCAGTGACTGCGTGCGTGCGTCCTGTTTTTGCCAGGAGACGAGTCCTGTTATTTGACCATTTCTCCTGGCCGACCCCTGTTCTTCCATTTCTCATGTTTTTCTCCTGTTTTGGGGGATTTCACTCTTTTTGCGTGGCAACCCATGTGTCAAATCCACCAGAATACTGGATATTACTTGTACTCTGTACTTTCTGGGGAAAAAATAATCTCCTTTTATCTGACGGTCTGAGGTTGGCAGGTAGTCGCACGCAAGCACATACATTCAATTCAATTCAAATGAGCTTTATTGGCAAAAAACATACGTTTACATTGCCATAGCAAGTGTCAAAACATAATAAAAACAATTAAAGAAAAAAATAAGAGAAAGTATATACAGTTGGAGGGGGTACAGCATTGTGTTAAACAGACATGTCACATTTCAACGTTATATACTGTATACATGTTGGCAAGGGCATAAAGCTTTTTGAAACAAATACCAGCAATCTTTCAAGGTTTTGCAGTCACTTTTGGGACAATTAGCAGCATTTTTCCCAAAGCCATTTAAAATAGTATACAAAAAGCCTCAGATTTAGAATGTGTTTAAAGGTAGCAGCTCTGTTTATATGTGCAGTAGGTCTACTGTATGTCAGAGGTCCACTCACACAGCACTTAAGCCAACTCTCCACCGCGCCGATATCGGCCCGACTCGGCCTCGGAAGGCGTTGGAAAGCGTCTCCTGCCGACAACCTGTTGTAGATAGCGCAGTGCGTGCCGTCGGGTCTTCTATAATATTGTCGATCAACGACCGAGCAGGTTCGGTCGTGTCCCGACCAGTAAAGCCGAGTTTTTTTTTAAATGGCCGTTCTACAAGCTCACAATGCTTGTATATGCATCGGCATCGGCTATGTAATTGTATGGGTGCGGCAGTGGCTCAGGGGTAGAGTGGCCGGGTAGAGTGAACTGGAAACTGCATGGTTCCCAGTTCGATCCCGGGCTGGGGGGCTCCCCCAGAGTTAGTGTCGAAGTGTCCTTGAGCAAGACACTGAACCCCTAATTGCTCCCGATGAGCAGGTTGGTGCCTTGCATGGTTTCCTCCGCCATCGGTGTATGAATGTGTGTGTGAATGGGTGAATGGAATGTACAATCTATGTAAAGCGCTTTGGATAAAAGCGCTATATAAATGCACCATTTACCATATAGGTTTAAAGTGCTCATGTGGCCTAAGTTGCTTCTTTTTGGGCTTGTTTTCCTAGGCCTGGTTGCTTATTTCTCTCACAAAATATGGCAACACTGCCTGTAATAATGAGTCCTCATTAACGTCCGACAGTTTGTGCTGAACTTGAATGCCAACTTTTGCCAACAGACTGCCAGTCTGTTGTAGTCTGAAGCAGACAGTGCAGGATTAACGGAAGGGTTTTAGGTGCTGAAGCACAGGGCACTAACCTTGGGGTTGGGGCACCGAACGGCGGGGAGAACGTGAAAGAAGACTGAACTATCGCAGAAAAAGCGCCGACATTTAGAACCAGCGGCTGCTGAAGGACCGCTAAAACGGTGAAACGCGTGAAACGAAGGCTGAATCCGGCCCTGGTCTGAAGTAATCTGTTTGGTGGAGAGTCACCTTTAGGTATGCTGCTGTATCTGTCTCACAGACACATGCTGTATCTGTCTCACAGACACATCACACCTGCTGTCTCTCAGGTGTCAGACTGCTCCTTTCACCCCGACAATATGTCTTGTCTGTCTGCCCGCCGGTCTACTTTCTACTGTCAGCACACAAGTTCACAACCCACAAAAAAAGCGACCGCACATACATGCATACTGTTGTGTGTTAGAAAGCGAGAGCATATGTGTGTGTCTCCGTGTGTTCCTTTGCGCGTGGCACCCTGCAGTGTGTGTGTGCGTCTTTGAGTGTCTTTGCATGTGTGTTCTAGTAGAAACGGCCGCAGACAACATAGATGCAAGAAACGTGTGTGTGTTAAGCCTAATTTATACTTAGTTGTGTGCCGGTGTTGCATGCCGTAAATAGCAGATCTACAAGCTCACAACGCGTCACATTCGTGACGCCTTGAGAGCTTGTAGATCTGCTATTTACTAAGTATGACTGAGGCTATAGAGAGCAACAGACAGGCCTACATAGCATGCATTAGTAGTGTCTGTGTGTGTGTGCGCGTGTGTGTTTGTGTGTGTCCCCGTCTATCCAGTCCGTCCACAATGGATCTCCTGTCCTCAGGCTGTGACAGATGGCACAGAGACATGGCCTCATCTCTCCTCTTCCCCTTGTCCTCCTCCTTTGATCTCTCTCTCTCTCTCTCTCTTCTCTCTCCTCCTCAGGGACTTTGTCATTGTGCTCCTTTGTACATGTGGAACCCTGTCCTCATTGCACCCTCACCGCACACCTGTGTGAGTGTGTACAGCATGTGTGTGTGGGCGCGTGAGCATGTACACAGATCCTTATTTATTTTTTTACATCAATGTGTGTGAGTCTGAATTATTAAGCTATGTCTTTTTTGCACCTGTGTGCGAGTGCGTTATATTTGTGTCTGTGCGTGTGCATGTACTGTACCCGTGTCTATTCTGTGTGAGTTTGTATATGCTTTGCATCAACCATCATCAAGGTTCAACTACCCACAAAAACGTGTGTGTGTGTGTGTGTGTGTGTGTGTGTGTGTTGCACGTATGGTTGAGATATGGAGCATATTATTATTTAATGCCTATACTCTTTCTATGATGTTGTATTGAGCTGATGAATTGATGTATTAATATTTAATGACATATTTCATATTCTTCGGTGGGTGAACAAGCAGTGCTGTCCCGGTTTCTCCTTGTCTTTGTCTAATAACACTTTCTCTGTCTTTCTCTTCATCTTTCTTGTGCTAAGCCATCTCTAGCTTTCAACCTCTCTCTCTCTCTGTCTAATGTATAGCTGTTCATGCACCTTGTGTCTAACCTCATGTACCTTTTGAACCAGATGGATATAAGCAAGTAATTAGTAAGCCTTGTCGAGCCATGAGGCCCATAGGGACAGGAGCCTATCTCCTGTTTCTGTAGCGTGAGGCACCTTGATGTACAAGTACATACGCACCCCTTGGACATGATACTGGTATGTTGCAGGGGCTTACCCCCCCAATCCAGCCCTAGATGCTGAGTGCCAAGTGGGGAGGCATTGGGTCCCATGGTATGACCCGGCCGGGGAATCGAACCCCGTCCACCCAACCTCAGGTCGGACACTCTAACCACAAGGCCACTGATATGCTCTTTTCTCTCTCTTTCTGGAAATAACAAAAATGGACACAAAAAAGGATTTCACCCACTGTTTCACACTTGTAAACCTGTGATGTGACAATAAAGCTGATTTTGCTCTTTCTCTCTCTCTCTCGCTCTCTCTCTCTCTCTCTCTCTCTCTCTCTCTCTCTCTCAGGGGGAGGCCGTGGGGAGGGTGTGTCTAAAGGAGAGGGGGCGGGACGTTCTAGTCCTACAGAGAGTGACATCATCAGTGGCGACGACGTCGGACCGCCCCTCCCCAACGTCATCGTCAGGAGGCGGAGCTAGGGAGGAGGATAGTGAAAAGAGGTGAGATCGTTTTTTGTTTTTGTTTTGTTTGTTGTTTTTTCTTTCTTTACAATGAATTAACTTGTTTTAAACCCTCTGAGGTTTCTGCCTCTCTTTTGTTCTATTATTCCCTCTGTCTTTCCCTCTTTCTGTTTTCCTCTCTCTCTTTCATTCTCTGTGCCTCTATACCTCCAGTAACGTCCTCTCGATTTCAGCCCCCCTTTCTCCTCCTGATGCCTGACTTACTTACAGCAGTTGCAAAATAGCCGATCTACAAGCTCACAACGCATTGTGCTGCAACTCGTTGTGAGCTTGTAGATTGACTACTTTACAGTAGCTGTGCGACAACCGTGCGCAACTAAATATAACTCCAGCTTAAATGACTCAAGCTGCAACAGCCACCGACCAACATCGACCACACACATACAACATCCCTTGCACTAGTCTGTCACCACTCTTGGAGTGTGTGTGTGTGTGTGTGTGTGTGTGTGTGTGTGTGTGTGCGCGGCTGCGTGCGTGAGATAATGTATGCTTTAGCCTCTGGGCCTAGGCAGAGAATGGTTTTCTTGTTTTCAACAGAGAAGGCAAACAAGACGACGGACAGACAGCATACCATTTGGCTTCCTGTGCATGAGTGAGTGTGTAAGAGCGTGTGTTTGTGTGTGTGCAGACTGTGCACGCACGCCCGGAGTTTATTCAGCACGCGTGTGCACCACCACACCACACACACACACACACGCACGCATGCCTCCGAAGTATTATTTTTTCCTCGAGTTGCAGCACGGGCCGGGCCTGTGTGTACAATCTCGAAACATGTGCATGTGTTAAGTGTTTATGTGTGGTTTTCAGGACCTCCGGGCACAGGCGCAGGGAGTGTCAGGAACAGGCAGGTTTAGTGTGTGTGTGTGTGTGTGTGTGTGTGTGTGTGTGTGCGTGTGTGTGTACAGTAGCTAGCATCAGTGCCTGGAGCTGTCAGAGGACAAGGGTTGAAACCTCCGCGCTGAAGGGAAGGAAGGAGAGGGGAGATGCGAGGCGCTTTCTCCCCGAAGAGGGAACACACTCTCCGGGCTAAATGTCGAGCTAAAACGACCGGGGTTGTAGCGATGGACCGGTGGAGGGGGGTCCTCCACAGGTAGGAGGAGGAGGAAGAGGAGGAAGATGACTTCTAAGACGGCCACGCTCGCCGTGGCCGAGGGTGGCGATGACAGCGACGACGATGATGACGACGACGACAGCGACGATGAAGAAGAAGAGGAAGACGCCGGTGCGTGCGCGCCGCGAACGTTTGACGTGCCCGACCTCCGCTACATCGACGAGGACGGGGTCGCGGAGGGGGGCGAGAGGGGGGGAGGGAGAGGGCGAGGAGAGAGGGAGGGAGCGAGAGGGAGGCGGGAGGGGGAAGGCTGCGGCCAGACTGTGTGTTGTTCCAGCAGTGAGGAAGAAGACCATCATTGTGGTTCTTCTTCTCCGTTGCCCCACAGGTACCGGGTGGTGTCGGGGACGCCCCTCAAGATCCTGGAGCACCTGCTGAGCGACCTGCGGCTGGACGACCAGCGGGGGACGCCAGAGAACCGGGAGAGCGGTGAGTCTTTGGACACACACATACATTATAGTACACATTTCCACTGTCCCAAAACCATAAGTTAGCTAAAAGTTGCACAGCTAGCTACAGTATAAAGCAGTGAGGACACTTGCCCTGCCGTAGAGCGGTGTCATGCTGTGAGCTTGTAGATCTGCTGGTTTTCGGGGGTGCGTGCCACTGTACTACGACAAACTACGAATAGGACTTAAGAGAGGGAGCGTCTCTTGTCTTGCGTGTTAGCGGTTTGACCACTGGTATTTGAGAGGTATTCAGACTAGGAATGTCATGTTCAAGTCACAACACGGCCCCCCATTCACGGTTTGTCATTCTTTGAACACACCTCTTTTTGGCCTTGGCTGCACTCACTCACGCACACACACTACTCTTCTTTCTCTGTGGAGCGATGTGGAGTTGCTCCAAGTCCCCACAGGGGTAATGGCTTTCCCCTTGATCACGCTGACAGCACGGCTGGGACAATGTGTGTGCGTGTGTGTGTGTGTGTGTGTGTGGCTCGTGTGCATTCAACTGTGACATGTAAATGTGGGGGGTGTTACACTTTCTAATGAGTTACTTAGACCCCAGGATACCAGAGACGTTTATGATCCCCCTCAGCAAAAGATTTTTTTACTGTCCTCTTTTTTTAAACGTCAGTTATGTCAAAGTTTCATTAGCAGTTTGCTCTGAGCAGAAATCATTCCTTTTTTATGATGTCACCTGAGGTGCAGTTTTTGATCTTTCGTGTCAAAAGTTATCGTTGCGATCTCTCGAGGAAAAAGGCACTTTGAGCAAAGATGACAGACCAGTCTGCATGTTCACTATTTATTCAGTGTGAGTTCTACGTCTAATTTGTCAAGCTAAGCTAGCAAGCGCTTCCATGTAGTTCCTGGTTGCTTCCCCTTTCTTTCCCTATCAAGGCAGACAGAATCAAATCTATTCTTATCTACCAATCACAAGGTGTTAATTTTTTTGGCAAATCTTTGAATATATATATATGTTTTAAAGCGAACATTTTTAACTCCGATCTGTGCTTCTGGGGGTCCCTGGAACAACATATTTTGAGATGGGGGGGGGGGTCTGCGGTCAAATACATATCATTTTGGGGGCCCTTGACATGGGAAAAGTTGGAGCACCACTGATATTATAGCAACATACTGTTAGGATTTAGAAGACATTTTTAGATATGTTTTTGGCCGCGGACCCCCATCTCAAAATATTTTGTTCCAGTGACCCCCAGAAGCAAAGATTTTTCTTTTCTCTGTAGTCTGTCTGACCAGTAAAACATGTGTTTGAGTATTTACTCAAATGCATTCACACAAAGTATAAGTCTTGCACCACATAGTATAGAAATTCCCAAACATTATCTCCTGCAGTGGACTTCCACGATGGTCGTCGTCTGTAATGCATGGATATTTATGCGTAATATTTTCATCCTAGATTATATACCATTCGCACAGTTGGAAGGAAATTAATTACATTTTCTTTAAGGAGTTGTTTTGGTAAATTTTCTATAATTAATCTATGAAGCATGTTAACCACTTTAAACCTCTATCGTCTCTGTTGGGTGGAAACCTCATATGTCCAACATTACTCTTCAGGATTTTAATTTAAAAATATCAAAAGTAGCAGATCTACAAGCTCAAAACGCGTCGCTTCGCACCGCAAACTTCTTCCAGGTGGTCGTTCGGTCACTTCCAAACCTTGCTGTAAGTTTTTCATAAATGTTTTGTTATCATGTTTATCCACTAAAGCGGGTGATTGGTCCACTTAACCTTTACCAGGGCCCGGCGTTGGGCCAGCAAGCATGTTTCTAGGTGGATCCATGCAGGCAGGCCTTCATGGCTATCGTAACGACCCGGGTGGCAGTCAGTGCAACCCCCCCCCCCCCACCCCACCCCACTCTGCCTTGGCAATTACGTACTTTAAGCCGCTTCCGCCTCTCATGACTTGGATGTTGCGGGGTTGGTATTTCGAGAGGTACAGCATAGTATAGCTCAGGCTTTATGTTTGTCTAAACCCTCCGCTGCCTTGTTTGTAACCATCTTAAGACGAGGCTTCTTTATGCATCTGCACCCGAGAAACAGAAACATTTCCTAGCAGGGCCACAGGGAGCTATATCTCACTGAACACCACAGGATGTAGGATACAGAGAGGAGACCGAGGGAGACGGATGAATGCAGGGCAGGAGGGGAGGAAGTCGTGGAGGAGAAGAGAGATAGAGAACTGAGAGTGTCTTTGTGGAAGAAAAGAGAAGTCACACTCTTCTTCTCATCTTGAGGCGGGTTGAGTTTTTAGGACGAGCAGGGAGGGAGGGAGGGAGGGGGAGAGAGACAAGATCGTGTGTGTGTGTGCGTAGCCTTGTCTATCTTTGTCGGTGTATCTGTGCACTTGTCTGTCTTTCTGTCTGCCTGTGCATGTAGAATAAACATGAGGATGAGCCTGGCTGTGTGTGTGTGTGTGTGTGTGTGTGTGTCCTCTGGGGAGGCACGGTGCATCATTGTGCTGTTTTGGCGGGGGTTTAGCGCCGTAGCATAGCATGTCGAACAGGCTGCAACAAGCACAGACAGAGAGATTACTGCCCCCCCTCCCAACACACACACACACACACACACACACACACACACACACACCCACACACACAGTGTAAAAATAAAATAATATGAAAATAACGGATTACTGCGATTAGTTCAGCAGAAACGCATCTCTTTCTTCCCCTCCGAGCTCTCTATCTCCCCTACTGGAGATAAAAAAATAATTCCCCAAGGTCAGAGCTGAATGAGGTGTGTGTGTGTGTGTGTGTGTGTGTGTGTGTGTGTGTGTGTGTGTGTGTGTGTGTGTGTGTGTGTGTGTGTGTGTGTGTGTGTGTGTGTGTGTGTGTGTGTGTGTGTGTGTGTGTGTGTGTGTGTGTGTGTGTGTGTGTGTGTGTGTGTGTGTGTGTGTGTGTGTGTGTGTGTGTGTGTGTGTGTGTGTGTGTGTGAGAGAGAGAGAGAGAGAGAGAGATTTGGTAGCATACGTGCCAGCGGGCGAGAGCAGAGGGCATATGTTGTAGATGAAAATGGATATTTATCACTGTGCAGAGAGAGAGAACATAGGAGGAACAGAGTGTGAAAGTAACCAGCGAGTAGGGCTGTGTCACGATTATGACATTTTACTTGACGATTCGAACATTACAAATTAAAATTACTTTTCTGTTTGGCTTTTATGCTTTGTTAACAAAAGGTACTCAGGGCTAGCCTGGTAAAGCCCCTCCCTCCGGAAAATCTAATTTCCATTTGATTTCAGGAAGGAGTCTGGCCTGAAGGCTTGTCTGGGCGTTTCTAGCGCATTACCAAAAAAACAAGCCTATCAGAGTCGTCGCTCATCGTTCTGTGATTGACAGCAAAAGTTGGCCAATCAGGTGGCGAGTTCGAGTGAGCCCGAATGGACCCGAGTGCAGCCTGAGTACAGCCGACCAAACACGAACGGCAGCCATTGTTTCTGTGGGCAGTTTCTACTTTCGGTTTTAAAACGCTCTCAAACTTATTTTTTGAGGCACGGAATTTACTTATAAGATATCGTTTGGATAGAATTTAGTTGTTTAACTTCATATATGTGGTCAATTAACACATTGCATGCCAGTCGCGTAGATCTACGCGAACCTATTTAAAGCCGCAGCGTGCCAGTCGCGTAGATCTACGCGAACCGCCGATTCCCATGTTAAGTGCCCCAGGTGCACTTTCCGAATTTTTTTGATCCATTTCCGTTTCCGGTTTCCGGTCGGAAACGGAATTATTCGGGTTCCGGTTTTTTCGATCGTATCCGCTTCCTGTCTGGGATCCTGTTTAAAACTCGATTTTCTCTGGTTGTTGTTTTTCTCCTCGCTGATCACTGTTTACCGTGTATCGGCTGTAGCTTCAAGATGGCGGCACGGATTTGGAAACTGTTTTCGCTGACCGTTTCTCACGGATCCGCTGTGTGTTTAGAACCAAATGAACGCGCACTTTTAACTTATTTAGCGAGGTCTGTGGCGACATGAAAAAAACTAAAAAACAACAATAAAACGCTGGCACTGGTGAGTACATTATGAGATTAAACTCTGGCATGGAATGTGTTAATCATGACGGAGCCTATTTAAAAATAAAAATTCAGAGAACCGGCAGGGGCGGGCAGTGACACGCATGTATCCGAATAAGGCAACATATTTTGGGCATGGCCATCTCAAAAGTCCCGTTGCGTCACATTAGTCTGGAGGTGGTAAAAATGCACTGCAATTGGCTGAAGGGGAACAACGATCATTGGCTGAAGGGGTTGTCAGTCAACGGTATTACTCCCGCCCAACTCCAGCCCACAGCCAATATTGCAGAATGGGCGATCATGCCAGACTCACTCCTGAAATAAATTACAAATGAGATTTCCGGAGGGAGGGTTTACCAGGCTAACTCAGGGCAGATATGACAAATAACTTAAATAATTTAATAACTTTATACTTTACTGCAAAAAACATGAATAGTGGAAATAGCCGATCTACAAGCTCCAAACGCGCCACATTGTGGCGCGTTTGGAGCTTGTAGATCGGCTATTTCCAATATTTTTGAAAATGTTTGAAAATATATATTGCAATTTTTCAAAAATGTTCAACATTTTCAACATGATTATGATGATTATGCAAAAATAATTGTGATTTTCTCAAATAATTACGATTAGGTGATTATTTAATAACTGTGACAGGCCTACCAGCGTGAAAAACAGGACTGGAGCTGAATGAGCGCAAACTTAAATAACAGGTATTTCAGACCGCTGCCATTTTTCTCCGCAACGAAAAAACTTTAATGTCAGAGCCGAAAACAGAAACGTCACTAGTATTACACTAGTACACAACAAAGTGTAGGGTTTAATGGTCCACACACACTTGGGGGGGGGGGGGTGGAGGGGTTATTTAGTGCGATTAATTTCCATGAATTTAAACTGTTGTTTGTGGCATTGTAGGCTGTAGGCAAAACACTCCATGGAGATTTTCGCATCGTTAATTTGTCGCCCCCCCCGGGCGAGTAACAACCTTAACGGTGCGAACACAGGCAGAGAGAGAGAGAGAGAGAGATGGGGAGTGGGATTAATTTTTTTATTAGCCTGGTGCATTTGAACAACGCAACAATAAGATATTTACATAAAAAAAAGCAGTGGTGGGAAAAGTACTCGCATTTCAATACTGCAATATAGAAATACTCTGTTACAAGTAAAACTCTGTAATTGAGTAAAAGTACAAAAGTATTGGCATCATAATGTACTTACAAGGTTTATTAAAATATTATACCTTGTGAGTGCCATTTTTTTTTTTTAATTTTGAACCTTTTTCAAGTAGTCACAAAATATTTTCAGTGATCACCGTCCTCACGGTGATCCCCTCATTACACACATACAGGTCTCGTACAATCGGGGGGAAAAAATTAAAAACATTCGGAAATCCATTCCATAGTTGCAGCCAGTTGAAAATAGTTAAATTAACATTGTAAAAAAAAAAAGTGCACAGGAGCCGAGATACAGGTTTTTGAAGTCATAAGTTAACCAGGAGGTGGATTGGAGTCAAAATCTTGTAGGAGTGATATTTCCTGTTGCTGTGAAGGAAAAAAAACGGTTTTGGCACTCAACGTTAGTATGGCCAAAACCGTATATATACGGTTTTGGCACCCAATGTGTTAAAGTACCAAGAGTAAAAGTACTCATTAGGCAGAATGTCCCATTTCAAGTTTTCACATTTGTACAAAATTGTACTTAAGTACAGTACTTGAGTAAATGTACTTAGTTACTTACACCACTGAAAAAAAGGTAGAGAGGTATAAACAAAGCAGGTGAGAGAAATAGGCATCACTCTGTGAGAAAGAAAGGGAAAAAAAGTCTTTCTACAGGGAAATGCGGGGCTGATGAATTATTGATGGCGAGGCGCTCCGCTCGAGTTCCTCTATAATGGATTCGCCTCGCTCTGTGGCCCCCTGGAACCATATTTGGGTCACACACGTTTTCCCAGGGAAGGTGTTTGACGCAGCACAGCCCTTGCCTGCCGACAACGGCTCATTTAGCCATGTGCCTCGGGAGCCGTTTTGTTTTCGCTTCTCACCTGCTGAGCTTGGTGCAAACACATTCACACACACACACGCACACGAGCACACACACACACACACACACACACACACACACACACACACACACAGTTTCTGAGGTTTGTAACGAGCCAAGAGTATTTCAATAAAGGAGAGATCAAGTTGATGCAAAACGAAAAGTTTCATTGAATAAAAGATAAAACATTTTGGCGATTAGACTCATCGTTAACATTTAATGTATAAGATTAGCTTTTAATAGAGAGAAGACCCCCCGCCTGGAGTCTATAGACGCTGGTGGTGAGACAGTGCAGATGAACCTCCTTCCTTCTCAACTCTAGACCAGTGGCTCTCAACCAGTGGTCCGGGGACCACCAGTGGTCCTTGAGGGACATCCAGGTGGTCCCCAGCTAAATGATGGAGAGTTGGTAACGAAATGGACTCTTGTAGATCTTTAACTCTTGAGAGCGTAAAATGAAACCAAATGAACCCGTAAGGGTCCATTTGGTTTCATTTTACGCTCTCAAGAGATAAATTATTGTTAAACATCTGCATTACTTAATTTACAAGAAGTCTACACAATTAGAGAATGTAGAATAATTATTATTTTGATCAACATTTGCCTGTTATCTCTCCTATGTTACCAACATCAACACAGCATGGAATTGTGGACAAAATCTTATCCAACGATCACAAAATATTCTACGTTTTGGGTCTGAGAGTCTCATCAAACGGTGGACCGTGGCTCTAATGCCGAATAAATAATGGACCTTGATATGAAAAGGGTTGAAAACCACTGCTCTAGACAATTGAGAAGGTGGGGTTGGTGATGGAGGCAGGTTGCTCGTCGCTTTGCTGAAAAGAGAACGATAGGTTCAGAGGCAGTGATATTTAAAGACGGAGCTCAATCGACCTGATTGGCTGACTGCAGATTGAGCTAGAAGTGCTCACATTTTGAAGCTGTGAATGAAAGGAGGTTTTCGGAGCGTACCCTGCAATAAAGATGAAAGCGTGAGAAAGAGAGAGATCTTCCTCATTGAGCTCACGCTTAGAGCTACATATGGAACATGTCTTTGTGTCCATTATAGGGACATGTAGTCTACTTTTGTTGGGGTGGATTACACACTGTAAATGGAAAAGCTTTGGTAGCCTGTTTGGCCAGCGAGGGGCCAGTTGAGTCAGTCTGGCGAATTTGTGAGTGATCCCACGTGATCAGTCTGTCACGGCCAACAACTGACAAATGTCTGATGAAGTTTCTTCTTGTCTTCCAGAGACGCTGTTGGATGACTTCCTGTTGACCTACCTGGTGTTCATGTCCACCAAAGACCTGTGTCAGGCCCTGCTGGGACAATATCCTTACTGTACAGCTAAACCTAACCTCTAAATGCCTAATCTCTAACCCCTAACCTCAATCTCTTCCTAACTGGAATCTAAAATCTTTTTTTAACCAGTTAAGCAACCATTTCTCTTGTGAGGATCAGGAAAATTCTCCTCAACAATGTATTTATAAAAACATATTCCTCACAAGTATAGTAATAGAAGTATGCACACACACACACACACACACACACACACACACACACACACACACACACACACACACACACTTGAGTATCCCACCTCGTGTGTGGTGCCCGTCCCCCCCCTTGCCCGTCCCCCAAACACCATTCACCTTGGTGTGTCTCCCTTGACTGGTCCTCACCTACAGCAGTGGCCGGTGCCGCGGCCAGGAGGAGGGCAAGGACGCCCTCTTCAGGAAGCGCAAGGTGCTGCAGCTGGTGTCCCACTGGAGCCGCCTCTACAAGGACTTCCTGCGAGAGGAGGAGCACGTCAAGAGCTTCATGAAGGTATGCCCCGCCCCCTTCACGTACATGATGTCATCTGCACCATTGGTTCTCAAACTTTTTCGTGTCAAGGACCCCCCTAATTGGCCCGGACTGTTGGCGTAACTGTCTGGGCACCTTGACAGCGTGTAGCGGGTTCGACTCCCGTCCCCGACGACTTTTGCTGCGTGTCACCCCCCCATCTCTCCCCCTGTTTCCTGTCAGTCTACTTTCCTATCAAAATAAAGGCAGAACAAGGAAAGGATAAAAGGACCCCCCTAATTGATATTTATTTGGCCGCGGACCCCCCAGCTGAAAATGTTTTGTCCCAGGACCCCACTATGAGAACCACTGATCTGCACAGTGAAATATATGAGGGTTCATTGAACTGTGACCCAGAAGGGTCCATTTTTACAACTCAAGAAGTGTTTAGCTAGGTTTCTCTTTCTCTGCGTCTTTCCCTTTCTCCCTCCATCTCTCTCTCTTCCTCTCTCTCTCTCCTCTCTGCATCTTTCTGTCTCTCTCTCCATATTTTCTCTTTGTCTCCATTACTCTCTTGGTCCATTTCTCTCTTTTTCTCTGTGTCGGTCTCTCTTCTACCTTTATCCTGATTCTACCTTTATCGCTCTGTTTCTCCTCATCTTTCTCCCACTCCCTCCTCTCTCTTGTTCAGTCTCTCTCTTCATCAGCCGTTCTCTCTCTCTCTCTGTCTCTCTCTGATGGCTCCATCATGGTTTCAGGGTGTTGTTGTCTTTTTACCTGAGATGAAACATCAGAGGAGTGTTGGGACGTAATATGTCACACTCACTTCTCTGTTTCTTACTCTCTCTCTGGCTTTGTGTGTGTGTGTGTGTGTGTGTGTGTGTGTGTGTGTGTGTGTGTGTGTGTGTGTGTGTGTGTGTGTGTGTGTGTGTGTGTGTGTGTGTGTGTGTGTGTGTGTGTGTGTGTGTGTGTGTGTGTGTGTGTGTGTGTGTGTGTGTGTGTGTGTGTGTGTGTGTGTGTGTGTGTCTCTCTCTTCCCTGAGTACCAAAGCCTATTTGTCAGCCAATGTCTCCATTAACTGCATCTCAGCCCTCCCCTCCCGCAGGGAGCTGAATGGTCTCCTCAGCAGGGAGCAGAGACAACGGGCCCAAGCGTTCAGGAACAACGCTCATATAATCCACTGTAATCGACTCTCCATAATAAGTTAGCGGGCACTATTATCAATTCAAAACAAGACATTTAGTGCTCTGTATGAATTAATCCTACGGCTGGTAAGACATGAACACCAACAAAATAGTGGGGAAAAAATACATACAATTCATACTCGGGGGCACAATTCATATTCTTATGTTCTACTGGGTGGGGGGGGGAGAAAAGACATCGTATGTTGTTGCTGTCGGGCAGAAACCTCTTATCTCCATATTCTAACTTTTTGTGTTTTTTCGTGACCTTGGTCACACATTCTTGCAGAGTTTTGTTACACGTTTTCCACAGTGAAATCCGCCATCTGTGTCATTTAAAAAAAATTTGGCTATTCAAAAATAGCAGATATTCTAGCTCATATCGCGGCACAGAGTGCCACACTATATGAGCTTGAGCTGCTATGCTGGTATTTTTTTGAAAAATCATGAAAATGTGTGCAAATCTTTGAATATATATATTTTTAAGCAAACATTTGTAACTCAAATCTTTGCTTCTGGTGGGGGTCCCTGGAACTAAATATTTTGAGATGGGGGGGTCCGCGGCCAAATACATATAATTTGGGAGGTCCTTGACATGAAAGAGTTTGAGAACCACTGATATAGAAACATACGTTTTTCAGAAACCTGTTAGGATTTAGAAGATGTTTGTAGAATCCCCCAGAAGCAGAGATTTGACTTACAAATGTTCGCTTTAAAAAAATCGATATATATATATATATATATATATATATATATGCAAACTAAAGATTTTAGCAATTTTTCTAAAGAATTGCAGATCTACAGTACATGCTCATAGCGCGTCACTCTGTGCCATGCTATGAGCTTGTTTATCTGCAATTTTTTAATAGCCAAAGAAATCTAAAAATTACACAGATCGTTGATCAGGCTGATCATTTTGACACTCTCTACCTTGGTCACACATTCTTGCAGAGTTTTGTCTCAGGTTTTCCACAGTGAAAGTACTGTATTGATGTTCGCTGTGATGAGCAAGTCAGGCTCTCTGCTGATATCATCACTGCCGCTATCATCCCTCGATGACACTGTCTGGGTGTTTAAACCTTAAATGAGGTTTGCCTCGCTCCAGTGCCGTTGGGAGTAAACCAACTCACTATCTCAAAGTCACGTACATTACACCCACGTTATCACGTGAGAGATCGCTTTTTCTTTGCTCTGTTTAAATAGCCAGAGATTTCTTGTAGACGTTTAACATTTTTGTTGATGTTTTTAGCATTTAAATGTTTAGAAGTCACCCTCCCTTTAACACATACCGATGCAGACATTATTGTGCACGTATAATGCTCGTACACACACACACACACAGACACAGACACAGACACAGACACACAGACATACACACGAAACATGTAGAAAATATAATATATATATTAGTTTTTTAAATGCGCTTCCCGATTATTTGATTAATCGAAAAAGTAATTGATAGAATAATCGCTAAGAATATAATCAATGCGTACACATACTGCATATTGTAGGCAAAAAAAACTCATACCTCCAACTTTTTATGTTTTTTCATAAATTATTGCCCTACTTTATCATACAAGAGTGTCACACAAAGGTAGTGAAAATAGCAGATCTACAAGCTCACAACGCGACACGTTGTGAGCTTGCAGACCTGCTATTTTCACAATTTTGTGCACACGTTATAGCAACACACAGCGATCACTTGTCCCTCCGTAACCCAGCAGTACGTTGCTCTGTGCAGGGTTGCCATGGAAACCAGAGTGTGAGGGTTGGCATGGGTATAATCTCAAATGGAAAAAAGTGTAGCCCAGGTGATCGTTGCCTAGCAACAGACGAGGGAGTAAGGGAGCTGAGATGGGATGGGAGCTCCACTTTGGGTCAATGACAGTGCTAAGGTTGTGTGTGTGTGTGTGTGTGTGTGTGTGTGTGTGTGTGTGTGTGTGTGTGTGTGTGTGTGTGTGTGTGTGTGTGTGTGTGTGTGTGTGTGTGTGTGTGTGTGTGTGTGTGTGTGTGTGTGTGTGTGTGTGTGTGTGTGTGTGTGTGTGTGTGTGTGTGTGTGTGTGTGTGTGTGTGTGTGTGTGCGTGCGTGTGTGTGCACAAGTTGTAAAGGGCATTAATGTTGCTCCCCAAAGCATGCTGTGGAATAAATGCTGAAATGTATGCCTTCATTATGTGTACACACACACACACACACACACACACACACACACACACACACGCAAATATAAGCTCTTTTTTATCATATTATTGCATTTTCTGAATATATTTTTAAAGCGTGGGATAGGAGGAGAAGTAAAGGGGGACTTATAATAGCTGAACTTTCACTTATTTTTATTTTGTCATATTCTATGAGCAGGTCTGTATGTATGAATGTATGTACTGTATATACTCTTGTTTATGGGGCGGCCATAGCTGAGTGGTTAGTGAGCCCGCCTAGGGAGCCAGAGGCCCTGGTTGCCCCAGGTACGATTCCAGGCCACGCCAGCATATGTGTCGATGAAATGAAATTTGTCCCTGAGCAAGACTCTTAACCCCTAATTGCTCACAGGCCCTCATTGGAAACAAGCCCGCAAGGACTTTCATGAACGTCCTGGTAAAAGGAATTATCCTTATCCTAATCACTGGAATGTTTTGTGTTTTAATTGGTGTGTCTGATAATCCCCCCCATGTGGGGATAGGTCAAGACATTGTCCTGACACGGAAATAAAATGTTCATTCATTCATGCATTCTTACACAGTACACACACACACACACACACACACACACACACACACACACACACACACACACACACACACACACACACACACACACACACACACACACACACACACGTTTGTAAGCTACACCTTCACTCTGCTACACCCCCTGTAGTATTTTGTTGTGAATGTAAGCTACCCACCACAGTGCAGTTGTCAAAACGTGGGGGTGCTTTCTATACAGAACATGGAGCAGGACAACGAATCGTGTGCTCAAAACGCGGTGTGGATTTGGAGTCCAACTCAGATCATCACACTATGACCCTTATATCTCTCATCTCTTCTGTAAAATGTGTACGCTCACTGTGTACTACAACATTAGTCATCCATATTTCTGGCAAATGTTCAAACATTTCCATACATTTTCCAAAATTGTTATATTAGTTTTACAAACGACAAAGTATATATGGCTTAACCCGTTCAATCCTGGAACGCATCTGTGTCATTTTAGATTTCTTTGGCTATTCAAAAATAGCAGACCTACAAGCTCATGCTTGAGCGCTATGAGCTTGTAGAGCTGCTATTTTTGAAAAATTACGAAATGTTTTGCGAATCTTTGAATATAAATGTTTTTAAAGCGAACATTTGTAACTCAAATCTTTGCTTCTGTGAGGTACTGTACTGTACATGGGTATCATATAGTTTCTGTCTGTTAATATCTCTCATCTGTGTGTGTGTGTGTGTGTGTGTGTGTGTGTGTGTGTGTGTGTGTCTCTCTCAGACTCTGTACAGGTGTGTGTTAGAGGACCTCTATGAGTTTCCTACGTTGGAGAAAGACCTCAAGGAATTTCAAAAGCTTCTACGCCGCAGACAGTAAGTGTGTGTTAAAATGTCATTTAGATATTATGTTATGTAGACAGATGCCAGCCAGGTTCATTTGTTGAGCTGGCATCCTAGTTTGTATAGTTTCAATGTACAGATTATTATTATATACTGTATATATTTTTATATTATACGGTTTAGACTGATGATAGGTTCTTGGTTTACCTACAGTATTACCACAGTACCACTGTATGATCCTATATTACTATGTATTTGATGTATTACCTCGTGTTTTCCTTGCTTACTGTAAGTCGCTCTGGGTTAAGAGCACCTTGTGTGTGTGTGTGTGTGTGTGTGTGTGTGTGTGTGTGTGTGTGTGTGTGTGTGTGTGTGTGTGTGTGTGTGTGTGTGTGTGTGTGTGTGTGTGTGTGTGTGTGTGTGTGTGTGTGTGTGTGTGTGTGTGTGTGTGTGTGTGTGTGTGTGTGCGCGCGTGAAGAGACATTATTTTCTCTGTGTTAGTGATTATAATCGTCTGTGTGTGTTTGTTTCTTGCAGCACAGTGGACGACTGCCCTCCAAGCCAGAAAGTAAGACAAACTGCACGAATCCATCTGTAACCCATATGTTTACTTTATAAACTGTTGCTGAATTGATTCTAGATATTAATTATTTATATATTAGATGGTATAATGCCCCCCCCCCCCTCTCTCTCTCTCTCTCTCACTCTCTCAGAGTAAGACACTGTACCAGCAGTTGAGTTTGAAGGAGAATTGCCTACAGCTACGCAGCTCACAGACTGAGAATAGAGAGGGTGATTAATGCACACACACACACACACACACACACACACACACACACACACACACACACAGACACAGACACAGACACGCACACGCACAATCGCACATACTGGATTGCAGAGAATTGCTCATAAATTGATGTCACCAACTTCACCATTGGCCAACTGGAAGTAGACTGTTGTTGTACTGGTCTCCTAGCGGCTAACAGTAGAATACTGTGGTTGTACTGGTAAACTGAAGTATAGTGATGTTATGTAAGGAGTTGTTGGAGAAAAATGACTGAGCTAAAGTTTAACTGTAATTGTTCTGTGTGTTTTCCAGTGATTTGTCGTGTGCATGTTAGTTCTGACTCGTACCTGAGCGTCCACACGTACTCCTCGCTGGAAGCACAGGAGCTGCTAAGGATTGTGGGTCTGAAGATGGACAGAGCAGAGGAGGAGATGGTGCTCGCTGTGGTTTCACACACCGGAGGTATACATACATACTGTCAAAAAATACTAATTTCTCCAGTGGTTCTCAACCTGTGGGTCAGTACCCCCAGGGGGGTCCCCGAAGTGATTTTTTTGGGGCGGTCCCCAGTTGATTTGCTTAAAGTGCAATATTGTTTTCTTACTTAACTGTAAACAATCCAACATGCAGTATAAGTGTATACAGGGCATCTGCACATTTCTAAAGTAACAATTTAAGAACTTTTAAGACTTCTTTGTACCTCTGAAATGAAAAATGTCATTGCGTCAAATGTAATCAACAAACTATACTTTAGAAATGGTCAAACATTGGCCAAAGTGTTAAATATTGCCTAAGAAAGGGGCACAACTTGTGAAAATAGCTGATTTACATGCTCACAACGCCTCAGATCAGCTATTTTCACAATATTTATCTGTGGAACCGAGTCAAACGAAATGTAATGCCTCAGTTCCTACAATTCCAAGTGCTTGTCAGGGTTTTGAGAGTCCCCAGTTCAAATATGATTTTTTGGGGCGGGTCCCCAGTTCAAATATGATTACTTTAGGGGGTCGCGGACTGACAAGGTCGAGAACCAATGAATTACTCCACTAGGCAGAACCTTTCTATGAAATGTGCACATTTTAAATTTTTGTTCCATTATGTTCTAATGTATCTATTTCATTGGTGTCTTAAGTACTTGAAAGGTTAACCCCAATGCCATAGCGTTTTGTGTTTGGCATTGAGTTTTTCGTCAATGTACATTATCAGGGACAAAAAAACATTTATGCCTTGAGAGGCCTTATGTTGATAAACTGATTTAATTATTACTTTTCTCTGACTGTTTCCCTCTTCCTTATTTCCTGTGTGTGTGTGTGTGTGTGTGTGTGTGTGTGTGTGTGTGTGTGTGTGTGTGTGTGTGTGTGTGTGTGTGTGTGTGTGTGTGTGTGTGTGTGTGTGTGTGTGTGTGTGTGTGTGTGTGTGTGTGTGTGTGTGTGTGTGTGTGTGTGTGTGTGTGTGTGCGCGCGCGCGCAGAGAGGAGGTTGTTACACTCCAGTGACTGTGTTTACTCAGAGTCGTTGACTCCCCAGGGCAGGCTGGTGGCCTGTCGCAGAGACCTCACAGAGATCATGGTACAGTACATGGAAGAGATTGTTGTTGCTCATGCAAATCGTTGCTGTCTGGGCAGAAACCTCTATAAGTCAATATTTTAACTTTTGGTGTGTTATTTTTTTCGTAAATTAACGCCCTACTCGATCATACTGCAACGTCACACCAAAAGTAGCAGAGCTCTGCGTTTTGAGCTTGTAGATCTGCTACTTTAGCTATTTTTTTATTTGAATCCTGAAAAGTATAGGCCTAACTGTTTTGGACATAATGAGGTTTCCACCTGGACAGACAAAATAGTCGTTGGTACAGGACAAACAGTAAACAGTTTCTAAGAATAAAACAAGTCCGAAAAGTGAAGAAAAGACCGCACACTCATAGCCACGATGCAGGATTTATTTAAAGAAATACCAACGTTTCAACCTGGAATAGGTCTTCTTCAGGGAACTCTCTAAGAATAAATAAAACAAGTACGCACAAACTACAGCTGCTGCTCCGAATAATTAAATGTGCAAACAAAAGTTATTATGGTGTCGAACAACAAGTTGTCTTCTTCAGGCCCCCTGAACTGTTAGGGAAGTTTTTTTGGGGGGGAAATGTCTGAATTTTGTTAAACTTGTTTTGGGGAAAGTAAAACAATACAGCAATGCATTGATACTTAAAAATAAGAAAATGTACTATTTAATTGAGTATACTTATGTTCAATCACCACTGGAATTAATGTGTCTATTTATTGTGTGTGTGTGTGTGTGTGTGTGTGTGTGCGTGTGTGTGCAGCCTCCTCTCACAGACAGTGCAGAGCTGTGCAGGAGGACGGTGCGTTTGCTGGGGATGAACACCTGGGACGTGGCGGCCGCCCTCACACTGCTGGACTGGAGCCTGTTCAACTCCATACATGAGGTACTGTACACACACACACACACACACACACACACACACACACACACACACACACACACACACACACACACACACACACACACACACTCAAACAAACACAGTCGTTACAGGTCAATCCAGAACATCACTCAAATAGAGGTAGCTGCAATCAATCGATGGATAAATGGATGGAACCTCCCTTTATTCCAATCTATGGACACATTGTTTTTCTGAGCTCAGCGTGTGCTTTGAATTGGTTAGCGCCACGTTTTTAGAAGCCCTAGCAGTGCGATGAGGTGCTGAGCATTTACTTTGCGCTTGCAATGTTTTTCTCTGCTTGCTGAGAGCTGAAAATATTTTCAACTCAGGCGTTTGGAAGCATTTTTAGGCAAAGCGCCTTGGCGTTTTCAGGCGGGGGGAGAAAGCCTCAGTGGACACGGCCCCTTAGAGACGTACTCTCTCACACTCCTGGACTGGAGCCTCTTCAACTCCGTCTACGAGGCACACATTTAACATCTTTATTTGCGTTCACGTTCAACGAGAAATTCTAGAACGCAAACAATAGCAGATGCACAAACTTGAGAAACGAGTGTTTCAGGATACAGATCACGGATACAAGAAGCATCGTCTCCTCCATCTCGTTACAGGTCCATCCAGAACATCACTCAAATATGTATTGTGAAATGCCAGACCACTTATCAACCTGACAGGAATCTAATACTCACGCTGCGATACAAGCACTTAATATCCTTACTGTAGATAGTTGCAATCAATCTACGGATTAGATCGCAACACAAGACTTACGTATACACATTAGAATACATAGAGACGCAAGCAAGCACGCACACGCACACACACACACACACACACACACACACACACACACACACACACACACACACACACACACACACACATACAGTACATAGAGACATACAGTACACGCACATACGCTCATACAATACACACACACACACACACACACACACACACACACACACACACACACGTACTGCACACATACAATACATAGACGTACACACACACACACACACACACACACACACACACACACACACACACACACACACATACAATACATAGACAATACATAGACATACACACACATACACACACATACACACACACACATACAATACATAGAGAAGTGCACTCACATACATAAATACAGTACAGTACAGATACACACACACATAAAAATGAATAATAAGTTGATGGATAAGACACGAATACACTCACAAACACAAGATGACTTTGCACACACATTATGCACATACAGACAAACACGCACACTGGCCCACACACACACACACACGTAATGATTAATTTATATCTGTTGTATGGAAATGGCAAGAACATAAACATGAAACATTTATTATGTTGTTAACTGGAGGGCTGGAGATGCAGAAAGCCCTCTGCACAAAGCAAAATGCTCAGTGTCCATTTAACCACTTTTAAACTGCCGTTATAGCCCAAAATATAAGATAAGATGTTGTTTAGTGCATCCACTTAAAATCATATACTGTAGCAGCATCAACAAAGAAATACAGATGCAGCATCATTATGCCATAAACTGTTAGGTCCGTCATAGTCTGTCGTCAAATAAAAACATCCATAATTCATACATACAATAAGAATTTAGACCACCAGAACACGTACATCCACTACATATTGCACTTTTAAAAAAAATACAGCTGGTGAAATGGCTATTTTGTAGATCAGCTATTTTTGCTTTGCGACATTGTAGTACACTAAGGTATAGAATAGTAGCCTGGCATTGCCAGACTGATCACGGGGGTTCTACTTCATTCCTACTGACCGCCAGAGGCAGTGTTTTCAACACCTGGATATCCATCACGCGCTCGCGTATGGGTCGAATATTAATACCAACAAAGTCACTCGTGACCTGTGTGCACGCACGCCACCTATATAGGGGCGGGGCACACAGCGTTCATCCTTTTTCATCTTTTCGCCTCCAAAGCGTAGGTCGATACTTGCAGCTGCGCGTGAAGTTTCGTAAACCAACACGGTTGGGGCTACGGACTACGGTCCGTCCTCCAGAGACTGCGTAGCCTGCTACCATGGAATTACGTTACCCCGTTTATAGGGGCTGTCGGAAAGGAACAAGGAAGGAAAAAAAAAAAGTGCGACGGTGAATGGAGTTAGCGGTTGCTTGCTAGCATTGGAGCTAACGACAATAACACCGTGAGCTTTCCCCGCACCACCGTTGTGTTGAACTATGGAGCCATAGCTGTACATTGGCGACGGTGAGTGCATGTATTGTGCTGTTTACAGACAAATAAAGTAAAAGAGGGGAAAGTATTCAGCGTTGAGAATGTATCCCATTCTGCCGCTTTGAGCATATCCGACGTGCTTCACTGGCCGTCGCTCTCTCACTTGTAAACAAACACTAGCCGTGTTGCGCACGGCTGAAGTGATTGAGATCCAACGTCCCATAGCTGAAGGGATGGGACCTTCTGATTGGTGTAGAGTCGGTTGAGCCGACGTTTCAGACTGAACCTTCAAAATAAAATGACCGAAAATGTCACTGCAGTGCGCCTGTAATGTGTCTCATAGAAGGTGTTCTTTCGCCTCGAGGAGACGACCAAAGCGTTAATGAGCGCAGTGGCAGAGAACTGGGCTCCATTAAAGTACAAATACCTCGAAATTGTACTTAAGTACAGTACTGAGTACATGTACTTAGTTACTTTACACCACTGTATGAGCGCTTCTGTGAAGGTTTTTGCTGGAAGTGGTTCTCACTCTGACGCAGACATTCTATCTACCAGACAGGTGGCGCTTGTTAGCTTGATTGCTATCCAATGGCTCAGTCAGTACACTGTCTACCTGCAAGTCTGTAGGTCCCTGGTTCAAACCCCAATTTAACCAGTCCAAATATAATTTAGCTGCAGCTAATAAAGGACATCCATAGTGGGCTTCACTCTGTCGTTATTGGACGATATGTGTACCTGTTACTACATGTACTTGGTGCCGCGCTATGAGCTTGTAGATCTGCTATTTTTGAATAGCCCAAAGTGTAAAATAATGCTTTTTAGCATCCATAGGGTGCTTCACTCTGTCGTTATTGGACGATATACTGTGTACCTATTACTACATGTACTTGGTGCCGCGCTATGAGCTTGTAGATCTGCTATTTTTGAATAGCCCAAAGTGTAGAATAATGCTTTTTAGCATCCATAGTGTGCTTCACTCTGTCGTTATGGGACGATATACTGTGTACCTATTACTGCATGTACTTGGTGCTATGTTCAGAGAGTAACACACTACCAAGCTGATGTGTGCTACATGTCCCAGCTCCTGAGCGCCAGAACACATGTCAAGTGGTAGAACGCTGCTCAGGAGTAGCCTACTGACTTAAGCAGCATATTTTGCCCGTGACATACAGGGATATGCCAATACTGCCACTGTGGGTGCTTAACCTCACAGTTTGAGTGTGTATCATAGCTTGAGTGTGACTCGCTGCTGCTATTCAGGTTAAACTGCTTTGCGCTTGGTAGTAAAATGGAACTATAATACTGGTATGGTTCAAGTGTGTCTTGCTTGCCATCACTTGGTTATCATACTGTGGGTACTTGACACATGACTTGACACTGTGGCTTGAGTGGTTCTTGCTCCTTGCTACGACGAAGTTACATATTAGTAACATTGTACTCTGTGTACTGATAATCAATAAGCTTTGTTTATTGGCAATGGATCCCCATTAGCTGCGGCAAAAGGGAAACCAGCAGCTATTCTTCCTGGGGTCCAAGACGACATTAATTAACATTACTGTTAATTGTGTTAATTGTGTCCAAGACGCAATACATTAACAAGTACATATGTACTTGACGCTGTAGCTTGAACAATTCTCGTGCTTTTGCTACGGCTACGTCATCAGTAGTATTGAGTGTCTCACTCTGTTGCTGTTGCCCATGGATTATTGCAACAATTGCTGGTCCCAGAAGGGAAGGTCCATTACTTGTGCCGGTCATGTCCTGACTATGGTGCCTGACACAGACTATGGCTGTGAATGTATTGGCTCTAATTGCAGCAGCATACTGCTGGCAGAAAGGTCGACTGGGTTGGCCGTGGTTGTGGCTGATTTGCCTCCCACAGGGATGCTAGCATTGAGCCCTCAGGATGCTTTCTCAGCTAGAGGAATTGTCAGGATGACGAACTCTGGGTCACTGAATTGAAAGCAGTACATGGAAGTACAAATTCACAATACAAGGTCTACTAAATTGGAAAACTCATTAAGCACTGAGCTTGTTTAAGATGAGATCCCCATGCACACAGATCATGATGAGGCTGGACAGGAAAAAAAAGACACAAGGAATAACGACTGACAGTCATGTTATACCAGCTGCATGCTGTATTTTGCATTTGTAAGCGCCACTGCGGTGTGCCCCCCAATGGAATATACCCCTAGCATTGGGAGTGTCTCGCTCCGCTGCTGCTTGTCACTGGACGAAAGAAGGGAAAAGGATCAGCGATATAGCGTTGAGAGTGCATCTCGCTCTGCCGCTTTTGAGGGACCACGCCACTGCGGCGTGCGCCCACTGGAATATACCGCTAGCATTGGGAGTGTGTCTCGCTCCGCTGCTGCTGGTAGCTCCACTACTGCTTGTCAATGGACGACAGAAGGGAAAAGGATTAGCGTTGAGAGTGCATCTCGCTCTGCCGCTTTGAGAAATCATGGCGGGCGGCCCACCGCCATATAGCGTAAGCATTAGGAGTGTGTCTCGCTCCGCTACTGCTTGTCGCTGGACGAAAGGAGTGGAAAGTATTAGCGTTGAGAGTGTCTCGCTCTGCCGCTTTTGGAGGTACCACGCCACTGCGGCGTGCGCCCACTGGAATATACCGCTGGCATTGGGAGTATGTCTTGCTCCGCTGCTGCTGGTCGCTGGCCAGAGGAAAAGGAAAGGAACCACGTGCGGCCCACCGTAACGTAGCTTCAGCATAGTACGTGTCCCACTCCGCTATTGCTTGTCGCTGGACGAAAGGAAAAAGGGGTCAGCGTTGAGAATGTATCCCATTCTGCCGCTTGGAGGAACCATGTGCGGACCACCGCAACATAGCTTCAGCATAGTAAGTGTGTCCCACTCCGCTACTGCTTGTCGCTGGACGAAAGCGTTGAGAGTACATAGCCCAGCTGGCCATATAACGGCTTGGCCTAGCCCTAGATGGATGCGTCCAACAACTATCGTCATTGTACACCCTTGGTGCCGTACATCATGAGATTTGGCATGTGGGCCAGTTCCAGAACCTCTTACCAAGGACTTGTCAGCCATGGGGAGTACAGCCCAATATGGCTAGACCTAAGGCTGGTGGTTGATGCCAACATTGCTTACTTTACTTACATTACCTTACTGTAAGTCGATCCGGATTAAGAGCGCCTGCTAAACGCCTAAACGGTAAACTGTGAGCATTGCTTCTCTGGTGGTGTCACTAGATGAAGCTGTCGAGCTGGATGACCGTTGCTCATGGCCACAGTGTTAGTCTCTGATCTGCTAGAGCCATGCCACAGCGGCTGGAATGTGACGTATTGGACATTCCCTTGGCTACCTCGCCCTGGCCCTCCGGCATGCGAGTGTTGATGCGCAGACACAGCGCCTATCCAGCGCCTATCCAGCGCCTATCCAGCGCCTATACAGCGCCTATCACTCTAGGCGTTTGCTTGCATGATTGGAGAATTGGCACTGTCTACTTTGGTAGTGAGCCAGAGCCTCTGGGTGTCCCGGGTTCGACGCCAGGCCAGAAGTGGGTCAATGTGTGCCCCTGTCTGAGCCCTTAATTGCCCCATGAGCGCCGGAGAATGGCTGCTCACGGCTCCTAGTAGTTCTAGGATGGGTAAATAAATACAGCGGACAAATGTCACGCATGTTCAAATGTGCATATATATTTTGTGGCTTGGGCTTCGAACCCCAAGACTGCAACAGAATGGTGTGGGTCTCCAGCCAGTGTCGCTAATGCACTGGACCTGCGTGCAGTGCACCTGGCCCTCAGGATGTTTATGCCGTGTTCAATAACACAATTTGTCAACAGTCTGCCTTCTGGGGCGCTTGACCCAGTCAGTCTCTGCAGGAGGCTTGGAAGCTCCTTTCGTGGACCTTGCCTCATCTTGCGAATTTCATAGCAATGCGCTTGTTGGGTGTACAGTCCAGGCTGCGGACATGGTTCCCACTGGAAGCCTCTTGGATCCGATAGCAGTTCGGATCACAGGCATAGCTATGGCAGAGCGGTAGTACCGTTAGCCTTGAGGGCATAACGCGTTGTTGACTGTAGGTCTCCCTTCCGGGACAGACCAGTCCGTTAGGGCAAGATGCTCTGGCCTACTGCAGCTTCTCAATGAAGTGCCTTGGCCTCTCCACAGAGACAAGATCTCCTGTCACAGTTAGGGGGGGAGGTGCATGTGGCATCCTCACTCCTAACCTTCGGCGGCGTCATTGACCACTGAAATTCAAAACTATTGTCCGAAAATTACTGGATTTTTGTGCATCGTACACCAGGGCGTTGCACGCCAGCGAGTGTAGACTGTGCTCTAGTAGGGACACGGGCCACTGCATAGGTTGGAGCGTTGCTCTGTGCTTATGCTGCCCTAGATATCTGCGGATGATGGTGGATAGAGGGTTCAGCCTCTCTACCATTGAGATGCTCTCCGCGTGTGGCCCCCACAGGTTGCATGGGTGCCTTCATGATGCTTGCCTGTGGTATTGGAAGCTTTGTCCCCAGCCAGTACATCGGGCTGCTCTCAGATGACTATCTGCTAGTATTCTTTGTCCTCACTGCAAAAGTGAGTAGATGGGCTTCATGCCCTGGCCATTGCCAGAGACTGTTAAAGTGGGATTCCGATGGGTCTGGGTTTACCATATGGCCGACCCCTCCTTACGTCCTCAGAGGCTTTCTGCATTTCACGTCAGCTAGCCTATGGATTTGTTAGTTTGCTCCTCAACCAGAGGTGGAGCAACTGCATTCTAGTACCTGCCTATTGTGTCCCGTCCGGGCTCTGTGGCAGGACATAGCTGTGATGGCTGGAGTTTGGTTGTATTTGTCTGTGAGGAAGGGCACAGCTGTGCCTTGGCTTAATGGAGACTTTCATTGCTGCGTTCAGGCAAATGTACGTCTTCAGGGGGCCTCTAGGTTCCCCCAAGGCCTTTCTTGACCGTGGGTGTTGCCAGAGCCTCTCCCTCAGTGATACAGGCTTGGAGCAGGCCAGGAGATGCAGCCGAATGGGCTTCATCTTTCATGGGCTTTTGCCCGCTCCTATATATAGTCAACCTGGCCGTCTCGCATCCTGTGGCGACGGCTGTGGTGTTGTCTGTTTATTCTATCTGCAAACCGACTTCGGTAAGCGCAGATTCCTCGTGACTATGTTGGTATTAGTCATCCAGGTGTTGAAAACACTGCCTCTGGCGGTCAGTAGGAATGAAGTAGAACGAGAGTTATGCATATAACTAAGGTTCTACGAATTCCGGATGACCGCCAGAGTTGACTGTCACTCGGAATCTCATTCTCGACGAAAAGATTTCAGGAGGATGAACGCTGTGTGCCCCGCCCCTATATAGGTGGCGTGCGTGCACACAGGTCACGAGTGACTTTGTTGGTATTAATATTCGACCCATACGCGAGCGCGTGATGGATATCCAGGTGTTGAAAACACTGCCTCTGGCGGTCATCCGGAATTCGTAGAACCTTAGTTATATGCATAACTCTCGATTTCACTAACAACACGTGAACTTGTGAGTGAATCCCACATGATCAGTCTGACAATGCCAGGCTATAAGCATGGCTTTTAGTGCAAAAAATGTCAATGTAGATCTCTAACACGGAGGATTTTACTGTACATGATCAGTCATTTACCATGACATACTGTATATACTGTAGCTACAGTATGTCATGGTAAATGTAGAAAAGTGTCAAAACGATACTGTATATATCATATTTATTCTGCTGTGTACTCATATTTAAAGGTAGGGAAACAAAAGTTCAGGTAGGTGACAAAATTTCAGCCAATCAGGAGAGAGTTTTACCCATTCATCAGCTTCATTTTATAATGTTACGGTTGCAAATTTGTCTGCTCATTTCTTAGTGTCATCACTTCCAATTTCTAATTTGTATCCTGGCTGACTGTGTTCTCTATCCTGATTGGATAAAATTGCTATTCCGACCTGAAAATGCATTTAAAGAGCTGGAGAGATGGAGACTGTTACTGAACAAACAGCAATGAGTACTGTCAGAATATAGAGCTATTTAGCACTTATTTTAACCAAAGAAAATCACTTACCCTACCATTTATGTTGCAAATGCACCGGGCAAATGAATAGATTGTGATGATCTTTGTCATGTCATGGCCCTGCAGCAGGAGCTGGTGTACTACACTCTGAGCCGCGCTCCCGGCAGCGGCCAGGCGGGGGCGCTGTCCGTGCTGCTGCAGCGCTGCAACGAGGTGCAGCAGTGGGTGATGTCCGAGGTGCTCATGTGTCCGTCGCTCAGCAAGAGGGTGCAGCTGCTCAAGAAGTTCATCAAGATCGCCGCGCAGTAAGGACATCTGCATGCACACGAACGCTAGGGCTGGCAATTAACCGAACATATATCGAAATCGACGTTTAGAACCGACTTAATCTTGCTCATGTAGTTTAATCGAATAATTGATTGAAAATGTTCAACTAAATAATCAACTAAATCTATCAGTCTGATCATACTTTGTTGTACAATGGTGGTGTAAAAATGATTTTTAAATAGCCGATCTACAAGCTCACAACGCGATGTGATGCAACATATTATGAGCTTGTAGGTCTCTATTTTCTTTTTGAATAATCGTTCATTAATCATCATAATCAAGACAAAAGTTTGAAATAATCCTGATATTGATTAGAAGTCATGTCGCCCCAGCCCTAATACTGTGCACACACTATTACAGAGACAATCACACAGGCTGGGGAATGGATGCACCCATCAGAATTTGTATGGGTGATTCTTTTTTGGTGGCATGATCAGCTGATCATCCGATCCAATCGCCAATCAGAAATATGTATTTTCTAGCTATTTTACTGCACGCACAGAGAGAACATGCAGCAGCATACGTTTCAAATTAATGAGCCCGTTTAAAATCGATTTACGATCAAAAACCTTTCTTGGACATGCAACATGCTTAATATGAAATCATAATGCTGTGAATAGATAGGTTTAGCCCATGTCACTATTGTTTTTGTGTGCTTATTTAAAAGTTGTTGTTTTTCCATAGCAAAGTAAAATTTTCTCTAAAACTAGTATGAATATGTAAATGTAGGTTTCAGCTAATAGTTAATCACCCTCATGCCTACTTGAAACACAGATAAAGTAAGAAGTAGTTCACACTCCATACAACTGCATATAGAGTTTGCCTGCAAAACATTTGAACAGCTTTTGGTAAAAAAATAATGGTAGCCAAGACCATACATTACCATAGAACCACTCCATACTGCTTGTGTAGCATAATTCAATTCTTCTGATGCCAAACATTTTCACTGTGGATGGGGAAAACTGTATATTTACACCGTTATTTAATGCAGAGTTACTGCTGCTTTCAAATCTGCAGAAATATATTTTGTTGGTTTGCTTTCTGGGAGTAATGCTGCCACATTGGAAAAGAAGCACGGTGCCACTGACTCGGGTGACATTGAAAACCCTAATTAACATACTTACAGAACATAATGATCGGCCATGTGATCATGCAATGAGAAAGGCAATTACTCGACTCAAACTGGCATGAACAACCACATACACAAGGCTAAAACACGCTCACAAAGACACAAGCAGGTACACACAAACATTGATGCATTGACACATGTAGATAGATGCATGTATTCATACGCACAGTATCTATCTACATAATGAATATCATTTCTTAACCTGTGTGTTTTTGTGTGTGTGTGTGTAGCTGTAAGGCCCAGCGTAATTTGAACTCAGCCTTTGCCATCATCATGGGCCTCAACACAGCAGCAGTCAGCAGACTCAACCAAACTTGGGAGGTAAGTGTGTGTGTGTGCGCGCGCGTGCGTGTGTGTGCGTATGTGTATACCGGCAGCATGTATCGTATCCATCCTGTCCTGTTCTCATTTTATATTTTCCTTTGCAGAAATGTCCGGGGAAGTTTAAGAAGCTCTTCTCTGAGCTGGAGCTGATCACGGTAAGCAGCACTCTCCTCCCTCTCAAACAGCTCAACGTTATAGTCATATCTGTTATGGCATTGTACTGTAGACACGCTTTTGTACCTCGTCCAAATGGACATGGCAACACATTCTGTTGTACGGCTGATAAATGTTGAATTTGAGGCAGAGAGAGAGATTTGATGCCTGATTTATATTTTGTTGTGCGCGATGTTGTGCACCAAAAATCGCCGATTTACTGTGCTTGTAGATTAGCTATTTCTGGTGCGCAATACCTGCGTGCAACTAAGTATAACTCAGGTTTGAGATATGGTTATAGAGAGATCGCCACTCACTCTCCATCCCTCCCTCCCCTCTACTTCCTCTCTCCGTCTCTGTCTCTCTCCTTTTTCTCCTCTTCGTTCTTTTCTTCACTCACTGGGTTTTCTTCTCCTCCTTCTCCTTGGTATTGTTATGTGCCTGTCCAGGACCCATCTCTGAACCACAAGGCTTACAGAGAGGCCTTCAAACGGATGAAGCCGCCCAAAATCCCCTTCATGCCTCTGCTTCTGAAAGGTACACTACACACATGCTTTGTCTCATTTTGAATGTTCACTTCACACACACTCAGAAAGAAAACACACAAATGCACAGAGACATGCACACACTGACAAAGACACACAAACACACACACACACTCACGACACGGCCTCACACACTCTGTCGTAACACCTTTGTCTTCTACCCAGATATCACCTTTATCCACGAAGGAAACAAGACATTTCACGACAACCTGGTCAATTTTGAGAAGCTGGTGAGTTTGGACCGTCACCTTACTGACTGTAGTTGTTTTTAGAATTTGTTGTCACCGTTGTGTGTGTGAGTGTGTGTGCGTGTGTGTTTCACTGTCCACTCTGGGCTGCAACTATTTAAGGACTTTTTAAGGCTTTTTTAATCAAGTGGTTTATGTGTTCAATCTACATCCTGTAGTTCTCTCTTGTATTGTTGCTGATGGCAGCTCGTCTGTTCTCTCCTGACTCCACAGCACATGATCGCAGACACGGTGCGTTTAATTCGTCACTGCCAAAGCGATCAACCCGGTGAGTGAATGTCCAAAACTGTTACTTTTCAGGATTCAAATAAAAAAACACAACGTCTCGAACATCGGAACCTGCGTATTTGTTTATTTGTTTGTTTTTCTTTCTTTTGGCGCATGGTGATGTGACAACAAAACAAAAGGACAGTTGGCAATAGAAGCACATCCACTGACTATTACTGATAGACACTCTGTCTTATTGAGCATACTACAGCCTACTCACAACTGGAAGGGAATTAGTTTCCCATCCATTTATTTCTGTGGGTCTGTTGCCCCCTGGTGTTTGAGTTTGCATACTGCAGCCTTAGGGGGGCGTGCTTGGTTCTCTTGACTCTCCCACGCAGTTTGCAGTTTGCAGTTTGCACCTACAGTTTCCAAGCAACCGTTTTCAGGGACAACTGACTTTTTGCTGTCTATATGGTCCCAATACAATACCTGTGCGTAATAAATGTGTGTGTACACACACATAGGGCTGTCACGATTATGACATTTTACTTGGCGATTTAATTGTCGCTCAAATAATTGTGATTAACGATTTAATTGTGTTTCTGAACATTATGAATAAAAATTGCATTTCTGTTCGTAAACAAAAGTTGCACAGGGCAGATATAACAAATAACTTACATAATTTAATAACTTTTTACTTAAAAACAAAACAAGAATAGTGGGAATTGCTATTTCCACTATTTTTGAAAATGTTTGAAAATATATGAACATTTTTCAACATGGAAACGATTATAACGAATTTGAAACAAATTATTGTGATTATCTCAAATTATTGCGATCAGGCGATTCTGCAATAATTGTCACAGGCCTACACACACATCTATCTGTGTGTGTGTGTGTGTGTGTGTGTGTGTGTGTGTGTGTGTGTGAATGTGTACACTTACATGTAGCAGGATCCTCTCCTACTGTGTGATTAATTTGTGTATGTGTGTGTGTGCGTGCGTGTGTCTGTGTGTGTGTCCGTCTCCTAGGCAACGAGATAAGCGGGGGTGACAGTGCGGAGGTGAGAGCCAGCGTTCACTATCTGCACATCATCGACAATCAGCAGACTCTGTTCCAGCTCTCACACAAACTGGAGCCAAGGGCCTGAACACACACACACACACACACACACACAAGCACACACAAGCAGAACGGACATGTGCGACAACATCGTGGAAATGCCAGCACCTAGTGTATCTGGTACAGTGGACACACTGCAACATATGTCTCTTTCACACACACACACACACACACACACACACACACACACACACACACACACACACACACACACACACACACACACAGAGAACCGCACTACCAGCATGACTGAGTGGACATTAAAAAGTGCCATGTGTTCTTCCCTAAAGCCCCTAGGGTGGCGATAAGACACGAAGCTGCACTCTGCCTCAACCGTGACAGTATGGGCCGCGGCGGCCGCTGCGCCGCTTCTTCTTCTTCCCTGAAGCCTTTGAAACGGCAGAGACGTGCCGTTATAAAGGCTTTACGGGCCTCTCTCCTCCTCCTCCTCCACCTCCTTCTCCTCCGCGGCATTTCATTCTGCCAACCGTCCGCACCTACAGACTCTCCACACTGAAAGTGATTTTGCCAAAAGACTCGAGACCACAGGAGACTGTAGTACAACAGAGACAGTACAGTGTGCGCTGGTCGGACCCATTACGCTTCTTGCTGTTGTTGTTTTTGTATTAGCGGTATCAGGAAGACTGGGCACTAAGGAAGAGTGGGCACCTCGATGTAAAATTCGCTATTTTGTCCAAAAATATATATATATTTGGGAAATGGAAAAGTGATGTAAAGTATACATGATTAGAACATGCTTGAACATTCCACAATAAAGGTCTGATATTTCTACAATTGCTACAAATTGCTACAAAACCTGTAATATATCAAGAAGTTGAAGGGTAAATGTAAGTCTGATAATGATGATGCGTGCAGGTTCACGTCATGTATACTTTACTTTAAGACCATTTTGGACAAAATAGAACATTTTACATTGAGGTGGCCACTCTTCTTCGGCGCCCACTCTTCTTGTATCCGTATTAGCCCTGTGACAGTGAGGGACGTTTGCTTTTTTTTTTTTTCTCTCGTTGTGGCGCTCACGAGCCAGTTCCACAGGTGGAACAGCTGCCTGCCACTCTTTGCTTTCTGTTGTTGCTGTTCACAACACACACAGCCCCCCCCCCCCTCCCCCAAGTGACTCGACAGCATCTTGACTGCATCATTTTAAATCTGCAAAACTGCACTGTATTGTATAGGATTTATGAGTTATGTTTTGGAAGAAAAAAACAATCCGATGGATATGATCATGTCAACTCGCCGGGTGTCTTTAGATGCCATTATTTCGTATTTTATATTCATGCCCTCTGTGTATTAGAAAACTGCGGTGTCTCGTCACGTTAATGGTTATTTTTTTGATGTTCGCCGTTTCGCTGCTTATTGGTTATTGTGCCGTAGCATAATACGCAGGTTCCGATGTTCGAGACGTCTGAATACTGCAGCACACAACGCTGGCATGTCAAAGAAGTTGTACCGTGACACATACTTCATCCTCCATCCAAATTCGACAATTGAAACTCTGCGCTCCCCCCATCGTGCCATAGTTCCACGCCAAAAGACGCCCTCATTATGTCGTGCCGCCATATGTCGTGCCGCCATTAGGTTTGCCATTTGCTTTGGCCTTCCTTTCTTGGGTCTCCATTTCAGGATTCTGACAAGTTCTCAGCCACAGGACGCAGCCCTTCCCCCCCGTCCCCCGTCCCCCGCCCAAAACCATTACAGTTTTGTATGAAATTTACATTGTATACTGTATATATTTATGTACCGCCACACGTTCCAGTGCCAAACACCCTGCCACAGTGAGTCAATGATACAGTATACTGTAGAGCAGTGGTTCTCAACCTGTGAGAGACCCAGGGGGGTCCTCACGTGATTTTTGGGGGGTCCTCAGATGACAGTATAAAGGGACAATGTAAGGACTTTTAAGACCTTTTTAATACCCCCAAAAAAAAGACGATAAATGAAATAAAAAAAGACGATTGCTGCATCAAAAGTACACAACACATTTATTATATTATACTACTATTATACTATAAAAGATGGTCAAACATTGGCCAAATTGTCAAATAATATAAGAAAGGCAACAATGTTGAAAATAGCCGATCTACAAACTCGCAACGCCTCGCAGCTTGTAGATTGGCTATTTTCACAATATTTATCTGTGGAACCGAGTCAAACTAAAATGTAATGTCTCAACTTCTACAATTCCAAGTGCTTGTCAGGGTTGGGGGGGGTCCCCAGTTCATCAAATATGATTATTTTGGGGGGTCCCCAGTTCATCAAATATGATTATTTTGGGGGGTCCCCAGTTCATCAAATATGATTATTTTGGGGGGTCCCCAGTTCAAATATGATTATTTTGGGGGGTCCCCAGTTCAAATATGATTATTTTGGGGGGTCCCCAGTTCAAATATGATTATTTTGGAGGGTCGCAGCCTGAACAGGTTGAGAACCACTGCTGTAGAGACGGGAGTTGGCGAGAACACAATGATGTGGAGCTACTGGGAAGGAGGCGCAGGAGGCTGCTGCTTATTCCTGTTGTCAGATGTAAGTGGCAGAAGGCCCACTTCCCCATATGTGAACCCAGAGATAATCATGATGTCACAAGATGTAAGAGACTGTATAAATCAGGGTTGATGCTCATGCCTAATAGGTGCTGATAGATTCCCAAAAAGACAAGACGGGTTTACTATTACGGACCCATAGTTGTAATTTGCCCTTTTTTCCCCCTTTTATGTTTTTGTCAATAAAGGGCTGATCCAGTCGAAATCATGTAAGGAAATACAGCCTCGTCTCAGTCAGTGTTATACTCCAATACAGTCGTTTGCTGCTGACCGTTCATATTATTGTCTCCATTATTTGGTCCAGTTGCCCTGCATCAAAGCACTCCTTAATTTCTCTCTCTAAATTTAGAGTTGCCAAAAAAAAAGAATTCCCTGTTTTATCCCAATATAGTCATTATGCCAATTCCGGGATTCACCACATATATTTCCGTGCACTGCTGCTGTTGTAGTGCATGTGGAGGAACATCCTACTCCTCACCGACGTTCAGTCGCTTAGTGGTGGGGAAAAAACGTTCGTTCATTTCAGTGAACGAACGATTTCATTTACGTTCACGGCAATGATCCGTTCAAATGATTCGTTCATGTCTAGTGAAAAACAACTCAACCGCACCGCTGTCTGTCTGTCGCGGGAACAGCCCACCCTCCCGTCCTGTGTACGGTGCATGAACGAAAGCGTGAACGTAACCGCTTCAGGAAGTGAACGGGTTCCTTCATGTTCACGCCAAAGTGTTCTAGTTCTTTTGAACAAATCGATCATGAACGACCCATCACTACAGCAGCCAATGGTGCGGTGACAAAAGATCACCCTCCTCCCCCGGCTCAGCTTCCCTCCTCCGAAACACAGCCGAGGTGCTCAAATGGATGCCGGAGGGCCGAGCCGGAGGGCCGAGCCGGAGGCACTGCGGACGATTCAAACACATCGTTTTCTGCCGTGGTGGACAGGAACTTTACCCCTGCGCCTGCCGAGCGCCGCCTAGTGGTGTTAAACATTTCTTTAGGTCTGAACCATTCAGTGACACGTGGTGCATGGTCCCTTGAATACTGGATGCGTGTAACCCATTAAGACCTGATGCCGATTCTACAAATGCCTTCTAAGTCAGTAGTTCTCAATTATTTTTGTGTCAAGGACCCCCAAATTGATATACATTTAGCCGCGGACCCCCATCTGAAAATGTTTTGTGCCAAATGGACCCATGAGGTGCGTCACCGGACCTGACACTGAGAGAAGCAGTGATGTTGTTAAGCCTTCCTGAAGAAAACGCTAGTTGAGATTCTGTTTGGTTTCTCGGCTCACAAGGCACTGGGTTATGTAGTCATGAGCAGCGTTCCTCAATGCACTTTAACACAACATAGACCTGAGGCCCATTCTACGAATGCCTTCTAAAGCAGTAACTTTTTCATGTCCAGGACCCCCAAAATGATATGTATTTGGGAAACCCCATCTGAAAATGTTTTGTGCCAAGATCATATGAATAACTCCCATGTGTCCTGACCTGGAGTGGGTTTAGATGTTTGTGAGAAAGCCAGTTCCAAGTTACTGATCTTCTGAGAAAATAAAAGGCCATGTTCTGTTCTGTTCAAATTCAGTATCATAGAGCAGTGGTTCTCAAAGTGGTGTCCGAGGACCCCCAGGGGTCCTTGAGGGGGTTCCCCAGCAAAATGGTTGATTGATTGTTAGGAACCAAATGGACTCTGAAGTGTCTGTAACTCAATTTGGTTCCATTTGTACTCTCTGTGTTAAATTAACACTGATGATACTACAGTGCAGATTGCGGGGTCCCAGAGATCAAAATTGTATCAAATGGGGGATTGTGGGGCAAACTGGGGGGGGGGTCCTTAAATTTAAAATTACGGATGCGCCGATATATCGGTCAATATCGGTATCGGCAAATAAAGTTGACATTCACCGATGGCAGTAGCCGATATTTTTATGTTGTTGATAAGCATAAATTTTGCGCCGGTTATGTTGGTGCATTGGTTATGTGTAACCTACCAAGCTGTAGATTCAGTTATTTCTTATAATGAATATTTATTTGTTCCCTGGCACAAAAGGAGGAAATAACACCAAAAACGAAATAAACAAATATCGGAATCGGTGTCGGCCAAGAATTTCGATATCGGTGCATCCCTATTTAAAATGGTTGAGCATCACTGCTATACTGTCGCTGTAGAAATCTTCTCTTATGAGGGACCCTGGTATAAAGCTTGAGTACCATTGTCATAGAGGTTTTCAAATTAAATGATAATTGAGTACACACACACACACACACACACACACACACACACACCTACACCTCTGCTCACCTAGGGGCCAAATGCAGCATACAGTATGTGTGCTACTACTTATTTATTGTAATATATTGTTTATTTATGTATTGCCGGGGTGGCAGAATGTCTCATTTGATGTGCCATGTTCAGAGGCTTCATGGGACTGTTGTGGAATTCCATAAAAAATAAAAAATCAATGAAAGGAAAAGAGGTTTGTGGTTTAAAGCTGCAACACTGGAATGTAAACTTGCTACTTTTTGAGTTTTGTGGGCATCGGAGGACAGGACATTTTGAGGCGAAAACAGAGAGCGAGAGAGGGGCTGTATCTAGTGTTTCAAAGGCCATTGTCATGACTATGTATAGTTCTGTTTTACAAGAATGTAGTTTGAACCTGTTTGCATGACGTGACAAGAAAACTTAAGATCCCCACATGCTCACAATGCAAGAGACTTTGTACTACTGTAATATTGTTGATGTGTAAATATATGCCTATGTTTGGGATGTCATTATTTATCTATCGTAAGAGGAAAACAAGTCAAACATAAAAGCAATACGTGTCCCCCTCGTGTCCCCTCAAATCCCCCCCAGACAGTCAAAGCCACACGTCTTTTCTAAAGCCGCATTTTACTATGTCAAAGTTTTACTGAAAGTGAAAATTAATAAATTATAGGTTTTATGTGACATTTACTGGTGTGCAATTGGTCATTTGTCGAACGATTTGCTGAGACAAAGAATATATAGAAACAACACATGAATACCAGAAAAATGCCTACCACATTGTTTTCTAGGATTGTTTTCCATTTTCAGTCCTTTCAATCTCAAGATTTCAATCTCGTCTAGTGAGACTTCTGGTGGGGCGCATTCAAGACAATCACATTGCATAGTGTTCTGTCACTATGAACGTCAAATCTCACCAAAAAAAAAGAGAAAAAAAACGATCAAAATATGCGATCTAGTGCGAGGCCTATTGGTGCGCGTTTTTAGCTCTGGCGGACCCGGGATGGAGTTATGAAAATGTTCTACTGTACCATTCATCCTAAGATATCATAACATCATAGAAAAGGTAAGAAAACCGTGGTCCAAAATTCCCCTTTAAGTACATGAAATATGTGTTTAATGTGCGTCTCCATTGTAAAAAAAAACATACATGCCATAGGGCATTTATACAGTAGACTACAATAGTTTCTCAGCCTTTCTCCCATAGTTTTATAATCTATGTCATTGTACTCATTACCTTCACAAACTGTACTATTGTCATCTGTATTATTATCTACCTTTAAAACGTGTAGATTAAAAAAGCCGTTTTAGCTTGTTAACTTTCACTGTCTGCCACACGCGCGTGTGTGTAGCCTATCATATGTGAATTCCACAGCTGCAAGATAAATTGCGTGTACATGTGGTGTGTGTATAAAGGTGTGGGGTGATATGAATATGTTAAAGCTGCGATATAAAAATACCCATAGATATAAAAAGACAAGCTGTCTAAGGTCTGCAAGATACAGACAGCAACAGAGAGACATCAAGAAGACCCCAATCCAAGCTCCACTGACAGAGACATAACCTCAGGCTGACATCATGCTCCTGATTCCTCATTTTTGCAGTTTGCTTTTGACTCTGGGGGGGAGGGGGGGTTAACTAGACCTATGCTCACTGGAAACCGGGGTTTGGACATGCCTTCAGCCCTCCACTTCCAGTGGTGCACACCTATGTTTTCATTCCCACTAACTATTTCTCCACGGAACACTCACTAACACCATTTCTCCCAAAGAACATGGATCGTTTTGGTTATAAGCCCACTTGTTTCTATGATGAAAGAGCAAAACTTTCTGTGGTTTTGTCGGCTTCGAGGACGCTATTGTTAAATGAGTTTGCTGGCACTAGACTCCGTGCACACGCTGCCGCTGCTGAGGTGAAGCTAGAGCGTGGCTCTTGTCCAATGTTTTGGTTCAGCTTCAATGGCCGCTGCTGCAAGTATTTAGGTACACATATGACAAAGGGCCGAGGCAGAGCGAAACTGCACGTCTCAAGGTGACAACCTGGTGTCCATCCACAGTGCAGATGAGCGTGACTTTGTCCGAACCGTGATCCAGAACTTTGACCCATCAGAGGGATGGACCTGATTGGCCTGAGTGACATTCACATGGAGGGTTGGTGGGTGTGGTCTGATGGGTGAAAAGTGAGCTTCACCGTGTGGGACAGCCAGACAATGTTGGTGGAAATGAACACTGTGGGCTTACAAACCATAACAAACAGTGGAATAACTATGCATGTACAGAAGGACTTACTTAACCTTCTGTTTGTGCATCTCGTACACTCTGTCCCTGATTGTCTGATTCAACCCACTGACTTGTACTGGGTAATAAATACATTCACATCAAATGTACTGTATTCATGCAGTCTTTTATTTCTCTCTCTCTCTCTCCCCGGTTACGTGATCTGTCATTTAGTCATTACCCTATTAAAGCAATTGAAAATGAACCTTTATCTACCATGATATCATGTGTATTACGGTCATAGACTATGAAGAATTCAAATAATCTACTTTAAAACATGTAGTAGATCAAAAAGGGATTTACCATGTCTACTTTTAATATAGAGGGTGCATCTTGGGTTCATATTGGAAGCTCTTCACAGCTCTCCCTGCATTCTTTATCCTGCCACACGTCAGCAGAAATTTACTTATTTCTAGTAATGCAATGTTTTATTTGGAATGGCTACTCTTAAAACTGTGAACTGTATTAACACATGTATACTCATGGTTTCCTCTCTATAATAAGGTTACTTGTACGCCTGCGACTTTATGGTAGCAAGTCATACTGTTGTAGTGGTATTGCCTGGAAGCTTATTTTTCTACAGTACAGTACTATAGCCACACAACCACAGTTTATACTTGATATTAGGGAGGCTGTAATTTCCTTTTTTCTCCCTTTTTTGTATTAAAAAGTCTCATTTTGGATATAGATACACAATTATATGCACATGTACTATATTAGATTTTTTTTAAATATTAGATGCAGCCTTTAAATCTAGTACTACATTGTGCTGATCAGAGCGATGGTGTGGATTGGAGCAATGGTGCGCCTCGACAATATGTGGGCCCCTGTCAGCAGTAATCTGGATTGTACAACGTGTAGCCCTCAGGGGTCTTTGGCAGCAGTAAAGTGGGTTTTACAATGTAGTCCCTGGTGTGACTATTCTCATGTCAGACCCCTGAACATTGTTAGTGCCAGCATTGGTGCAGATCAGAGCAGACCCCTGATCAGCGTCCTTATACATTACATCCTACTATAAATGTGCCAAATCTCTGTCCGTCTGCAGTTCACGTATCTCGAGTACTGTCCGACTGATTGACTTCAACTCCGCGAGGATTGCTGATGACCCGAGGGAGTGCAGTGCCCTCGGGTCGGCCAGATAGACTGTTGTCCAGATGTACATGGTACAGCGATTCTACATTAACGTTGGCTTATTTTAAACTTGCAACACTGCAAGAGCAACTGGGAAATTACTGCCATCAAGCAATCGTTTGTGTTCAAGGTCACTTCTTCATCTTCTGGGAAACAGTAGTCCACATAATTTTATTGATCAAATCTTATCTTTCTATTTCATAAGAAGTATGTTTGTAATAAACCATGTATCCAAGGCCGTTGGTTGGCACCACTGATAAATAATCAAATCAAGTTGATAGCTTCTGGGAAACAGTAGGCCTAGTCCACATCATTTTAAGGATCATTATCTTATCTTTCTCTCTCATATAAAGTATGCTTGTCATCATATCCCATGAGGATGCCAGTGGACCTGGATGTGAGGTGTGGGTTTCTGAGCTAAGATGAAAGGTTGATTCTATTGTGTTCACCTCAGATAACATATCTATAAGAAGTGTCTTAATATGTTCATGGTAAATAAGTTATGTCTATTCAATAATGTTAGAAATAGTACATGTTTGCTGAATATTAGTATTAAAAGTACATTAGTATATTTGTTTATTTTAAGTTTATTATTTTAGGAGACAGACTTTCTTTTAGGTGATTTGAGAAGGATATAGGACAATGCCACAGGCATACATCTGCTCCTCTGATGAGGGGTGGGGTCTACATACTATGGCAAGGTTGTTTGTTTGTTTGTTTGTCATCCACCATTAGCTTCATTAGAGCAGCTATTCTTCCTGGGGTCCACGAACAACTTTTCATTGTGACAGTGTTACATAACAACTTACATTTGTATTGATGGTGCTTCTTATTGTTGTTTCTTACCTTTGTATTGCTGTATACGACAGTACTTTCCTTACTCTGTACTTGAGTATTTTTGGCTACTTTTGACTACACTACATTTCTAGGAAGGGAAAATGTATATTATGAATTAACCACTTCAGCCCTATTTCAAAAACCTGTATAGTGAAAATGGCAGATCTACAAGCTCACAATGCGTCACAAGTATATCCCATATTTTCACTATTGTAGATATTTATTTTATTTTAGTATCAGGATGTTCTTCTATTTCTGTCATCTGCAGTTACTGTAAAATGCCAACCAAAGTAGCAGGGAGTGTGAAAACACTGAAAGAGTAGTTTGCTTTACTTTCATATCTCCTTTAGTATCCTACAGTACTTCTGTAATGTATATAGTGATTCTACATTACCGTTAGCTCATTTTAAACTTGCAACGCCATAGAGCTACTGGGAAATGACTGCTGTCAAGCAATTGTGTTTGTGTTCAAGGTCACAGCCTCAGGTCACGTCCAAACACAAAGGCCCTTGTAACCTAGGTTGATTTTACGAATCGAAGTGTGAGTTTTAGAGAGAAGATGCCTTCATTATGAAAACATGATTTATTGCAGTTAGGCCTATATACTCAACCTGGTATTTGTGACAAAATCACTGAAGTGAATGGATCACAGAATATACTGTACAGCAGAAATCCTGCTGTTTTCTTTAGTGGGTATATATACAGTGTATAAATGTTTATCATGTACGTTTTTTGGCTCAGGGAACCCCTGTAAATAACGGCACCCCTGAATTACATTGTTACTTGTAGCCTACTTTAAAAACCTTACATTTATGTCATATTACAGTACGTAAATATGTAAATCTTTCCCCCTAAGAGTAAGACACAGTATGTCATGAGGAAAACTTGAGAGAATATCTGTTTCCATTAGGACAGATTGAAAATAACGTTTAACCACCCCAGCTTCCCTATTCTGGTTGGAACATTGGCCAAAAATAGGAGATCTACTGTACAAGCTCACAATGCGTTGTAGATCTGCTATTTTTGGCGAATGTTTATCGAGAGATTTGTGTAGATTGAAAAAGAACGCACCAAGTACAGTGCAACTCAGGTCTGTTTTATTTAAGTATATTTAAGTTGGTTAAATTGAAGTGATATTGATCAATTCGAAATAATATCAAAATATTCGGCTGCACTTGTACTTGTGTAACGGCACCCTAGGGTGTAACGGCACCCACTTTGAGAAACCCTGATGTAGACTGCACCACTACCTGTCTGTAGTAGTAATACAGTATCAATCAATATCAATGAACTATGAATTAAAGAGAAAATCACTACAATACTGTATACTGTATAATATTATCTTTATACTGGCAACCAATATTTCGATATATATTTGATTTTGTATAAAACTCACACTTATTGTATGCATTTGATTTTTTTTAAACCTCTTTAAGACAGGTGTCCCTTAAAACAAGTGTCCCTAATTAGTCAAGTTGTCTAACAATTATTAAACTAATATTTAATAGCTTATGGGAAACAGTATTAATCCACATAGTTGAATTGATCATATCTTATCTTTGTCTCATATAAAGTATGTTTGACATCATAACCCATGTATCAAAGGCCATTGGTTGACACCGACAATTATTCAAAACATTTATAACTTCTGGGAAACCGTAGTCTACATTAGTTTAAGGATCAAATCTTATCTTTCTCTCTCTCATAAAGAATATTTGTCATCATAACCCATGCCCTGTTTACAGTAGTTGGTTGGCCACAAAGTGTCTCCAGGGTTACTGAACTAGACAAGACAATTACGATAAAAATCTGATAAAATAATAAAACTAAAGAATAAACAAGCATAATAAATTCTGATTTAGCTAACCTGAGACTCTTGAGCAAGTATTTCCATAGCTGAGGAGCCCTGACAGTGAGCCGGCCGGGATTTGGAAACAATGAGGCGGCCACCCCTTCTGGCTCACTGGAGAGACCAGACATAAGGCTTTAGACATTATCAGTAAATGCATTTAGGCTGCAATGTGATGAATTAATTACCATAAAAGGCTATATAACCAGTTCCTAAGAGAAAGTATGTTTAGGTGGTATAAACAAAAACAACTCCTGGTTGTTGTCGATATCTCCAGCTCTACATGGGGAGTTTTATGAGCTAAAAGTAAAAAGTACAAGACAAGGGGTGTTAAGCTAGCCAGTGGGTTTTAGGGTCATTGTTTCTTCTTTCTACCCCACCCCACAATCTGTCTGTCTGTCTGTCTGTCTGTCTGTCTGTCTGTCTGTCTGTCTCTCTCTCAGCGGCGGACTGGCCAATTGGCATACCGGGCAAATGCCCGGTGGGCCGCTGGGCCAATGGAAAAATATTTTTGCTCCCGTTTTAGGATTATTACGGTCATTTCCGGGTCGCGCGGCCCAATTATTAGTTACAGAACGTTCTTGATTGTATTTATTTTTTTTCATTTTCCAAAAAATATATAAAAAATAAATGAAAAAAGTAATCGAAAAAACACGGCCCCCTCGCGTATTAGGAGAGCAGGGTGAGTCACCAGAACCAAGGACGGGTGTTTTTGATGAATCTAACATGTTAAAAATGGAGTTTGAAGTTATAATGGGTTTGTATAGGAAGGGGGCGTGTCTGATAAAATGAATATCAAATATCTAAATACTGAATCAAGCAACTTAAATACGGTCTGGAGGGCTCACAAAGGCCTGAGTAGACGATAAAATGACCAAACGTTTTTTTGAAAGTGAAATATCCCTTTAATCTCTTTATCTTAACTTTAGTACTGACAATGTGCCAACAGCATTACGACCTATCACATCAGCTGTGCAGACACATCAGCTGTCCACGCTCATGGCACGTTTTCAACGGTCGCTGATACAAGTACGTCGCTGCACTTATGACCTGGGCCGGAGCAGAACGGAACTGCCTGTTTCCAGGCGGCAACCTGCGGTGTCCATCCACAGTGACTTTGAGGACAGGACAGCTTTGTTCAACCCTAGTCCAGCTCCATGACCCACAACAGAATTGGGCCTGGATTGGAATGAGTGACATTCACATGAATTGTTTTTGGATGTGGTCTGATGGGTCCCAATTGCGCATCCCCACATGGAGACCTGGAGCGCCAGACAATGGTGGCAAATGTGTCCATATGAACTGTCTCAGCATTCAACTTCTGTTTGTGCGTACCGACTGTCCAAAATGATAGGATTGTCTCATTCAACCCATTGAATTGTACTGGGTCTCCATAATACATTTTACTTTAAAAATGTTTCATTCATGCTCATATTAAACAATAGTAGAGGAATTATCTCTCTCTCTCTCTCTCTCTCTCTCTCTCTCTCTCTCTCTCTCTCTCTCTCTCTCTCTCTCTCTCTCTCTCTCTCCCCCAGTTACATGATCTTCTGTAATTTTCTGTCCTTTAGTCATTACCTTATTGCATACAGTATAATGAAACCAAACCCTACCCATATCATCTGTATTATGGTCATACTCATGCAAACTGTGATGAATTTAAATAAATGATAGACTTGTGCAGTACATCAACAAGGATTTAGTCTACTTTTATAAACAAGTGGTGTGTGTGCGTGTGTGTGTGTGTGTGTGTGTGTGTGTGTGTGTGTGTGTGTGTGTGTGTGTGTGTGTGTGTGTGTGTGTGTGTGTGTGTGTGTGTGTGTGTGTGTGTGTGCGTGCGTGCGTGCGTGCGTGCGTGCGTGCGTGCGTGCGTGCGTGCGTGCGTGCGTGCGTGTGTGTGTGTGTGTGTGTGATCTGATAAAACAGCCACTAGATTAATGAACCACTAGCATACTAGCATGAGGACATATTCAACTGGACAAACCACACACAACGACAACGTATTCATGTATCATTATCTAATAATCACGAAGTAATAGAGACCGAGTGACATGTGGTTCTGGCCAATCAGCAGTCAGTTCAGGCCTAACAACAACCTGTAAAAGCAGGGAGTCCCTCCCACCTGCAGTCCTGCACTAATCAAGCTAGAGTCAGTTGAGCTGATCTATGGAGCTGATGATGTTGAAGCAGAGAAAAAAGCCACAGTCACAGACAGGATGAGAAGTGCACAGAACACAGAGTGAAAAGGTGTTGAAAACTAGAAGAAACTAATTAATATAAACCACAGAGAATTAAGGTAACTCACCCAAATTGTCATACGTTCATTTGAGAGTAACAAATATGTGAAATTACGTTGGTTTTGGTGTTGATTAACATCTAGAAACCAATTGTGGATTGACTGGGGCAGCCATTACATGTTTGTGCCCAGCCTGTTTCACACAGAATCGGTGAGACTGTTGATGTTTTTCAATTAAGGATGTTTTATTTCAAATACATTTGAATTATTTGTGAATAATTAGTAATTGTAAGTGTAATCCATTTTGCCATGCGCTTTACAAGAGTGTGAAGATGTGTTTGGTTAAAATGCCATGTCTATGTTTAAAAAGTATGTACAAAGATTTTTTTTAAAGTGTTGCATGCAGTATTTCAATTATTGATTTCATTTAAATGAGCATTTAATTATTAAAAACTTAATAGAGAACAGACAGATATTATGATACTGATTGGATTCCTCTGACCCTGTCTGATCAGGTCAGGTTTTTTTTGCGTCCTTGAAAAAGAGAGCTTGCTCTCAATGGGTTTCCCTGAATAAATAAAGGAAAAAGAAAGAAATAAAGAATGAACTATGAATTAAAGAGTAAATCACTACATACTTATATATATATTTGATTTTGTATAATACTTACACTTACTGTATGCATTTGAACTATTTTAAACCTCTTTAAGTGTCCCTTAAAACAAGTGTCCCTTGGTCAATCTGTCAACAACAATTATTAAACTAATAATTGATAGCTTATGGGAAACAGTATCCCACATAGTTGTACTGATCATATCTTATCTTTGTCTCATATAAAGTATGTTTGTCATCATAACCCATGTATCCAAGGCCATTGGTTGACACGACACTTATTCAAATCATTGATAACTTCTGGGAAACCGTAGTCAGTTAGTTTAAGGATCAAATCTTATCTTTTTCTCCCATATAAATAATATTTGTCATCATAAACCATGCCCTGTTTACCGTAGTTGGTTGGCCAAGTGTCTCCAGGGTTACTGAACTAAGATGTTCACCTCAGATAACGTATCTAAACTCCTCACAAAAGGTTTGGAAACTTATGGGTCGATTATTTCTCCCCTTCAATTATACCATTTGGTATTGTATTTTGTATATTTTTTATCGTTGATTAGTCACCTTTACAACGAGGTATAACTTGCAAGGATTGTGCATTAGTGGAAGGAGCAACACAGCTAAACATGGGATAGCGCCCCCCCAAAACATTTGCTGGCAGGTGTGTCAGTCACAAGTGTGTGACTGGCACCTGAGCATGGGCCCCGCAACTTTGACATCTGTCTGTGGTACCGTTGTGCAAATCAATCTTGTCTGTAAATCTCTGAAAGAAAGCCTATGGTTCCTCAGTGAAGCAAGGGTGAGGAACTGGTCTTCTTGGGGTGTTGTCTCCCTGGGAAGGCCACTTCGCAGTCTGTCTTTGACTTCACTATAGTCTGAAGGAATTGCTCCAATAGCTATTACAGTCAGATGAGATAATGACTGACCATAGCTTGTTCAATACCTTTACAATGCCTGCAATATCTTTTTCTAAGTTGAATAAATACATGCTGCTGTTTGGGTCTCAAAAAATGTATTGAATAAAGAAGTGTCTGCAGAATCTCTGCTTTCTTTAAGTCTTTCTGTGTCTTCTACTCAGAGTCAGTAATTGAGGGGGGGAAATAAAAAACCTTTAGCCATCAGGTAGATTTTCAGAAGAAACTCCACATCAAACAGAAGTGAAGATGAGCACATACCCTTATAGCATATTCAAAGCTGCTAGTTCTGTAAAGGACATGCTTGGTGGACACAAGGCCCTGGGGCCAGTAGCCATTTAGAACATTGATTCTCAAAGTGGGTCCTTGGGGGGTACCAGGGGGTGTCCATGTAGCAAAATTAGTTAATATAGCGCCGCAATCATTTTAACCATATTTCATACTTTTTCTACTAAAAAATAGCTACATAAGCTCATAGCGCATCACTTTGTGCCACGCTATGGGCTTGTAGATCTCCTTTTTTGGTCCCTGGCACAACATATTTTTCAGGTGGGGGTCCGCAGCCAAATACATATCATTTTGGGGGTCCTTGACATGAAAAGTTTGAGAAGCACCGATCTAGAACAGCTATGTTTGAGTAGTCTCTCGAGCCAGACTGTTAACTCACACCATTTTAAAATACTTCCGTCATACAGTCAAAAGAAGCGCTGAAAATGATCTGGGAGAAAAGAGGATGTCCTGCCTCCTCCCCACTTCCATTTTAGCCTTTGCAGTTGCGTACAGTAAATCAAAATAGTCTGAGCTATTAGTAGTTTAATTGTAGCCTAATAGTAGCTTACTGCTTATCAAAAATGGAAACTCAAAAATAAAGTTTTAAGGTGTTTTAAAATATATTTTCAGCACTGTAATCTGTTTTCCACATGGTGCACACACTGGTTGCAATAGATTTTCTCTTTAATTCATAGTTCATTGATATTGATTCATACCACTACAGACAGGCAGAGGTGTTGTAGTGGGGTTTCTCAAAGTGGGTGCCCAGGGGTGCCTCAGAATACTTTGATAATATTTGGAATTTATCAATATCACTTAAATTGAACTAAATGCATTTACTGATCATGTCTAAAGCCTTTCATGTCTGGTCTCTCCAGTGATTCAGAAGGCAGAGGCCATCAGTTATTTATTTTGACGTATTTTTACTTCCTTATTGTCTTTATCGTAATTGTATTTTCCCCTGTGCCACCTGTTTTATTTTATTCTATTTGATCTCTTCTGTTGGCAGTTCTTAATCTCTGTATATTACCTTTAGTACTGACAATGTGCCAACTGCATTACGACCAATCATATTACATCAGCTGTGCAGACGCCCTCTGTGGAGCAGATATAAAGACAAGCAGTCTAACGTCTGCAAGATACAGACAGAGATTCTCCAAGACTCCAATCCAAGCTCCACTGACAGAGAGACAACCTGAGGCTGACATGTTCCTGATTCCTCATCTCCTAGGCTTGCTGGGCCTGCTGGCACTAGGCACTGTGCACACCAGTCCCTTGACTGAGGTGAATCTACAGAATGAAATCCTGCCACTAGACACCGTGCACCCTGCTTCCTCGGCTGAGGAGCAGCTACAGCGTGAAACCCTGCCACTAGACACCGTGCACCCTGCTGCCTCGGCTGAGGTGCACCTACAGCGTGAAACCCTGGCACTAGACACTGTGGACCCTGCTGCCTTTGCTGAGATGAAGATAGAGCGTGCAAGCTGTAAACACGGATGGCAGTACTTTGATGGTCGCTGCTACAAGTACAACTCTAGGAAACTGACCTGGGCCCAAGCAGAAGACAACTGCCAGGATGAAGGTGGAAACCTGGTGTCCATCCGCAGTCCTGAAGAGCAAGTCTATGTCTCATCCCTGGTCAAGGGCAATCCTGGGACCTGGATTGGACTAAGTGACATTCACATGGATGAATTCTGGATGTGGTCTGATGGGTGCAAAGCAGACAAATATTTTGTTGCAGACATGTGGGGAAGTGGAGCCCCAGACAACAGCGGTCGATGTGTCCACATGAACTGTGGAAATGGATGGCATGACTTTTCATGCTCTCAAAAGTCAGCTTCTGTCTGTGCAACTCGTGTCGATTGCTAAATGATATGATTGTCTCATTCAACCCACCGAATTGTACTGGGTCTCCATAATAAATTTACTTTAAATATCTTCATGTGTTTACTGGTGCAATCAATTTCAGTGTGTCTCTATGGTAAAGAACAACACTCATATTAAACAATATTATCTCTCTCTCCTCCCAGTACCATGATCTTCTGTCATTTTCTGATAGTCATTATACCTTATTGGATATTTGAAAACCTCATACTCATGCAAACTGTGAAGAATTTAAATAATGGACTTGTGTAGTCAACCAGGATTTAGTCTACTTTTATGCACAAAGAGTGGTGTGTGTTTGTATGTGTACAGTGTGCGCTCGTCGGACCGATTACGCTACTTGTATTTTTTTTGTGTTAGCCCTGTGGCAGTGACAGAGTTTTTTTTTTGTTTTGTTTCTTCTCTCGTTGTGTCACTCACGAGCCAGTTCCACAGGTGGAACAGCTGCCTGGCTGCCGCTCTTTCTTTCTGTTGTTGCTGTTCACAACACAGCATCTTGACTGCATCATTTTAATATGCAAAACTGCACTATATAATACTTCTGAGCATACCTGCCAACCTCAGACTGTGAGAATGAAGGAGGTTTGTGGGGGTGCGTGGCCACTGACTACACCCTCAAGCGGGAGGTCTGGGGGCCCCCTCCAGAAAGCTTTTAACAGTGTAGATGCAATTTCCTGTATTCTGGTACATTTTGGGAGTTTGATACTTTTATCAGGTTTTACTGGCTTAGGACAATTATGGGTAACCTGACTCTGCCAGAAGGAAGAAGCTTGCGTCACATTAGTCAATACCGCCCCCATCTGGCGGAGTCGGGTTAAGTTATAGGTACATTATTTAGTAATTTCATCCATTAAAAAGCTAAATTTAGGCCTACAGAAATTGATTTGATTACTGAAGCAATCTTTAATAATAACCACTCACTTAGATACGTGGAGTGTATGTGTACACTGTATGTGGGACAGGAGTTTACTCAAACCCATCGTTTTCTGCCGTGGTGGACAGGAACTTTACCCCTGCTCCAGCCGATCGAGCGCCTAGTGGTGTTAAACATTTCTTTAGGTCTGAACCATTAGTGATGGTGCATGGTCCCTTGAATACTGGATGCATACAGTAGCCACTATCCATTGAGACCTGAGGCCGATTCTACAAATGCCTTCTAAATCAGTAGTTCTCAAACCTTTTCATGCTGCGGACCCCCAAAATGATATGTATTTGTCCGCGGACCCCCATCTGAAAATGTTTTTTGCCACGATCATAGGAATAACTCCCATGAGTCCTGACCTGAGTGGGGTTTAGATATTTGTGAGAAAGCCTGATCTGATCCTTGACTAGCCTTCTCAGAAACTTATTTGAAAAAAATAAAAATAAAAGGCTATGTTCTGTTCAAATTCAGTATCATAGAGCAGTGGTTCTCAAAGTGGGGTCAGAGGACCACTGGATTGTGGGGCAAACAGGGGTCCTTTAATTAAAAAAATAATAAATGGTTGAGAATCACTGCTATACTGTAGCTGTAAAAATCTTCTATTATGCTGGGACACTGGTATATCTTTTCAAAGGGGGGGGGGGGGGGGTCTGTGGGCTAATATGTGTCAATTTGGGGGTCCTTGCCACTAAAAAGCTTGAGAACTACTGGCATAGGTTTTCAAACTAAGTTTAGATTTTAACCGTACACACACACACACACACACACACACACACACACACACACACACACACACACACACACACACACACACACACACACACACACACACACACACACACACACACACACACACACACACACACACACACACACCCCACCTCTGCTCACCTAGGGGCCAAATGCAGCATACATTATGTGTGCTACTTCTTATTCATTGTAATATTATTTATGTATTGCCGGGGTGGCAGAATGTCTCAGTTGATGTGCCATGTTCAGAGAGAGTTATAGTGTTTCAAAGGCCATTGTCATGACTATGTATAGTTCTGTTTTACAAGAATGTGTTTGAACCTGTTTGCATGACGTGACAAGAAAACTTAAAGGGATAGTTCACCCCCAAAATGAAAATTTTTCTATCGATTAGTCACCCCATAGAGACTTGAATTCATGGATATTTTTTTGTTTTTGTCGCATTCCTAAGCCAATAATTTGATGACCGGCAGCGGTACGGGTAGGAGACACAAAGAGTAAACTATATCTATATATAACTAAAAATATCCATGAATTCAAGTCTCCATGGGGTGACTAATCAATAGAAAGAAAGTCATTTTGGGGGTGAACTATCCCTTTAAGACCCGCACATGCTCACAATTCAAGAGACTTTGTACTACTGTAATATTGTTGATGTGTAAATATATGCCTATGTAGTATGTTGTTGTTTATCTAGGAAAACAAGTCAAACATAAAAGCGATACGTGTCCCCCTCGTGTCCCCTCAAATCCCCCCCAGACAGTCAAAGCCACACGTCTTTTCTAAAGCCGCATTTTACTATGTCAAAGTTTTACTGAAAGTGAAAATTAATAAATTATAGGTTTTATGTGACATTTACTGGTGTGCAGTTGGTCATTTGTCAAACCTTGATTTGCTGAGACAAAAAATATATAGAAACGACACATGAATACCAGAAAAATGCCTACCACATTGTTTTCTAGGATTGTTCTCCATTTTCAGTCCTGACTATATAGTATTTATCCTGAAATGATAACATTATGAAGTTGGGAATGGATACAAACCCCTGGAAAGGTATAGTGTGTTTTGCTTCAGTTGGAAAAGCTAGAAAGGACCTTAAAATCTTTCCTGAATTGTGATTAAGGCAAGAGGACAAACAGAACAGACAAATAAACAAATGAGGAACACAGAGGGAAAAGAAGCAGGTGCTGGAATTGGCAAGATTTCAATCATGGAGTGGAAAGGGAACAACAGTCTTATCACTGGGGAGATAGATATGGTGTTTTGCTGCGACTCATTTTGTTAACCAATATTCTATGTTTCAGAGAAGCAAAATGTGTTTTATTTTAATTACATTTTTCTCAATAATTTAAACTTCACAGTGACGTTAATCTCAGCAGATAAAAGACTTCTGACTCTGTACACATATATTTGTGTAAATTAAAAGCTAAAAGTCTGCCAGCTTTAAACAGTTGTCTTCTATAAAGGACCTGATCTCAACAACAGTCTTAGGCCAGCCTCAAGATTCCTATCAATAAGACCCTAATCCAAGCTCCACTAACAAAGACAACCTCAGGCTGACATGCTCCTCTGATCTGATGTGGGTCCAGAGTGAATTTCACCAAGGGGCATCCAGACAATTCAGATAATACAAATAACATGGAGTATGCATACAAACAACAAGACCACTACCAGGTTTCCTTAATAAAAGGTACATGAAATATGGCCATGTGTTTAATGTGTGTCTGTCTCCATTGTAGAGAAAATAGGAAATGTATACAGTAAACTACAATAGAGTTTCTCGACTTTTCTCCCCTAGTTTTATAATCTGTGTCATTGCACTCATTACCTTCACAAACTGCACTATTGTCATCATCTGTATTATATCTACCTTTAAAACATGTAGGTTAAAAAATAAGTTTTAGCTTGTTGACCTTCACTGTCTGGTGTATCATGTGAATTCCACAGCTGCAAGATAAATTGTGTGCATGCGTGGTTGTGCATGTGCATGCACGTCTGTGTGTGTAAAGGTGTGGGTGATATGAATATGTGAACGCCACAGCTGCTAATTAATACATTACGACCAATCATATTATGCCAAATGTGCAGACACCCTCTGTAGAGCAGATATAAAAAGACAAGCTGTCTAACGTCTGCAAGATACAGACATCAACAGAGAGACAATCAAGAAGACCCCAATCCAAGCTCCACTGACAGAGAGACAACCTCAGGCTGACATCATGCGCCTGATTCCTCATCTCCTAGGCTTGCTGGGCCTGCTGGCACTAGATCCCGTGCACACCAGTCCCTTGACTGAGGTGAAGCTACAGAATGAAACCCTGGCACTAGACACCCTGCACACTGCTGCCTCGGCTGAGGTGAAGCTAGAGCGTGGATCCTGTCCAATGTTCTGGTACAGCTTCAACGGTCGCTGCTACAAGTACGTAGCTGCAGCTATGACCTGGGCCCAAGCAGAGCTGAACTGCTTGTCTCAAGATGCCAACCTGGTGTCCATCCACAGCGTTGAGGAGCACGACTTTGTCCGAAACCTGATCAAGAACTTTGACCCGACAGAGCAAGTTACCTGGATTGGCCTGAGTGACATTCATCAGGAGGGTGAATGGATGTGGTCTGATGGGTGCAAAGTGAAATTCACCCTCTGGAATGACAATCAGCCAACTGGTGGTGTAGATCTCAACTGTGTGTTTACAATCCGAGAGAAGTGGGCTGACTGGACCTGTTCTAATGGATCTAACGGTATGCATTCTGTTTGTGCATCTCGTACAGACTGTCCTTAATGACTGGATTGTCTGATTCAACAAACCCACTGACTTGTACTGGGTCTCCATAATAAATTTACTTTAAATATATTCATGTTCATGTGTTTACTGGTGCAATTTCAGTGTCTTCAGTGTACAGAACATAGGCTACAACACTCATACAGTTACATGATCTTCTGTGATTTTCTGTTCTTTAGTCATTACCTTATTGCATACTGAAAACAAACTTCCACACCCTGACATCATCTGAATTATGGTGTGTGAAGAATTTAAAAAATGGACTTGTGTAGTACTGTACATCAACAAGGATTTAGCTTGTCTACTTTTAGGCACAAAGAGAGCTCTCTCTCTCTCTGTGTGTGTGTGTGTGTGTGTGTGTGTGTGTGTGTGTGTGTGTGTGTGTGCGTGCGTGCGTGTGTGCAATCAATCAGGGTTCTATATAACTATTATTATTATTATTGTTATCTACAAAGTAACTATAGTAACTACAGTTTTCCATTAATTGTATTGGAGTAAAAGCACAACAATATTTGAGATGTAGTGGAGTATAAGTAAAAGTACAAAGTGTGCAGTACTTGAGTACGTACTTAGTTACTTTACACCACTGATTATTTATGAGTAGAGAGAGAAGAACTCATTTGTTATCTGGACTTTTGGACTACAGCACCACCACGCCCACTTGCTGTTTTCGCGCGCGAATCCTGGACGGTACCATTAAGCGCAGAGGTGGGGGGGGAGACAGAAGACATGCGTGGAACGTCATGGTTATTGTAGTTCTTTTGTAGCTTTTTTCCTCTGGCGAAAGTCATCGACATGTTTTAGTATTTCTCGGGAACACTTTTCCATGCAAAAATAATATCACGTTAAAGCTTATAGACAAGTTAGCTCTAAAAGTCCAACGCAGACCTCCCCCCTCCCCCCGCATGCAGGGACCAGTGCTCCGGTTGTTGTCAGGGTTGCCATGTCCGCTTATTATAAGCGACCATGGGCTTGTTTTTCTGTAAAGTAGCGTTTTTTTTGGCCTTGTTTGTTTCTCAAGAGTAGTTGCTTATTTGGGCATGTTTCCTAATGTTGTTTAAACCTGTATTTCGCAAACATTTTCAAGTCAAGGACCCCCCATATTAAAATGTGTATTTGTCTGCGGACCCCCCACCCCCATCAATATTTGTGTTGTTAATGTCTCAAAAATATCCCAATTTGCTTTTTTCCCCACATTTATTTTTTAATTAGCAGATCTACAAGGTATTTTAAAATAGCCACTGCATATAGGTTTAAACTAAATAAAAGTGCCCATGGCTTCTTTTGGGCTTGTTTTCACAGACTTGGTTTCTTGCTTCACTCACTAACCTGGCAACCCTAGTTGTTGTTTAAATCTACCATAATAGTAGTTCATTGATTCATCCTCAAAGCAACACAACGAGGAGGAAACAAACGGTTTCTTTGGTTCAGGATCCAAAGACAAAGCACATAAAATGACTCTAACCTCCAAGGTAAGCAGTCTGTATCTATATTTCCATCGGTGTTGTGGGCATATGGGTAGTTTAGTTTCAACAGGTAATCGTGGCGTTGTAACTTTATCACATTTAGCCGCATTTTAGTTGACCGTGTCCTTCACTTACATGTGATCTTTAAACGTGTAGTATGATGATATATTGGGATGATGGACAAACAAACAAACAACAGCTATACCCACCTACCCGTTAAACATAATTAGGATAATGCCTTTACTTTTCTCTGTTTTGCCCCGAGAGAGAGAGAGAGTTTAATGACAATGTTTCACTTCAGCAACAATGATGTGGACAATCAATATGGCTTTTGATTGATTGATTGATTGAATACTTTATTAACAGTTTGCAAATAGTACAGAGGTACGATTTTACAATGATTGTTAAAAGGATGGCACCAAAAGCCCTGGGGGCTTGTTTCCATAGTGGTCCTCCTGCCTGTGTATTCAATTCATGAAGACTATGCTGGCTTTGGTCCCCCTGTCTCAGTGCCCTAGTACCTCTGCAGTGTCTGACAGCAAGAGGATGAGGACCACTTGTCTTAGGTTAGGTTCTCAAAAATGTTCCCCAAAATTGAACCCCAAAGCCCAAATTGATATGTATTTTGCCACAGACCCCCCCCCCCCCATCTGAAAAGATGTTGTTCCTGGGACCCCCACCATAGATTTGTGTTAAACGTTTTTAAATGTATTCAAAGTTTTTCCACAAATGTTGACAAGATTTTATCAAGTGTAAAATAGGGTTTAAGTGGTTAAACTGTCCCATTTTGCTGGGGACCCCCCTGGAACCCCTTCAAAGACTCCACTTTGGAGAACCATCACAGACACACACACACACACACACACACACACACACACACACACACACACACACACACACACACACACACACACACAGTTGTGTTGCTATCAATGAATGACTTTAGAGGGCGAGCCCTTAAATGAAAGCATCGATTTAGAATTCTGAACCCAGAACCTGAATTGTGTACCTGACCCACAGATTATTAAGTCCACAACACAAGCCTCTATCTGTCAGCTAAATGATTATGAGCTTATGTCAAAACATCGACCAATTTCAACAATCTATGTCAGTGGTTCCCCAACTTTTTGTCTTTGTCGGGACTTTATTAGACTTTGTTAGATTCTTTTTTAAATGTATGAAATTCTGTTGAATGAATATTCTTTTTTTAATTTTTGAAAATCTTTTGAAAAAGGAATAATAAAAATAGTAAACGAGAAAAATAAGGTGTGTTTACCGTGACCCATATAAATGGGTCCAGTGTTTTTCCTGGGACACACTGATCTGTGTTGTCATTCTTCCCGCCAGACTCGGTCTGCTCGCAGACAGGCGCCGCTTTTCAAGTCAAAGTTCATCACCACGGAGCTGGCACGCCTGTTCAGCCAGTCGGACAGCGAGGACGAGGAGTTCGAGGGCTTCAGCGACGAGGAGGAAAAGAGCAGAGGGTTCAGCAAGAGGCTAAAGAACATGGTACACGTTCTGTCTCTGTGGCATTTTGTAGTCTAGTCTAGTGCAGTAGTTCCCCAACCTGGGGGGTCCCCAAAAGATTTTTTGGGGGTCCCCACAAATGATTAGCTTAATATGTAACATTGTTTTCTCACTCAACAGTAAACAAACCAACATACAGTATAAGTGTATACAGGGTGTCTACACATTTCTAAAGTTACAACATAAGGACTTTCAAGACCTGTTTAATGCCAAATTGTTAAATATTACATAAGAAAGAGGCAAACATTGTGAAAATAGCCGATCTACAAGCTCACAACGGCGTTGTGAGCTTGTAGTCCAGCTATTTTCACAATATTTATCTGTGGAATCGAGTCGAACTAAATGTAATGCCTACAATTCCAAGTGCTTGTCAGGGTGGGGGGATCCCCAGTTCAAATCTGATTGTTTTTGGGGGATTGCGGCCTGAACAGTTTGGGAACCCTTGGTCGAGTGGTGGAATGTCTTTATTTTTGAAATGTAATCATTATGTTTGTCCATCTCCAGAAAGCTGAGTCGGAGGAGGACAGTGACGTGGACATAGGCTTCTACTCTGATGGAGAAGAGGACGACCCCCCGCCCAGGAGGAGTCTGTGTGTGGCCATGAGGTGTGTGTGTGTGTGTGTGTGTGTGTGTGTGTGGGGAGGAGTAATTCTAGTCTAGCTATTCAAAATCAAGGTTCAAGATGTTTGCTATAGATAAGGAAAGCAAAATGTGGAATATTTTTCAAACATTTTAACAACACAAATCTGGTACAGGGGTCCCTGGCACAAATTATAATTTCAGATTAGGGGGGGTCCGTGATGGGCACACATTAATTTGGGGGTCCTTGACATGAAAATGTTTGAGAACCACTGGTTTAAACAATAATCAAAAAATTGGGAAGCAAGCCCAGATGAGCAACTACACTTAAAGGGCAAGACCACTTTGGTAGAGGTTTGGGTTGTGTAGTTACCTTGCCATGATGTAACTCCAAAGGTGGGCAAGAAATACAAAATAATTGCTCCATTGATTAGAAATTGATAATTCAAAATATGCTCCTCATTGACTTACATTGTATGGTAAAACTGCTCTCAAAGTCACTCTTTTAGCACAAAAACGAACGCAAACAAAGTTGATTCAGACAATATAGAACATCACCAAACCCAGTACTGTTTTTTTTTTAAATAAAAATGTCAACTTCCTGTTGATTTTGCCATTTTTAATAAGTAGAAAACCCGGACTGGATCGGCGGATCCGGATCCAGATCTTCAAATAGTAAAATCAACAGGAAGTTGACATTTTTATTAAAAAAACAAACAGTACTGGGTTTGGTGATGCTCTATATTATCTGAATCAGCTATGTTTGGGTTCATTTATGTGCTAAAAGAGTGACTTTGAGAGCTGTTTTACCGTACAATGTAAGTCAATGAGGAGCATATTTTGAATTATCAATTTCTAATCAATGGAGCAATTATTTTTGATTTCTTGCCCACCTTTGGAGTTACACCATGGCAAGGTAACTACACAACCCAAACCTCTACTAAAGTGGTCTTACCCTTTAAGAAACAAGCCCCCAAAAAAATCTGCAACCCGCAACTACCAATACAAGCCCAAAGTCGCTTATAATGAGCAGACCCACCTGGCAACACTGCTGTCCGTGTCTCCGCAGGTTCCCCACCAAAAGGCTGTCCACCCCGACGCAGGTGGTCCCCCAGAAGAGGGTGAAGAAGGCTGCCGTTGCCCGAGCCCCACCTCCTCCCTCCAGGAGATCCAGCAGGAGGCTGCTGAAACAGGAGGAGGAGGAGAAGACAGAGGAGGAGGAGACAGAGGGGAAGGGGGAGAGGCGGAAACCGGAGCTTCTGTCACAGATCCTGAAGAAGGAGGAGAGGCAGCAGGAGGAGGTTCTGTCACAGAGCCTGAAGAAGCGAGACCAGAACATCCAGGAGAACAAAGCCATGGTGAGACGTTTGTGTGATGATGTACACTCTCAATGTAATGACCTGGAAGGGAGGTTTCGTCTTGAATGATGTAACAGCCGTTGTTTGTTAATGTTTTTGAACTTTTATTCACCAAGGTGGCATTACATTGATTTAAATATAAGTCAAGACATTACTAACGTTGTGAATGGCTTTTACTGCTGGAAATGACTTGACTAACCATGAATTATTCGCATGAAACTGCAAAGCCCCCTTTTCAACAGCCATCACTTTAGTGACCGTCCGACTAATGCTAAACTCTTTTTGGCGGCTTCCTCAAATGGTACACGTCAAACACCAGTGTCATCTGATCTGCATGACACCGGGATGCAGGCCAGTCCATCAAAGACGGTATTCCGGCGTCCTTTTCCTTGACCAAATGAGTGTTTCATAGCTTAGGAGTAAGTACTATGCTTCAGAGCAGACATATTCTGCCTCTAAGGCCAGCATTCAAGAGTCAGCTTGTCACTTGTGCAGATGATATTGCTATTGGTGGGTACTCTTTAAGGAAGTTGCCAACTTAGTACCTGTAGACTAGAGTGTAGAAGGACCTGTTGGAGTTTCTCAAACTACAGACTCTGTCTGATGTACTTAACCTCTTGAGCAGTTGTTTATCTGGGCCTTCCGCTTCTTTTCCCATCCTGGTTACATCCAGTTTGCGCTTTACTCTCAAGACAGTAGTGGACACCTTTTTGTATGAAATCTTCAATATCTTGGCTATCTGACACGTTGAAATAACGTTCATTTTGTAAAAACGACAGTAAACCGACGTGTTTTGGCCACTTTTGAAACCAGAACTGAACTTCATGTCCATAACTTGCAACTAAGGAAAGAAAAGCAGCATATTCTGTTTTATTGAACAGAATATCGTGTTTCAGGTTTGCTAACACAATTTCAAATGTTAAACATGATTAATTAAGGAGGATTGCTGTGGTCCTCTATATGTCACTGTGGGGAGTGGTTGAACCTGTAGTTTGACTGGATGGATGGTAGTTGAACCTGTGGTTTGACTGGGCATAGTTTAGCAATATTTGTATTGCCCAGTCTACAACTCTATCAGTTTTTAATAAGGTAGATCCAACAAATGAATTTGTGTGGTTGGATGACTCGGCGAAACTGTAAAGTTTTTTCATTTGCTTCATTTCTTGAAAAGGCCTGGTCAATGAGGAGGAGGGCTACATAGTAAAAGGGCATGGTCTCATTTGTACATGTATGTATTGTACTGTATATGCATGTTTATCTATGTATGTATGTATGTATGAATGAGGCCGGATGTAATACCAACAGGACGGATTGTTAATGTCAGTTGTTTTCTTGTGGCATGACACGGAAATAAAAATGTCATTCATTCATAGTTGAACCTGTAGTTTGACTGTGGTCCTCTCCCCTGTGTTTCTGTCTTCCAGTTGGCCAAGCTATTCTCTGAGCTGAGCACCATGGCTAAGCTGACTCCCTTAACCACACCTCAGGTAAGTGTGATAACATGTACAACGTGTACTTGATTTCAAATCCTACTTCGAAAAAGGGTTCATTGCATACAAGGAGGCTACTATTTACTTAGTTCATCTTTTAAAAACTATAAATATGTCAACAATGTATGTATAATACATTGTTGCCATATTTATACTTTTTTGTGAATAAGAAATTAAAAATGAAATAAATAACTGTGTGTGCAGCCATATGTGCAATTAACCTTTCTCTTGTATTTATGATTTGATTCTGGAATCTGCTTTCATTGGAAAGAACACTTTTGTGCACAGCATTCCTACATTTCTTTAGGTTTTACTGTATATTTGTCTCTGTGGTGTCCTGTTGTGTCCCCTGTTTTGTGTTTGTGTCTCTTGCTGCAGTACAGCCTGTTATTAGCTTGTAAATCTGTTCAGTGAGCGACAGCGTTGTGCGATGGAATATTATAAAATATGCGTTATCACAAACAAAAAAAATCTTCCACAGAAGAAGAAGCAAACGACAGAGAAATCATCACCGCGGAAGCGGAGGTTCGAGCCGGAGGCGGGGTCGGAGAGGAGGAACCCGTCCCGCAAGGCCCGTCCGCCAGAGAACTTTGGCGTGGAGGAGAAGAGCGTGTCCCCCAGCCGGGGTGGGCGAGGAGGGCCCAGGACCGTAGACATCAGGAGACTGGTGGAGGTACAGCAGAGGAGAGACACTGTGTTGAGCCATTCTCATGCACATGTGAATGGCTTTGCACATGTGAAATACTACTTAATTCTGGCATTAGGAATGTACTGCAGTTTAAACAGTTTACAGTTCAGGCATTTAGCAGACGCTCTTAATCCAGAGCGATTTACAGTAAGCAAGGGCACAAGATAAATATATCATAATACACATAATACATCAAATGCATGAAAATAGTAATCTAATAATAAGGTAATGCATAAGTAATCTACATAAACACAGCAAGTGTTTCGAGAAACTGGTGAGGGAATACATCAGCTCCACGCTACCTGCCTCGCTGGATCCGTGGCAGTATGCATACCGCAAAAACAGATCCACCGACGACGCTATTGCCATGGCTCTCCACACCGTCCTCTCGCACATGGACAACAAGCTGCTGAAGGACAAATATGTACGTATGCTGTTCGTGGACTACAGCTCAGCATTCAACACCATTGTCCCAGCAATACTTGACAAAAAGCTCAGACACCTAGGGCTACACCCAAGCATGTGCGACTGGATACAGGACTTCTTGTCCAACCGACATCAGGTGGTGAGAATGGGCAGCATCACATCCGACCCCCTGACCCTCAACACCGGAGCACCCCAGGGATGCGTGCTGAGCCCTCTCCTCTACTCCCTGTACACGTATGACTGCATAGCCACACATGTCTCCAACACCATCATAAAGTACGCGGACGACACGACAGTGATAGGCCGAATCGTCAACAACGACGAGTCTGACTACAGAGAGGAGATCAAATCACTGGCACACTGGTGCCGTGAGAACAACCTCTCTCTTAACGTCGACAAGACCAAAGAACTGATCGTGGACTTCAGGAGGCCGCGGAGAGACCATGCGCCCATCCTCATCGACGGTGCTGCAGTGGAAAGGGTCAGCGAGTTCAAGTTCCTCGGAGTACACATCGAGGAGGACCTCAAATGGGAGACGCACTCCACACACGTGAGGAAAAAGGCTCAGCAGCGACTGTACTGGCTCCGCCGCCTGAAGAAGCTCGGAGTAGGACGTCGCATCCTCAGGCTGTACTACAACAGTTCTGTCGAAGGCATCCTAACAGGCTGTGTCACGGCCTGGTACGGGAACTGCACTGCCCGAGAAAAGGTCAGCCTACAACGAGTAGTGCGATCGGCAGAGCGGATAATGGGAATCGAGCTCCCAGCGCTCCAGGAACTGTACAAAAAGCGGTGCGTGGTCAAAGCCAAGCGCATCATCAAGGACAAGCACCACCCAAGTCATAGACTGTTCAACCCCCTACAACGACCGCGACCGGGCAAGGGGCTCTACCGCAGTATCAAGAGTTCCACCACCAGATTTTGGTGTAGTTTCAATCCAGCCGCTGTCAGAATGCTGAATGGGGCATAAGCCTGGATGAGTTCAGCAGCCTGACAGCAGGCGGCGCAGACTTTTCTGGCTCTTCCTGAACACACCTGTGGATTATACCAGGGACAATGACTTGGACTTTAGCCCCCCCCTCGGACACACCTGTGGACTACACCAGGTACAAATGACTTTTTGTTGCACTCCCTCATGGAGCTACATGCGGATTATACTAGGGTCAGTCCACTCTAGGTGGACACGCACTGACCTTTTGCACCTTAATCCCTTGTATAACGCACTGACTTTTTTTGGGTCTTTTTATTGTGCTCCTTAAGCACCTTAACGTCCTTGTCTATCATGCACAGTATAAGTATAACATGCACAGTACAATACATTGCTGCTATGCTCAGGCACCTTAGTTTAGTTTTTTTAGTTTTATTTATTATCTCAGGTAATTTGTAAATATGTAGATAACTTGTCTGGCCTTCTGTTGCTCTCTTGTTTTTGATCTCCTTCCCACCTGCCCCCCACCCTCTTCTTCTCCCCCCCCCCTCTTCTTTCTATGGAAACTAACGTTGCGATGGGAACGATGTACAAAAAAGAATTTCACCCACTTTTTTACCTTGTAAACCTGTGATGTGACAATAAAACTGATTCTGATTCTGATTCATAACCTACATTGAAACTATACACACTATAGGATGCCAGGCCAACAATGAATGACAAAACATTTTGGCCTTTGCATAATCCTGCAAGGTCGTCAAGGCTAGGGCAAGTGCTACAGGCTGCACTGTATGTTACTGTATGTTAGTAGATGTTCCGGTGTGATATTGGGCTTCGGTCAGACTGCAGGCAAATCCGATTTTGTCAATCAAATGTGATCTTTAGGACTGACTCGCCACACTGTTATTTGCGAAGTGATAATGGCACATCTACAAGATCATTGCCTGTTTCGATGTGACTTGTTTTGAGCTTGTAGGTCTGCTATGGTGAGAAATTAGATTTAAATCACATTTCAAACCACTTAAAGAATGTGGTTCAAATCTGATTCGCAAAATCAGTTTCCATGCGTTTAGTTTTCTTTTTTTTGGGGTGCTCGGGCTACCAGGCTGAACATAGCCATAATGCAGTTCTAATAAGTAAATAATTATAAGCATCTTTTGCACTATTATGCACTATATACTCAATTCAATAGCCATAGCCAATCTATAAATTCACAACGCGTGGCATTGCGATGCATTGTGAGCTTTCAGGTTTAGATATTTTTTGGCATGGCCAATATAGGTATGTCAGGATCAAAGTGGTTAACGTCATCATCCATTGTGCCTGGTGTCCTTGCGTCGGGACAGGTGGATGAGGACTGCATGGACGGCGGGCGTAAGAAGAGGAAGAGCTGCGTGAGGACGAGCCACTCACGCCGGTCCCAGTACGTGGTGAAGTCCGTGGACGACATCACCAAGGAGGACCTGGCCAACATCGCCTACCGCGCCAAGGACAAGATCTGGGACAAGGAGAATGTGAGTAACACGCTCTCTCTCTGACCCTCCATCCTGCTCTTTACTTTGACAGTAGTGTCTAATCTGTCTATCGGTACAGTCCTCATTGGAGGATTCATTGCCTACTAGTGGCTGAGCAAGTTAGTTAGTGCATGAACCATGTGCTCCTTGTGACCGAGTTAGACTCCGACCCCGTCTCCTCTCTCTAGTAGAGATCTCAAATTCTGCCGGAACTCGACCCGACGTGTTAGGTCCGGGGCCGAAAATGTATGGTAATTAGTCGTGTGAAAAAGCCGTATTACCCCCAAAAAAAGAAACTGCCCCTAGCGGCCAAACGGTAAGGCCGAGGGAAATGGCAGTGGATGCGTTGGATGCAGCTCAAAGTGAACGTTACTCAGGTATCTAGTCGTCGCTGTCCGACCTTCCTATCCCGTAAAACTGCGAAAATGGCCAAAACTCAAACATTGAAAATCGGCGAAAGTGGTCCTAGTCCAATCTGCTCAGTTCGAATATTGTTGGATGCGTGACTTTGAGGGCATTAACCATAAAATAACGAATTCTCGGGTTGTTCGGGCCGGCCCAGTAAGGGCCCAGCCTTAATTTTCAGGCCTGTTGAAAACTCTACTCTCTAGCCATGGTTTCCTGTCTCTCTACAACTTCAACTTTATTGTCACTTCACAAGTTTACAGATGTAAAAGAGATTACGTGTAAAGAGTGCATGGAATTCGATGTGCAATACCACACTCTCCTATCTGAGGAATAAAGCATTAAAATGTCGAAAAAATAATTTAATAATTTAAAAAAATATTGGATTAAACTGAAGCTGAAATCCTAATAACTTATTTGAATGAATAAAACTATCTATCTAGTGTATGTTAACCACTTAAACCCTATACATGCTATTAAGACATAACCAAAACTGGGATGCTTGGGTTCAAGTGGTTAATACAATATAACTAATACATCTGCAGTGGTTGGAGGTGGTCTCCCTATTCTTCCACTGGGAGGACACCTACTGGTTGACAAGTAGTACTGCCGGAAGCTCAAAGAGCAAGATCTCCCCAGGCGACGCAGGCGTTCTGTCTTAGCTCAGTGGTAGAAAATGTAACCCCGGGTCAGACATAAATGTCACTGATGTCACTTTAACACTGAGGTGTGTGTGTGTTGCAGGGCAGCTCATGCCACCAGTGCCGACAGAAGACGCTGGACACCAAGACGGTGTGCCGCAGTGGGGTCTGCTCAGCGGGCAAAGGTCAATTCTGTGGGCCGTGCCTGAAGAACCGCTACGGAGAGGACGTGGGCACTGTGCTGCTCGACCCGGTCAGTAGCTACACTAGGGTGGCCACCAGCAGTTTTGAATAATTTTGCATTTTTCTCTTCTGGGGGTCCCTGGCACAAAGTATTTTCATATGGGGGTCCGCGGCCTAATATATATCATTTTTGGGGTCCTTGGCATGAAAAAGTTTGAGAACTACTGCTTTAGAAGGCATTTGTAGAATCGGCCTCAGTTCTTATAATGGGTTAAAGCAATGGATGTGTCGGTCATTCATTTGTACCGTGTCTCCGTGCGTTGCAGACATGGTCGTGTCCCATCTGCCGGGGCGTGTGCAACTGCAGCCTGTGTCGCAAGAAGGAGGGCCGCTGTGCCACGGGCATCCTGGTGGGCCTGGCGCGCTTCAACGGACACGACAACGTCCAAGAGTATCTGGAGAGGTACGTACTGGACACGCCCGCTCGGTGGAGGAAGGAACCTTTACTAAGTACAAGGTTACAGTTCAGAATTGGGTGGGTGGGTGGGGGGGGGGGCAGTGGTCAAGTGGGTGGAGACGAGCGAGGGGGACTGGGGGTTATTCTAGAGGTTACAAAGTTGTAAGGTTGTTGGCGTAACTTCAGTCTTATCTATTCTGCAATGACTTGTTTACCTTGTCTCATACTAGCGTCCGTCAAAGGCTACAAAACCGTCCAAGCATAGTCTATTGAAGTGTAGCCTCGGAAACCCATGTCTTTTCTTTTTTGTTACAAAGAATTGAAGTGTAGCTCAGGCCGCACACTGCATAAATGAAAAGGCTAGGTTTACACAGCATTTATGGACTCAATTGTCTTGTAGGTTTTGTAGCATGTCGCCTCATTTCACTGGTTTTCACTGAAAATGACTTCTAGCCGGTCACTTGGTCGCTGCCAGTGTGAACACAGCATCAGACCTCAGACGAGATTAACGACACTAACTAGTACTTTCTGACATGATTTATTTTTATTTTTTTTATTTCTATACTTTGCACTTTTGGTTCTCGTGCTGTCATGTTGAAAGCACTAATGCCGGTGTTGTTGTTTGTCCATTACAGGATCCAGAAGGAGCTGTCGTAGACGGAAAAGGACGAAGGGGACAGAGCAGAGTGTTTTGTAATAGTGCTTCCAGTACTAGACGGACGCTCTTGCGCATAAAGACCGATTTTATTCTTAGTTGCATGCCAGTGTCGTGCCCCGAAAATAGCAGATCTGCAAGCACAAGATCTACAAGCAGATCTAAAAGTTCACAATTCCATTGTGAGCTTATAGGTCTGCTATTTTCGGCATGCGACCCTGGCACACAACTAACTATAAAACTGTGTTTTTACTCTACCTGACTGACTGATGTATAGTACTTTACCACTTGTTTTAATGCACAAAACGTTAGCTTTTTAGACAAATCATTCTTCTCCTAACTAGCCCATTAAGACCAGGAAAGCATCTGTGTCATTTTAGATGTTATCTATCTATATATAGTAACATAAGTTTCTCAGAAAACTCTTTAAGGAGTAGTTCACCCAAACAATTACTTATTTTCTATTAATCACGCACCCCATGAAGCATTGAATTCATGGAGATTTTTTTTAGTTTTTGTCGCATTCCTAAGCCAATAATGTGTTGATCGACGGAAAGATGCTAATGTATGCGGTAGACTCTTTGAGTCTCCTAACTCTTACCTAGGAGACTCTTTGAGCCTCTTACCGGAGAGACCGCCGGTCATCAAATTATTGGCTTAGGAATGTGACAAAAACAAAAGAGTCTCCATGAATTCAAGACCTCATGGGGGTGTGTAACTGATAGAAAATAAGTAATTGTTTTGGGTGAACTACTCCTTTAAGATTTAGAAGACATTTCGTTGCTGTCGGGTAGAAACCTCTTATCTCCATATTCTAATTTTTTATTGTAAATGAATGCCCTCATTCTACAGTATCAAAAGTAGCAGAGCCACAAGCTCGAAACGTGGCGCGACACGTTTTGAGCTTGTCGATGTGCTACTTTTGCTGTTTTTGATTTTGAATCCTGAAAAGTAACAATTTTGGACATATGAGGTTTCCACTCGACGCAGATGAATTGTAGAATGGGCTAGAGGAGCAAACCGTAAAGAATGAGCAAGCTTTTTTTTGTTTGTTTGTTTGTTTTGTTATGGTTTCTTATGTTTGCCAATGTAATTGGCTGTGGTGATGGTGACACCGATACTGTAAATGGTAAATCTTTTCATTCTGGTTTTAGTTGCATACAGAGCAGGGATTCTGTTTGGGTGTTTTACTCTGCAACCAGTGCTTGCAATTTTAGGTTGGAATTTTTTTTCCCGCCCTCCTCCAACTTTGAGCATTTTGTACTGTAACCACTAGAACCTCTGGAAGTTGAACATATTTGGATGCACGCTAAGCCTGTTTTTATACTGTGGTTCACGTTTGAAAACATTCACCGTGTTGTTGTCATGTCCAATGTGGAGGTTTTAATAAATCATGACACTTTGTTAATCATTTGCCTCAGATATTTGTTTTTTCTTTTACTTTGAATTTTTATCACCCAGTGTCGATTGCCTATGTAATCCTGGGCGCTACTCTCTCCCTCTGCCAGCCTAGGGAGAGCCCAGAACTGAGCTCATGCCTCCTTCAATGCATGAGGAGCTAGCAAGCCGCTTATCACCTGACAGGGGGGGAGTTTCCCCGGTTGGACGTAGCGCGTTATTCCAACCAGTTCCTTCCCCCTCCATCAGGCGCCCCTGCTGACCAGAGGGAGGCAGTATAGAGAACAGGATTACTGCATGTTTTTTTGTGAGGGTACCTACCCTAGGGGGGTACGGGGAGAACATGCAAACTCCACACAGAGTTGTTTTTTTCTGTTGCGTGTACATTTCTTTCCCCCCAAGGGTTCCTCAACTTGTGAGGCCGCGTTCCCCCCCAAAAATAATGATATTTGAACTAGGAACCCCCGACCCTGACAAGCACTTCGGCCAAGTTGGTATTGAAAAGGTCTTAAAAGGCATTCAATAAGTAACTAAGTAACTTCAGAAATGGGCAGATACTCTGTATATACTTACTGTATACTGTATGTTGGTTTTGTTTACTGTTTAGTGAGAAAACAATGTTGCATATAAAGCTAATCATCTGGAGACCCCCTAAAATAATTTGGGTACCTCCCTGGGGGTCCTGACCCCCAGTTTGGGAACCACTGGTCTAGTCAACACCCCCCCCCCCCCTAAGATATTCAGTAATTAGTCATCTGCTCCTGCATTAACACTGGAAACTGATGTTAAAGGTACGGTAAATGATTTTTTTGTTTGTTAACATGACTGTTAAATGCCTATATTCTGATAGTAATCATTGCCATAGCATGTTTGTTCAGTGATAGGAGTCTCCCCGTCTCTTCAGCTCTTAATTGAAAATAAAGTACATTTTCAGGTCAGGATACTGATTTTATCCAATCAGGATGGAGAACTAAACAGGATAAACAAGTGAAATTGGAAGTGTTGACACAAAATGACTCAACAAATTTGAACTGGATCAAAGGGTACTCTTTCCTGATTGGCAGAAATTGGCTTTTGTATTTACTAAAGAGCTGGAGAGACTGGGAGACTCCTGTTACTGAACAAACGCTCTATAGCAATACTATAGAGTACGAGCACAATATGAGCGTTAACTTCTTTGGATTTTTTTTTTTGTTTTAACCAAGAGAATATCACTTCTACTCTGCCTTTAACAGCCTCCACACAGAAAGGTCTCCACACAGCAGAACATGCAGCCTGGAGACATGCAGGCTGTAATGCCTCTTCTGGCCACAAGGGAGTGCTCTTACGCTGCACTGAACACCAGAGGCTGTAACTTGGCCCATGCTGGGGTAAGTTATGTCAAGACCGTTTAAGGCAAAGCAACAGACACATGGGGCCCTGAACGATGGCATTGGCACTGATTTGTGTTGTTCAATAGTAGACTTCCAGTGTCCTATATCATTATCATGGGGTCCAGAATCCTGTCTCCTGGGGTAAGTCACAAGAGCAGGGTTCCAAGTTATAATCTGAGCTTTGTGGGGGGTCTCAAAAATAACTAACTGTAGAGGATGGAGATGAATAAATAATAGGCTGTGCTTTTTGTGTGTGTGCGAGAGAGAGACTGCTGCTCATTATTTGGACACACACACACACACACACACACACACACACACACACACACACACACACACACACACACACACACACACCACAGCAGCCCAATACTTGCAAAAACTGTCAAGTTAATTGCAACAATTACTCAAAACTGCCTGCAATATAGTAACACAATTCCAGTAGGCTTAAATACCCGGACCCAGATCCAGTATGAAGTGAATGACTAGTGACTCTACACACAGAAAACAAAGCTATGGTGCATTGAGTGTTTCTTTTGGCCTATGTATGTAGTTAACATGAATAATAGTCATTCCATTGAAAAATGCACTATTTATGATTTAAAATGTGTTTGTAATGTATCAGCGAGCCTCACAGATGTCATGGGAGCTCCGCTGACCTGAACCCTGCACAATAACATCGAGATGCGAGTGTGCAGACTAGCCGGTACCGACTCAGGTCTCCTGGATCGTCCATTAAGGACAAACCGAATCTTGACCATCAGGTCAAAATGCGTGTGAGATCCTGTGTCTAGGTGAGACACACATGCCCTTTGACACGATCTAAATGTCTCAATAGAAGAGCAGGGAGACAAAATACAACCACCCCAAATGTATAAGTTATATTGTATTAACATACTCTACCATAGAGATTGGACAACATTACATTTTATTCATTAAAAAGAGTTACACAGTGCCGCTTAAAATGAACGCTCAGGATTCTTTTTGACTGCGTATAGACCTGTGAAACTGGCGCCCTCGTGGCCGTGCTGCAGGTAGCCGTGCAGCCTGGACCACCAGGTCCATGCTTGCTTGCTTTGCTGACCTGGCCGGGCTGATGGCCTGAAGACCCCTTAATGACCAGGTGCTTGACCCCAGAGGCCAGGGGTCACGCTGGGATCTGGGTTCATACAGAGGTTGCTGCTGGACCTTCGAGAGGTGTTATTGTCGAGGAATGTGTGTGTGTGTGTGTGTGTGTGTGTCTCTCTGTGTGTGTGTGTGTGTGTGTGTGTGTGTGAGAGAGAGAGGTACATGACAAACATCAAACAAGCTGCCAAACAGGTGATTTGTCGTCCTCACAGGTGAGTCTTTCATCTTCTCCCCTGACTTGACAGTTTACCTGTCCCACTGTGTCCCAGGCCTGTGACCTGTCGTGTGTTTAAGCAGTTTCACTCACAGCAAACACGCTGAGGAGATTCAAAGGCGTTTATACAGACGAGGTTAAGTGATGTGTTTTTGTTTAACCCCTCAAGACCTGAAGGCGATTCTACGAAATTGCCCTCTAAATCAGTAGTTCTCCAACTGTTTTGTGCCGCAGACACCCAAATTGATATGTATTTGGCAGCGGACCCCCCCCCCCCCATCTGTAAATATTTTGTGCCAAGGTTAAAGCTCTTGTAATCATTGCTATAGAATCAGGAGGGAGAACCCCACTAAGATCAGCTTCAGTTTGATGGTGTTCAGTTCCAATTCTGTCTGTTGTTGTTTCATCACTTCCGTTTCACTTTATTATACAGTTTGTTCAGTAACAGGGCTCTCCATGTCTCTCCAGCTTTTGAAATACTGTACATCTAATAATATGATTATTTAAAGATATTTGATCCAATCAGGAGAGAGAACTCATACAGGATAAAACACTCTATGTAGCAAGGATTACTATCAATATAGAGCTATTTAACACTTATTTTGTAAATCTATTACGCTGAAGGCGTATTTAACTTTTAAAACACTTTTGGGGTAATTTTAACTTCTACTCTGGCTTTTGTGTGCACCCTGTGGTTTTTAAATTGCTCAATTCAATATTTTGATATTAATTTGACCAGACACCCCTCTCCTATAGCCTATATACTGTAAGCCCATTACACACACACACACACACACACACACACACACACACACACACACACACACACACACACACACACACACACACACACACACACAGTATATATTCAGTATATTGTCTCTGTTGGGTGGACACCTCATATGTCCAAAACATTTACTTTTAAGGATTCAAATTCAAAAATAGCAAAAGCTTTGCTATGATCTACAAGCTCAAAAAGCTTGCAGATCTGCTACTTTGTGTGACGCTATAGTATGATCAAGTAGGGCGTTAATTTACGAAAAAACAAAAAATATGGAGTCATTTTTACGTCAGAAATGATCAGAAATGCAAAGCGTTCAGAAGAGTAATACCATTAAGAGTTCACGGTTCCTTTTTGTTCTCCTCCACACGTCTAGGTGTACTGAGAGGTTGCCTCAGGGCCACACTGAGTGGATTTAGAGCTGAATGTTTTTGATGCCTCTTCAAAGGAGCGACGCGTGTGTGAAGGTATGTTTGCATTTTGCAAGACTTTGAAGGCATTGTAACACACCATACATACACTGACTGACCCCGTGACCTAGGCCACGAATGTGCTTCTGAAGCTTCCAATATCCCTCGTTTTGAAACCTCTACAGCCAGTGGTTCCCAAACCTTTTAACTCAAGACCCAAAAGAGAAATTAGACATTTAGTTTGCTCAGGACCCAAACTAGTGAAAATAGCAGATCTACAAGCTCACAACGTTGCGAGCTTGTAGTATATTTTCTGCTATTTTCTGCTATTTTCACTATTTTTTAAACTTTTTGTTTATTTATTTGTATTATTATATGAAATTATTAGATTTCTTTCATTTTATTTATGAAATACTTTCGAGAAACGTTGGAATTGTTTTCAATTGATGAAAAGTTGTGATTTTTCTGTAGGAAACAGAAAAAAGGAGATATTCACTCGCGACCCATACGAATTGGTCCGCAATCCAAAGATGGGTCCCGACCCGCTGTTTGAGAAACGGTGCTGTACAGTGTCAAATGTCAGGCTTTTGTGTTATTATTCTTCCGATAATCAATAGAATGCATATTTAATGTCTTTCCATGGTCCCATCAAAACATCTCATCCACTGACGTCGGTGGTACTGTGGCCATCAACTCCATACAGAGCAATAGCACAAGAGAGCAAATAGTTCAAAAATACATTAAATCAATAAATACTAGGACGTCAGGAGGCAAGTTGATAACAGTTTTAATCACTTTATTGTCAAGTGTTATGCAGGCAAATCATCTTTTCCATTTTTAAGTGTTTTATTTTTTTCCTCATTGACATAATACATTTGTACAAACCGTTTTTTTAAAAATATCAATAAACTGGAGCCTTTGAGGCTAACCTGGCAAAAAACCATTATCAAATGTCATGGAGACCAACAAACATCTTAGAAAAAGATTTACAAATGAGATGTCACTAGAAAATATCAAAGAAAAGAAAGGTCGGTTGTCACCACAAAATATTACCAAAAAACATCTAAATTCATTTGGTATCAACCATTTTTCATCTTGTGAACAATAATCTTCTTTTTTTTTTGTATTTATTTTCAAGCTTTCTTCTTCTTCTTGTTACTTTTATTTTTTCTGAAACACATTATGGCGCAAAGAGAAGAAGAAAATAAACGGCGGTGGTCAGACGTAGAAAAAAAGAAAACAAGCACCAGGGTTCCCACACATTTTTAACGATGAATTTTCCAAACTGTTCCGTAACTTTTCCAAAGTATTTCACCCCATTTCCAGGCCTGTAGCAATCATACGGTGCAATAATGAGGCTCTTAAACCAGTGTGCTACCAATGCACCAAGACAGACTGAAAGACAGAGCGAAGGTGTCACGTGACAAACAGATCTACAAGCTAACAACGTATCACGTAGCACTGTATTTTACCATGTTACATCTTTCACATAATGTTAGACAAAAACAAAGTATTTCATTGCCGTCTCCATATTTTAGGTTTTTGTGTTTTTTCGTAAATTAACCCCTACTTGATCAGACCACAGCGTCACACAAAAGCATCAAAAGTAGCAGATCCTCAAGCTCGAGCTCGTAGATTTGCTACTTTCGCTACTTTTGAATTTGAATCCTGAAAAGTAACAGTTTTGAGACATAATGAGGCCTGGAAAACGTTTTTTTTTTCTCATTTCAAAAATATTTCCAGGAATTTCATGACGATGGGAACCCTGAAGCACGGAAAGTTAAAAAGAAGGAAAAAAAACGCAGCAACTACGGCAAAAAGAACACATGCTGTACACAACCTCGGAATCAATGCGCACGAATACAACTCCAGCAAAAAGGCGAAATATTAACAAATCAGGGATAAATAATAAATTAGCTGTACGCAGACTGTGTGCCCTGTGCGATAACAACGTACTCGGGAGGGTACAATCAAATAAAATGAAACTTTAATAAAATATTATGCACTGAACTAACACGGAGCAACACCACCAGAACACGTCATAACATTGACATAGCTAAACGCCCCCCCCCCCCCCCCCCATGCTCATCCCCCTTTCTCTCTCTCTCTGTTTGTTCCCCATTCCAGCTCTCGTTGCTATGGCCTGCCCTCCAGAGTCGCCCCCCTGACACCATAGGACAGTGGCTCTCAAACCTTTTCATGTCAAGGACCCCCCAAATCGATATGTATTTGGCCGAGGACCCCCATCTGAAAAGTTTAGTGCCATGGACCCCCCAGGAGAGAAGACTCGTATATATGTTTTTAATTTGAGATGTTTTTTTGAAATATACAAGATTGTAGAGCTTGTAGATCTGCTGTTTTTGAATAGCCAACATAAAAATGGATAAAGTGGTTCAAATGATTGTGACGCTAACTACGTTTGTGGGGACCCCCTGGAACCAACCCCTCCCCCCCACACTCTGAGAACCACTGCCATAGGAGAAGGCTGAGCCCAAGCGTGTAGCGTATCGAAAATAGCCGATCTACAAGCTCACAATGAGTCACGGAGGTGAAACCACATTGTGAGCTTATAAATCTATTTATGGTCCGCGGCAGCGTTGTACGACGGAGCATAAATAGTCGTGTTGTCGTGTTTCGCTCGCCGGAAATAACTGATTTTCAACTAAATAAGCACGTGACTCATCGTTTTTTGTTTTATTTAGTTTAACTAAACTTCTTTTGGCAAAAATGTGATTCTTTGTGAAAATCAGACATTTGCGGTGAGAGACACTATTGTACGATTATGTATAACTTCAGATCGACTGTGTGTGCGCACGTGTGTGGTTGTGACTGGCTCTGGGACGTTATTGGATTTGGAGTCTAGCCTCTTGTTTTTTTTTCTTCCAAGTTGCGCACTGGATAGTGATTAGGTCGTCCCACTATCATAAACACCCTAGTGCTACCTGCGCACACACACACACACACTCCGACACACATACACCCCCCTTCCCCAATGGTTACTGTTGTACGACAGCTTGTGTTAAGGCATTGTAGCACATCGGTCACGTTCCAGAGATGGGTGGAGTGTGGGGTGGTGCGAGTGGAGGGCAACGGGGTGGGATGGGGGCGTCTCGACTCCGGAGCATTTGCCATAGCAAACATCGCCGACAGTGCCGACATCGAACGAGAGCCAGCGGGTTGACCTATCAAATACCATGCAATGGTAACCAACTAACCACTCATTATAAACCTTACCGAAAAAATAGCATACAGACTCGTATTTCACATACAGATGACAAAAATAGATTTTGAGCCAGTTACGGGGCTCAAAGCCCGGACACAGGAAGCCACCCCAGGGTGTTTTTTTGGAACAGACATAAGCGTGCATTCAGACCATAGATAGCACTGTTCTGAGATGTTTGACCCTTAACCTTTTCCTCTACCTGCGGACAGCTAAAACTGGCTTGTTTTTTAGTATCGAAACAAACGAAAGATTTCCCCCAGCAATGTAAACATGGTTTCACTAGGATTGTCATTAATTATAGTATTGCTTTCACTACACAAACCAAGTTGTAGAAAGCTAGATTGTTTTGCTCTATAGAAACCTTTTTAACCCCCCACCCCACCCCAACACACATACAAACATACACGACCACTGCGCCTCAATAGGAATGCATCATTTACGTATAAATCTTTTCTTTTTATATGTGCTTTTTTCCAACTTTTTTTCTCCTTCTTCTTAAGATTTATCCCATTATTTTTTTTATTTTTTTTCAGTCCTTCAATAACAGTTAATGCATTTTCTGGTCTCTTAAGAAAACGTCAACAACACCTGAAACTTGACCAATGGGCTGAACCTGAACTGTGGGCACAAAATTCTTCTGATCCGCTTCACTGCAGCACAAGGACGCAAGCACTCTCTCTCTCTCTCTCTCACTCTCTCCCTCAGTCGATTAGTCTCGCAAGCCAGACTGTTGCCTCCCACAATTTTCAACTGCTTCTGTCATAGTCTGGAGCAGGGGTCTTCAACAGGGGGTCCGGGACCCCTAGGGGGTCCTCAGAGTTACTACAGGGGGTCCGCCAAATCTTTATGTGATATGATTTTTCTTTTTACCTTAACCACTTGAAACCTAGCATCCCTTTTCTGAGGAGAACTTTAGCCAAAAATAGCCGATCTACAAGCTTGTAGATCGTCTATTTTTGGCAAAGAGTAGTAGTGTAGAGGGAAAAAAGAGCAGACCAAGTAAACAAAAAAAGTATAATCTTAAACACAATTTTATACAATATAGAGGGGGTCCCTGCTTCATCTGTCTCTCAGCTAGGGGGTCCTTGGCCTCCTCGCCGTTTCGTCTTTGCAGTCGTGCAAATTTATCCTAATATAAATTAAAAATAATCAATCGATAAATAATAAGCATATATAGTTTGCTGCTTATCAGAAATGGAAATTCTAAAATAAAAGATATTTGGAAAGAAATATTTTCGAGAACAGAAATGACGAACAAATGACAGCTTCCGTTCTCCGCTTTCAGGGATGTGTAGTTCCAGACTCTATATAGCATTCGGAGATTGTGGAATAGTTGTCTGGCTACGCAAGACTATCAGTCGATCAATCTCATGTATTTTGCACACAGAGAAACCATACAAATAGTCCTGTCACAATTATTACATAATCGCCCGATTTCAATTATTTGAGATAATCGCAACTATCTCGCATAATCGAGATAATGGTTTCCATTCATCTGTTGACAAATGTTAATACATTTTCAAACATTGTCAAAAAAACAGTGGAAACAGCTGATCTATTAGATCTATGGATCGGCTATTTCCACAATTGTAATTTTTTTTTAAAACTATTAAATTATTATTATGAAAGTATATGTAATTTCTTTGTATATTTGGCCTGTGCAATTTTTGTTTAAAAAGCCTAAAAGGCAAGACAGAAATGTAATGACATTCTTATGTTCCATTGCTAAAAAAACACAATTCAATTATTTGCACGACAATTAATCGTCACGTAGAATTTCATGATCGTGACAGGCCTACACACACACACACACACACACACACACACACACACACACACACACACACACACACAGTCCCAGTGCTGCCTCTGTCCCCTTGCTTGATCAGCGCCAAGTCTCTCCAGCATGATTGACCATCAGCGCCGGTCCGAACTTACTGTACCAAACAGGAATATGTCATTGTGCATAGAGATAAGATTTAATTAAGGTTTGAAAAAAGAAAAACATCTCTGTGTGTTGGGTTTGTTTCCTTTAAGCCCCGAATTTATACTTGGTAGCGCGCCCGTCGTGTCGCGCACCAAAAACGACGAGATCTAACAAGCTCAAGCTTGTAGATTTGGCTGTTCTTGGCAAGCAACACCCACGCGAAACGTTAAGTATAACTCGAGCTTTTAGAAACCAGCAGGTACCCCTTGACTTTGTGCTAGTCTATAACTTTGTTGCCCCTCCCCCACTTCATGTTTCTTTTTTTTTTCCATAAATGCCAAGCTAATCTTTCATCGTACGCGTAGGCTAGATCTCTGCTGTTATTATATGTTAGTCGTATTTATTTATTTAGATTCTTGATGTTTTATTATATTCTTTTCGATTTCAGTTCATCACGAGTCTCTTTCGAGTCCGCTCTCGTGAAAGAACGGCTAAAAAAAAGGAAATCAAATAAAAAAAATCAACCTGTCCTCGTCGACCTCACAAGCCTTAAAAAAACAAAGCCTTTCAGCCGATCAAAATCTCTACTCAAACTCCTCCTGTTCTTCCTCCTCCTCTTCCTCCCCCTCCAGGTGGTTCGAGGCGGTGGGCGTGGCCGGGGCGGAGTCCTCCTCCTGGGACAGGGTCGCCACGGTGACGATGCGGGGGGAGGAGCTCAGGCCCTCCTCGGGGGCGTCGTCCTCCAGGTCGTCGGTGGTGATGATTGCCACCGAGGCCCCGCCCTTCTTGTTCTGGTGCGTCTTGATGTGCTTGGAGAGGTGGTCGCTGCGCATGAAGCGCTTGGAGCACTCGGGACACTCGAAGCGTTTCTCCCCTGGATGTGTGTGAGTGAACCATGACGAGAGGGAGAGAAAGAGAGAGATTGTGAAAAAATATGGTTTTATGGCAGGGGTCTTCAATGTTTTTCAAGCCAAGACAGGCCTATTAGTATATACAGTAGCTGAGAGAGAGAGATGAAGCAGGGACCCCCACAACATATTAAATTTGTTAAGTTTTAACCCATTAAGGCCTGAGTCCGATTCTTAAAATGTTTTCTAAATCCTAACAGATTTTTGAAAGAAATATAAAAAATTTTTTTTTACGATTTTTCAAAAATAGCAGATCTACAAGCTCATAGCGCGGCACCGAGTGCCGCGCTATGAGCTTGTAGATCTGCTATTTTTGAATAGCCAAAGAAATCTAAAGTGACACAGATGCGTTCCAGGTCTTAAACATTTAACCACTTACTTTGTAAACTTGACCTTTGGCTTGGTACTTGGTCTGTTCTTTTCCCCCTGTACACCAAACGTCTTTGCCAAATCCGATCTACAAGCTCACAACGCGTCGCGAGCTTGTGGATCTGCTATTTTCACCTAATGTTCTCCCCAGAGTAGGGAGGCGAGGGTTCATGTGGTTAATATAAAAAATTAAAAGAAATTGTCGAAGACCCCTGGTTTATGGCTCATTTATGGTTTGTCGTTTTGACGTGTTTATCATCACATCATATCATAGATGTAATATACGCAGACGCCGCATCAGCCGGTGGATCCTACGTACAGTACGCCATATTGGCAGTGGAACTTGGCAATGACTCCACTGCAAAAAAATATGCCTGAGTTGTACACAGTACCTGAGACCAAAACCGTTTTCTGTTGAATAAGCATGACTGTTACTATCTACATGTATGCTACTGTACAAAATCGGTTGAGAATTCAGCGAGTCATGCAACTTGCCGTTGCCCATATGTGAACAGCAGCGGCCTAATGCTGTATCCTTGCTCACCCTTGTTGATGCAACACGTCTTTCATTTGAAAATACAGGTCACTAGTTGAAATGCTATATATATATATATAACGTAAATAGTAGTATAAATTCAAGATGCTGGCCTCTGGTACCATGTGCTGGCTTATGATCAAATCCTGTTGTCAGCAATTACTTCCTTTTATAGACGTGTTGACTCCCACAACTTTGCAAAAATGCTTCTGCCCTAACAGTCTGTATTTCGGAAATGCATAGAAAATAAAGCAGATGTCCCGCCCCCACCTCCTCCCCACACTTCAGTTTTTGGCCTGTGCAGTCGCTTAAATAACTCCTACTCGAAACCAGATTAGTCAAAACTATCTAGCAAGCTGCTATAGGATCACTTCTTAATTTAGTCGTCTTCATTCCCGGTCTCCTAGTGAGGACTCTGTTACTTGTTCGTCTGTAAAGTCACTGTGAAAACGTGAAAACCCCTGCTCTAGGACTTTCAGATGACTGGGTAGTTGTATTGTAACTTAGATGGTACAGTTTGAACAATACACGTTAAGAACTTTTTATATTAGTGACAGTAGTATTTGAGCTATCTATTGAAATGCTATTGAATCGTGTCAGAACTTAGTGAATCAAAATCAAATGGGGAAATCTTTGTCAACAACCAGTCCTACAAAGCAGTCATGACACCGGCCTTACCCCTTATGCCTAAACAGTTTTGCCATTTTTTACTATTTTGAAAATAATTATTTTATCGTTCAAATAGCCTAACTACAAGCTCACAACGTGTCGATGTAGATCGGCTATTTTAAAATGTTTATCAAAATAGTATAAAATGGCTATACTGTACATTTTAGGCATAAGGGGTAAGGCAAGAAAGGGCCCATAGATTGCAAACATTTGTCTTTGCATGTTTCATTTGTACACTCTTGGGAGTTACGGACCTGTAAGGGTCCATTTGGTTCCTAACTATCAATAATTCTTCGGGGTCCCCGGACCCCACTTTGAGAACCACTGCTGTACACACAGCAGAGCCTCTGACTGTGGTGGTCTGTACGGTACGGTACGTTGCGCCCCCTGACCTGTGTGTGTTCTCCGGTGTCTCTGCAGCTCGTCGCTCCTGGTGAACCTCTTGCCGCAGAAGATCCAGTTGCAGACGAAGGGCCTCTCCCCGGTGTGCCAGCGCAGGTGAGCCCTCAGGTGGGACGTCTTGCCGTACACCTTCCCACAGCCCTCCATGTGGCAGATGTGCTGCTTCTTCTTCGAGGGGTCGCCACTGTTCCTGCAACACACACACTCCTCATATAAATGCGTGCAGGCACATTGTCCGATTTACAGAATCAGGAGAGCGTTGCAAGCAAATAACCTAGCAGCTGCTTTGTACTCTGTCCCTAGTCTCGTGAGCCAGACTGTTGCCCTCAATTTTCAAATGCTTCCCTCATACAGTCTGGAGCAACGGAAGCTCTGAAAATGATCAAGCGATAAAGCGGATGTGACGCCTCCTCCGGACTTCCATTTAGTCTTCACAGTCGTGCAAATTTATCCAAATACAAATCATCTAAGCATATATAGGTTGCTGCTTAGCAGAAATAAAAAAAAATTATGTAAATATATTTTAACTCATTGAGTGCCATTAACGTGTTTCACGTGTTTTTACCGCTATGGCGCAACGTGCCAATGACGTGTTTGACGTGTTTTTGAAAAAATAGAAGAGAACACTTTTTTTTTTCTTTTTTTGAAAAACATGTTCTAGACCCAAGATATCATTATCTGAAGATTTGCAGCTCCATCCACTCCTTGTTTAACGTATAACTGAAAAAGGCTGTATCTCGCTTCCTAAGCACTTTTCTTTTACTTTGAAAAAAACTCTGGCACTGGGACAACATAATATAGAAATATTTTTTGTTTATTCGTTTTTGTTCTTTTACATACTCATAGGTAGTACAATTGAGTGCCAGAATTGCCAAACGTTTAAAAAAATAATAATCTGGCACTCAATGAGTTAAGATATATTTTCATGAATGGAAATGACCAACGGATTTCGGGAGGTGTAGTTCCAGACTCTATATAGCATTCGGAGATTGTGGAATAGTTGTCTGGCAACGCGAGACTACTCTGTCTCCAAAACTCCTCTTTGGGATGTCTGGCTAGCTTTACCAATGCGCTATGGCAATGGCTGTTACCTCAATTCCAGCCAAGAAAACAATTTCACTGCAGGGCAGGTGATCAACAACAGACAGGCTCTGCAGTGTGTCAGTGTGTTTGCCTTGCAAACCAGTTGATGTGCCTATCCGGGAACACATCTGTGTCATTTTAGATTTGAGCTATAACCATTATTTCTTATACGTTATACTATGAGCGTGTATGAGCTTGTATATCTGCTTTTTGAATAGCCAAAGAAATCTAAAAGGACAGATATGTGTTCCCCGGATTGAATGGGACTTAGTATAAGTAGAAAAGTCATATTAGCATGATGGGGCTGGAAAGCTAACGTAGACAGTAGAAATACCTTCTCCTTGACATTGCCAAGAAGTACTTTGATTTGATTTGGGATAATACAGCAGACTTGTTCTCTTTGCCCCGTTATGAGGACTAGAAGGCATCTACCTCTGGCTACCGCTACTACCATAATTGGCATGGCTTTCTAAACACTTGGACCATTCATGTCTGCTGTTTAGATGACGTTGAAATGTCTATGGTCTATTAGGCGAAACCAGGCAAAGGATAGCATGCTGTCTTGGTGCTCTAAATCTAGCACATTGACTGCAGGGGAAAAAATAAATAGTAGCTCTAAAAAGGCTTCGATTTAGTTCGGCATTTAATACACATTAGTGTCTGTTGTCTGGGGACATTGACCGCAAAAAAATGTGGGAAACCAGTTACGTTGCTGCTGTTTGGGAGCACATTTATGCAAATAAAATGATTCAATCTTTTTCATTTTATGTATGAAATACTTTGGAGAAAAAAATTGAATTGTTTAAAAAACGTCTTTTTACTTTATTAAATCTTTTGAAATATATATATACTTTTGAAATCGGAAACGAAAAAAGGGGACATTTACTCGCGACCCATAAAAATTGGTCCACAACCCACATAATGGGTCCCAAGCCATTGTTTGGGAAACAGTGGTATAATGCATTTACAATGCAAGTAATTTAGTCAGGGGCCAGGGCTGGGCTTTAGTTATCTGCACACGCACACGTGCTGTAGTGCTCCTCTGAAACAAATGTTACAAAAATGTCTCCGATTCTTTCTCTCTCTACCTCTGCATTAACATTTTCACTGCTATCACTACTGCTAACACAATTATATACATATTTATGTCACTTTCCCTTCTAATGTCATTTAAAATGCCAAAAATATGTGATGCAAAAATAACGGATGAACAATCTGTGATCCATTTGGTTCCATTTGTACACTCTCAGAGTTGTGGTGGTCCTAGAAATTAAAAAGTTTGAGAACCACTGGTATAGTCATTGTATAGCAGATGTGAAGCCCACATACAGTACCAGCTCTGACAGTGTGATTTTACCACTGGGGTAACACTTGCTATGCATCCCATGTCTATGATGCATTATAAACATACTTATTATCTATTATAACTGGCTTATAACACTGTATAACTATAGTTATAAGAACTCATTAATGCTCCGGTTCCAAATGTGATGGAACTAGGGGTGTGCCGATATATCGTCCCGCGATATATCGCGATACGTTTTCGTGACGATATGTATCGTTTTGGGGGAAAATAAATATTGTTTTGAAAAATATATAAATGTTTTTTTTAATTATTTTTTTACAATAATAATAATCAGGCATGCAAACAGCCCCGAGGTGAACAGGGTGACAACATGTTGTTTTTTTTCGGGTCAGGTGTCACACTATTGCCCTATTTGGTTTCAAAACGGCTATTGTAGCTGAAAAGCTTGCAAGTTTGCATGTCTGAATAATGCAAAAACAGAATTATTTGTTTGCATTTGCTTTTTTTCTCCCCCATATATTTTCATAATAAAAAAGTGCGTATCGTATCGAAATCGTATCGAAGTTGTGAGCCCAATATCGTATCGTTTCGTGAAATTAGTGTATCGGCACACCCCTAGATGGAACCGATTCCGGGTTCCTCAAATGTTGGATCCGGTTCCTCCGATTCCGGATCCCGACCCTATATCCTCATGTGAGTGTGTGTCCCATACCTCCCCTCTCCATCACGGCAGTTCGGGCAGGAACAGGCCACTCTGCGAAGCCTCTTGCTGGGAGGACCCTCCTGGTCCGAGGAGCTCTGGACCGAGCCCAGCTGGTCCGGGCTCAGCGACGACCCCGGCACCACGTTGCCCAGCGTGACCGTCACCGGCGACGACTGAACTTTGATCCCGTCCTGACCCTGTGGTTGACCTGAAGGAACGGAGGGACAAGGTGATCACGAGTCCAATTTTATCTCACATTTTACTTCATACATTATTTTTGTCCAATACTTGTTTTCTATATTGTACGTCGTCTCTGTCGGGTGGAAACCTCCCAAAACTGTTACAGGTTACAGGATTGTTTTCAGGATTCAAATTTAGTAGCAAAAGTAGCAAAAGTAGCAGATCTACAAGCTCAAAACGTGGCGCTTTCTGCTACTTTTGATGCTTTTGTGTGAAGCTCTATGATCAAGTAGGGGCATTCATTTACAAAAAAAACACAAGTTGTAAGCATTCCATAAATTGCCGCGATAGAAGATGGGAGACTGAATGTATAGATAAATACAATATATAAATAAGGGTATGTATGTAGGCACTGCATAACTTGCTGTGACAGAAGATGGGAGAGTGAATGACAAGCATAATCAGTACAGCAGTATAATGTGAGACATGATAATTTCTATGTTTTACGCCACTGGTTCTCAAAGTGGGGACCCCCCAGGGAGCCTTGATGGGGTTCCAGGGGGTCCCCCTGCAAAATGTGTAACAGTTTAAAGTAACACTTAAGCCATGTTATTTTATTTTTCAGGCTATTTGAAAACAGCCAATCTACAAGCTCACAGCACATTGTGAGCTTATGGTGGTCCCTGGCAAAAAAATAAAGTTTCAAAATGGGGGGTCCGTGGCCAAATGCATATCAAGTTGTGGGGTTTTACCATGAAAATGTTTGAGAACCACTGTTTAACACGCTGATTAGTGATTAACAACCAGTATAGAAGTTCAATACTGGTTGTTAAAGGAGAATTTCGGACAAATTAAGTGTTATCTTTCATGTCTCGTTACTCACCTAGCGACGTAAAAAGTGGCGTTCTTTTTTTCCATATATTCCCCTGTCGTCATTTTTTAAACCCCCTCCGTTGTCATAATGGGAGCGCGTGGGTTAGTGAAGTTCGTCTATTATAACCGATGCAATGTTATTTTTTTCTCTACTACGATTCATTGTAGAGTCTCATGATAGTCAAACATGCGCTGAAAATTCCTGCGAGCCTGCCGTTAATGGCGAACGATTTAACACTGGTTGCTTGTTTCCAGAATCTGGCAACACAAGTTGCCAGGTTCTGGAAAGAAACAAGCATCCATATATGGAAAAAAAGAACGCCACTTTTTACGTCGCTAGGTGAGTAACGAGACATGAAAGATAACACTTAATTTGTCCGGAATTCTCCTTTAACTTGAAGTCTGCCACTATCAAGGTCTGACCCTGGCAGGGAGGACCAAGGTTTTTCCTTGTACATGCAACAACAACAAAAAATGGGGGTCTTTTCTGCCTTTATTTTGTATAGTAAGTGAAGATAGGACACGAAACAGGGAGAGTGACACGCAGCAAAGGCTATCAGGCTCGGGAATCGAACCCACAACTCGCAGTCAGGCTGCATTAAAGCCTACACGTGGGATACGCCTTTACCACTAGGCCATTGGCGCCCCTGACAGTGTGATCTTACCCTGTAAACTGGTGATGGTTAGCGGGACGCCTTGCATCTGGACGCCTGCTGTGCCCAGCCCTGCGATGCTGACCGTCTGCACCCCAGACCCCGGGTTGATCTGGGCCGCGCTCAGCGTGAGGGGAGCCCCGCCAAGGGAGAGCAGCCCCCCCTGGCCCCCTAACGTCGCCCCCCCGCCCATGGGGGCCAGGGTCATCTGCTGGGGCAGACCCCCCTGCAGGGACATGCCGCCGGGCAGCTGCAGTGTCTGCCAGGTGATCGCCCCGGAGGGCGACAGGGTGGGCGTGCGGATGAGGACCTGCGCCTGGTTCTGGAACGCCTGGATGGGCTGCAGGGTCTGCCCCGGGGCCAGCTGGATGGTTTGGAATTGCTGGGGCTGCTGCTGGCCCTGGGGCTGGGGCTGGAGCTGAATCTGCTGCACCACCTGGTGCCCCATCTGGCCCACGATCACCTGCTGGATGGTGCCGGCCGGGTCGGCCTGGCTCTGCAGCCCGTTGGCCTGGTTCTGGCTCTGAGAGTCCGCCTCTCCGCCCTGGGACTGGCCCTCGGCCGTCCCGCCCTCTGACCCGGCGGAAACCAACTGCGTCCCGTCCGACAACCCGTCGCCGGCGGCGACCGTCGTCGTGACAGTGTTTGACCCAACGGCGGACACTGCAGTCGTCATCAGCTGGTTGCCGTTGGCGATGGAGAAGGTGCCATCGGCCGCCTGGATGAGCTGCACAGCTCCCCCGCCTCCGATGTTGTTAATGACGGGCAACTGCAGGGTCATGCCCCCGAGGTTTATGGGTACTGTAGTCATGAGGGGAGACTGGTGGGAGCCCTGCAGAGTCTGCAGCTGCATGGGGAAGGACTGGGCCGGGCGGATCTGCAGCGGGACGCCCTGGTTGGCCTGCTGGAGGACGGCCTGGCCCTGGTTGGAGGTCTGGATGAGCTGGACCTGCTCCGACAGGCCGCCGATAGAGGCCGTCTGGGCTGGGCTGATGTGGATCTGTTGGCCATCGGCGGTCTGCAGGTGGGGGATGACCTGGTACTGGACGCCGCCTGCCCCCGCACTGGGCATGTTCTGGACCTGGATGATCTGAAACTGCTGCTGCTGATTGCCAGCTATGTTGTTAATGTTCCCACCCACCATCTTCAGCTGCCAGAACGGAAGGAAAGGAATAAAGATTTACTGATGCATCAAATCAAACATATATATTTCTTTCAAAATGAAATCCAATTTATTTATAAAGCACATTTAAATGCAACTCTTGTTGACTAAAGTGCTGTACAGAACATGAGGTAATAATCATGGACATAAATGAGACTTTTTGCAATAACACGCAAATAAACCATTATTAAAAAAGTTAACAACAGAAATCAACCATATCAGGGGAAGTGGAGGATGTATAAAAGAGTCTTGAGCCTGGACATACATACAGCTTGTGGAAATCTCACTAACCACCATACAAATGCTTGTGCATTTCGATTATAGCTGGTAAATTAAGCCTGATTTATGCTTCAGCGACAATGTGTCAGCCTGAGCCGACACAACTTTGGCAGCAAAACGTCTTCGTCCACAAAAAACAAGCAGGCCTAGTAGTAAGCATCGTTGCCACAGCAACCTTTTTGCTGTTTCAGCCATCCAATCACAGCTGCGTGACACTTGATGATGGTGTCTGTCTGCTGTCTGTTAGTTATATTATATTATACAGTAACTAACGCAAGTGTGGTGGTTGGAGGGTGTCTCCCCGCTCTTCTATCGAGACATTTAGATCATGTGGTCAGGTAGGACCATTACTGGTTAACAAGAGGTATTGCATGAAACTCAAATGTAAAAACTCGCCTTACCAAACATGCTGGCTAAAGTAGCTGCGGTAAAGAGATGTCCGCACACAGCTGTAGCTCTGATAAAAAGTTGACGTTTTCATTGCTTTTAAAAGTCAAAAAAATCTTTATATGGCTCTGTTGCACTTCACTATGTAAAATGTGCTCTAAATCAGCACTGAAGGTTTCTGAAACACTTGCAATTGTAGCCTCCAATAAGGTCATAAAGACCTATTTTCCATATAAAAGCTAATCGTCGACTAGTCGCATTAAACTCCCGACTGTGATTCGACTAGATAAATCCTGATTCGGGGACAGCCCTAGAATCCACATGACTGAAATCAGTCGTGGCTGCCGAGAACTTTAATCCATGCGTTTCGCTCCAGTCTCACCTTGCGTCCACCAGGCGAGCCGTCATTGGCCACGGTCACGGGCTGATTGGTGTTCTCCTTGGCCATGGCGGGCGCCGTGGTGATGATCTGCCAGCCGTTGCCCGTGAACTGGGCCGGGACGAGCTCCAGCTGCTGGGACACCAGCGCCTGGCCCCCGGACGCGTCCACCACGAACTGACCCCCCTGGAACTGGAGCTGTCCCGCCTGGACCTGGATCTGTTGTTGGGCCCCCGCCGCCTGGAGCCCCTCCGCTCCCCCACCCTGCTGCCCTCCGATCTTACTGCAGGTGGCCGCTAGCAGGGCCAGTGGAGAGGGCTGGGAGGAGTCCTAGAGGAGGAGAGGTGGGGAAAAAGGGATGAAGTGGTGGTGAGGAGGAGGGCGAGGGAGGAGGGGGGAGAGCGAGGGGCAGGGGTAGGCGGAAGCACACACGGAGATCACATGTGCATGCACAAATAGAGAGCAGCACGACATGCAAGTGGAAAGAGCCAGAGAAGGACACACGCCCACAGGTCACATTATGCACACATACAAGTACACGCACACGCACACACACGCGCGTCACACACACACAATATACATTCAAAGTCAGGAAGAGCAAGAGAGAGAGAGGGGGGAGGGGTAGAGAGAGAAAAAAAGCAGTGTGTGAGAGAGAGAGAGAGAGAGAGAGAGAGCTGTCAGTGTAAGTGGGCGGTGAAACAGGAAGCGAGTGGGTGGGTGTGTGAGAACCACATTTTCTGTGTTCTCAGAGCGGTAGGAAGAAAATGCCTCCTTCTCTCTCACTCCTTCTCAGTAACCCCCCTTTCAAAAGAAGTAGGTCGCAGGCAAATATTTAATGCCCCACACCTCTCAAGCGGTGCGTCCCGTATCTCGGCGCAAACGCAGAACACAAGCAAACATGGAAAAAATAATAACGGTGCAGCGATTGCCCATCAGACACAATCGTACACGGCGGGCCAGACCGAGAATTAAATCTCAAAGCTTGTGAGTGCTGTGCAACCGTTGAATTGAGTGGCCGCAGGCCCGTGAACAGGAATGCCATTGTCGTTTTAAAGGGACATGCCAAAGCCGTGGTGGGCCTTTAGCATAAATCCATAGGCGAAAGAAAGGGAAACATTCTTAACGCAAGGCAGACAATTCAAAGTACAGTGACAGCCGTGTAAGCCCCATTCACGACACTGGGGCTGGCTCTCTCAGTCTCAGCAGAGCTGCCTGCAACAGAAGCAGGAAGTGGAATACACCAGAGAAACGCCCCCAGTGCTGCCTGGGAGGCAGAACATTTCTGGCCTACAGGCAGGCAGAACAACTGTAATGAACCCTTTCTTTGCATTACCTGTGATCCAGAACTTTTCCCCTTTTTTGATGCTTTCCCTCCTTCAGTTCCTGATGAGTCCTTCTTCGAGTCTGTAAAGAAGAAGCAATAAGGAGCTCAAAACATGTCAATGTTATTATTTCATAGAAGGATTTTTCTGCTCAGTGTCATGTCACCAAATGTGCGTCTTTAATAGCCAGTGACAGTAATGGCAAAAGCAAACATAATATGGCCATGCAACATGCAAGGTACTCTTAAGTGGACTGAGCCAAATGGGATACAATGCAAATATTACACAACAAAGGTGATCAATAAGGGAGATAAAAGAACTAAATATCCCAATAAGCTTAAGCTCATCAACATCAACATCAAAGGGCTTGAAGACAAGTCTTATCTGTCAGATGGGGGGGTTCGAGAGGGGTGGAGACGGGAGAGAGGGGGGGGAGGGTACCTACCACTCATAACGCATTCATATACCGAGAGAGAGAGAGGTGTAGTTCACGGTAGGGTAGAAGAAGGCCGGCCGGGTACGATGATGACGGGAGGACGGCCTATATTTTCCGCGAATGGTTGGCGCTGGGGCCGTGGTGGCGTATCTCCCCCGTTTGACGACACCACCCACCCGCCAGGAAGGGCGGTACCAAAAGCGGCAGGCAACAATCAGACAAGCCCTGAATAACGGGGGGGGGAGAAAGAAAGTCCCGTGTGTGTGTCGGCAGCCGGGTTACCGTAACGCCTCACAACAACGGCGCACCGTTACGCCTCACAGCCCGGCGAGGGTTGTTTGTAAGGGAGACGACCGGCATAGAGAGTCCATAAAGCGACACCTTTGCGTTTTGCAGAATTATTATTAAATCCACAGCGGAGTTGGCAATGTGCGATCGCAGAGGCCCACCCACTTCCATTTAAGCATCAGGCCAACACCCTCCTCCTCCTCTTCGGCTCCCTCTCCTTGTCGACACAGTGTTTCTCCCAGCCGCCCGTCGTCGCCAGCCCTTCATGCAAAAAAAAAAAGCTAAACGTTATCAATATCTCTTATTTTGTGCGTATGGTTTTATTCTTGCACAATTTCATTTGGAAGCTAACAGTAACAGAGAGAGATAGCTGTGGCTTGCTTTTTTTTTTGTGGGCGGACGCGCTCCTCCCACATATTCAGATTGGACGGCAGGATTCAGCGTGCGAGGGTCGAGATGGGAGTTGTATTTTGGCGAAGCCTCGCCTTCACGAGTGTGTCGCTGCGGGAAGGGACTACGACTCCCGTGGTGCACCGCGGCGGTTTCGGTCGGTTTAGAACGGTGCGAGGTTGTAGTCATGTTGGTGTGAGAGGCAGAGAGAGGAGAAGAAGGGCGGTGACCAGTGTGTTGTGGGGGTTGGGCTGAACGGGGACGGGAGGCGTGTGTGTTCTCTCTCGGCTCGTCATCACGAGGGTCAGTCTACGAGAGCCTTGATAAACAACAGAGCACTGTGGAACTGCCTGGACTTGTATTAATGACCTAGTAAAAAAGAGCGCATATATATATATATATATATATATATATATATATATATATATATATATATATATATATATATATATATATATATATATATATTATGCTCTATTACTAAGTCATTAATACAATGTTCGATGAATTGAGTATAAAAGACCCCAATGGAAACAAGCCATAGGCTTTCTTGGCAGACCTTGTATTGAACTGTACTTTCTTCAGCTTTTTCTTTTGCAAACTGCTAATAAAGTAATCAATCAATCAATCAATCAATCAATCAATGTTTTATTTCATGGACTGACTGTATTCTAATGCTGTTGTTAGTGTTGTATATGCTACACTGTACCAGAGTTACATTCTGTACCATTTTGGTGTGTGTGTGTGTGTGTGTGTGTGTGTGTGTGTGTGTGTGTGTGTGTGTGTGTGTGTGTGTGTGTGTGTGTGTGTGTGTGTGTGTGTGTGTGTGTGTGTGTGTGTGTGTGTGTGTGTGTGTGTGTGTGAACAATGACATCATTGTAAAGGGAAATAAACAGGTGTTCCAGTTATAAGGCAGTGGGGTCCCCAGATGATTATCTTAATGTGCAGCATTGTTTGCTCACTCAATAGTAAACAAACCAACATACAGTATAAGTGTATACAGGGTATCTGCACATTTCTAAAGTTACAATTTCATGACTTTTAAAACCTTTATAATACAAAATTGGCCAAATTGTCAAATATTATCTTAGAAAGAGGCAAACATTGTGAAAACTGCCAATCTGCAAGCTCACAAAGCCTCACACTGTGAGTCATTGTGAGCTTGTAGATTTTCAGCCCCATATATGATTATTTTGGGGGGTTGCAGGTACCCTTGATATAAGATACAATTCTACTTGTAAATAGGGATGGGGATTGAGAACCGGTTCTATTACGGAACCGGTTTACGAAGTAGGCCTAATTGAGACCCAAAATTCAATGAGGCTTTTGGCTTGAATCGCTTATCAAGTCTATATATATTTCTTTGAATATACATATATTTGAGGAACAAAATATTTTGAAATGGGGGTCCGTGGCCAAATACATATAATTCTGGGGGTCCTTGACATGAAAAAGTTTGAGAACCACTGATATAGCAACATACGTTCTTCGGAAAATTGTAAGTATTTAGGAGACATTTTTTTTCGGTTTTAATGGGTTAATTCTTTGCCACTGCATAACGAAAATGTGTGCTGTAACACAACACATTTTGTACTGGGATTGAATGGACGCATGTTCATGCATCCAGGTTGCTTAAGTATTCATCTAACTATAAATTACGTAACTCTCTGCAAGTGTCTGTCCTTCGGCTGTGTCGAATACTGGCTGACCGATCGACCTCAAACATGGCAAGTTGGTCAGATAGGGGATAAGAATAATGATAAATAATACCTAAAAAACAAGTTCTTGAAAAAAGGTTAATCTTCCAATCGGTGTGAAAGGTAGCCTAAAAACCGTGCCCCATTTGAAACATTTCATCATAGTTTTGTTGTGTTATATTTTGAACTTAGGCAACTTTTGATGATGGGGCTCGCCCACCACATGGCCCATTTTGGTTCATTTGGGTGGTAATAAAACACCTAAATACAGTCGAGTATATACGCACTGTCGCACACAGATCAAATAATTTAAAAAAAAACACTTGCACACTGTCTTAACTTGCCCCATAAAGAAAGTATTTCTTAATAGCAGTGTTTTTGGTCAAGGACCTTCAGAATGTAAAATGAAACAGACTGTCTAGCGAGGCTAGACATCTGCTGACAAAATGTATTTAGGTGGGGAAATAGGCAGTTGTCACTTGGCCTCATGGCTTTTTACCCATTCTATCTGTCCAGAACATTCTCTCACTCACTCTATAATCACAGACACCAAAGTGGCTTTCTTTAATTTGATAGGGTTGTGTCCTCCTATTTAAATATTTGCTTCTCTATTTGCTGGAGGAACTCGAGGTAGGAGAAGGCTGCCTCCGACCGGTCCTCCACCAGCTGTTGGAAGAACATAGTCTTGGCTGAAGCACCGTCCTTGATGACGTAGAATGTGGAGCTGAACGGTCTGTGGCCCTGCAGCCAGCTGAGGAATGCACGCACTCTCGCAGACAGAGAGGTGTATAACTCAGGAATGTGGGTCATGGTAGGGGGTATAGAAGCATAGTCGGGGCACCCAAGCACGTCTCTTATGAACATCTCATTACAGCATTTACCAATCCACAGGTAAAAGACATTTCCACAGTCCATGAGGAAGGCTCCGTCTCGGCTCAGCCACTCCGCTGACAGGCGCAGCAGGTGGGGCTGAGGAACCACCGTGTCATTCAGATGGAGCGCCCCCTGGTCAGACATGTTGTCCAGGCGGTACAGGTCAGGGTGAACCGTACGCATCATCTGCTGCAGTGGCTGGGTCTTGAACTCACACATGGCGAAGACTCTCTCGTCCAGCCGTGTGCCGGGGCCCATTCGAAGGGCTTTCTGTTTGAGGAGAGCGAGGACATAGAGGGGGAAGAGACGGAGGGATGCGGGGGCGACGAGTGCTGACTGCTGCGTGTTGGAACTGAAGCCCTTATAGGCGTCCAGGAAGTCCACCACTGCATTCACCAGGGTGTCCCGCGCATCCAACAGACTAGATGACACTGACCGGTCGACGGCCATGTTGGCCAGTAGACAGGTGATGGCTTGGACGTCTGCTCCAGCATACACATCACTCAGCTGGCTCACCACTGGCAGACACAGCGTGTGGACACGAATACGCTTTGTCCCTTCACTAGATGTATAGAGCAGTGCAGCCTGGAAGCAGGCCAGTGAGTAGTCTGCCAGGCTATCCTCAATTGATAGCTGGACAGCGAAGGCGGAGTCTGGGTTCACATTGGCAAGGGACAACCGGTCAGTGGAACGCACAAAGAAGTTCCCGTGGAACGTATCGATGGATAAACCTTTAGTGCAACGTATCCTTATACCGGCTTCAAAGCCGATCTTCCTGGTGAGGTAGTGCTCCACATCCTTCTGGAACTTCTCCAGCTGGGCCGGATTCTGGACATGGTGGAAGGATGGGTAGTAGAAAATACTGCCGGCTGAGTACTTGGACACACATGCCAGGGAGGCCAGGTCAGCATACTGGGAGCTGAGCAGGAAGAGGTCCACTCCTATCTGTTGACTCGAGCAATCCAGAGCCAACTTCTTATAGAAGTCTGTGGCTGGACCCAGGTGCTGAACACTGTTAGTGCTGGACCCCTGTTCTCTGGACTGCAGCAGGCCGGCCCCAAGTGTTGGCAGCTGGGTCTGGAACACAGAGACTCGCCCCCCGGTGGGGTACATGAGTTTGTAGGCTGCCTGCAACGAGGGTCCGAGAGCACTGTGGGTCTCCCTGTTGTGACTGAACGTGGATGGGAGGGATTTCAACAGGTCTTTCACCAGCTCTTTGCTTTCCTTCAGATTGACCATTAGGCTGTCATGCGATGGAATTAACACATCCTCGATGTCTGAGACCACCAGCATCTGTGGCCGTGACAGGCCTTCCTGGAGGTTGTAGAAGTGGATGGTACTGTCGAACGTAATGAATCCTACCCTGGTCCGTGTATCCCCAGGCAACTTATCTAGGTTTTCCAGTAACGATTCACAGAAATACTTCAGATAACCAACCTCCACAGCGTTGTAGGACACGTCGAGCACAAACAGGTAGACTGCTGGCTGAGGGGGCCTCGACACATAGTCTGAGGAGGCGATAAACTCCACAGTAGAGTTCTGCACCTCGGGTCTCTTGCGCAGCTCGCCGTACTCATGTACAACCTCATCTGGAACACAGTTTATACGGCAGCAGAGGTTACACTTCCACCTGCGCTCGTCCAGGAAGGAGACAAAGGGATTGAGGTAAATTTTGCATGAGAGACAGCGAACTATGATGTTTGAGGTGATCATCGGTACCTGCTGGATGTCTCTGAAGGGGTGGAGGAGGAGCCCCAGGGGAAGCCTGGCCTTGCTGAGCAGTGCCTGGTTCTGGGGAACACTGGTCAGGGTGCACCTGAACGTCTGTGGGCTGCAGTTGGCCGCCTTGAGCTCAGGGCGGAGGTTGGGTTCAGGAGCCTCCAGGGGCCTGGGGGGCAGCAGGTTCCTCTCCTGCAGCAGGTTTACTGGCCTCAAGCCATTTGACACAGTGGACTGGGACAGATGAGGGAATGGCTGGGAACACTGCTGGTAGCTGGACTGGCCATAGCCTCCATGGGAAGGGGATGAGTCAACGTGGGAGACCGGATGCTGCTGATAGGTCAGCTGCATATTCTGGCAACCATAGTTACTGTAGGGTGGGGCCTGCCTTGCCATGTAATTGGAGGGAGGCATGGAGTCTGGGTAGCTGCCTCGTTGTAAAGAATCGTAGCTGTTGGGCATCGGAGAGGCACTAGTTGTGGAGGAGGAAGTATCACCAGTTTCATCAGAGCTGTGTGATGGTGCTGCTGCTGCCTGGGCAGAGGGGCTGGTGGAAATGCCTGTGCTAGCTCCAATATTAGCAACATGGAGGGGGGTGTTTATTAGGTTGGGTATGGTGCTAGCAACAGCGGTCTTGGAAGCCTGCAAAGTCCCGTACTGGCTACTACCCTGAGCTGATGGGTAGGAAACAATGGGGTAGACAGGAGCACCAGGACAACTTTGTGGGGCTGGAACCAAACTCAGCTGCTGCTGCTGTGGATGCTGTGTTTGGGGAGCGTGGTATTGTTTCTGTCCATAGTAAGGAGTGCCATTTGGGTACGGCTGCTGGAATGACTGTGGGTTACCTTGAGCCTTTTCTGTTGGTGTTGGTGGTGATGTTGATGGTGGAGGAGCAGAAATAGGGAAGGTGGCTGTGATGGTACCATACGGATCGGTGGTGGGTGTGGCAAAGCTTAGGGGTTCCCCAGAGGGTGCTATATTGGAGGCAACTTGGTGCTGAGGGAGGTGATGTTGGTTAGCAATGTAGACATTGTTTGTGAAAGGCTCTTTGTTGGGGGCAGGGGTACAGGGCGCAGGAAAGGGGGATTGGCTTTTCTGCGGTGGTGCTCTATTGAAGCCTGTAGGTGGATACATGGATGAGTATTCTCTTTAACTGAGAGAGGTGCACCGGTTTGTAGCACCCGGTGGTGATATGTCGAGGATTGCCCCGTACCTTATAGCCACAGATGCACCTTTGCATTAAGACACATCAGAGGCTGATGTTGAATTGCCAATGACGAGTTATATATGTTTTATTGAAGGAAACCCCAACTACAGGAAGCTCTCCCCTTGGGTCACAGTTGGCTTAAGCTCATTCAGATGTTGAGGAGCTTCAGTGCCTGGTTCATGAAGGAATGTGTCTATCTCTGCTGTAACAGGACTGCCAGGCCCCTCTGTCTCTGTCTTGCTAATGATCCTCACACCCTGTGTAGGCAGCTTTCAGGCCTTGAATCTTGTATTATCAAATATATGACATCAGGCGTACCCAAATATGGAGTTCCACAGGCTTCAGACTAGCCTCCAAGTGAGTGCAAGAGAACTGGAAAATACAGATCCGTCGTTAAGTAATTGTATCTATGATGACTATGTCATATATTCTTTAATAGTAGGTACACCTCTCGCCTTATGCAAAACTTGAACACACTGAATGACGCAAGGTGAAGCTGTATTAACCCCAGCAATGCTGGCCATAAGTGAGTGAGTGAGCGAGCGAGCTATTTGGTGAGTGAGTGGGTGGGTGTGTCACCTGCGTATATTGCAGAGGACCCGAGGGAGTGATGCGTTGGGGAAGTCTGTCTGATCAGCGGATCGTTAAATATCGTTAAATACGCAAATTCCTTTATATGGAGTACCCTGTCATCAATATGACTTGCTTGGACTCCATTTGGGCATGCCTGACACGGAACTCCATACAGTATATGGGGATAAACCGGACACAGATAGTTTACTGTAAAGTTGAATTTGTCTGTGCCTTTGCCTGGATTATGCCCAAATATGGAACGCATCCATATATGGATATGGATATCCCCAAGGTCAGCGCAAATCAGTGTTTCTGTTTGTGAGTGACGTCAGACCAGAGCCCATTTCATAATTATTTGGAACAGCAATGTTTTCACAAACAAAATGCTCATGTTGAAGGAATGAAAGGCGCATTCTGGTCAGACTTAAATGCATGATTTAATACATGCATTTCCTTATGGGAAATGTAGACTTATTGATATGTTTGTAACATCACAATTTAACACTTAATTAAATAAATACATTCCAAAACAGCAAAAAGATCCCATCTACAAGCTCACAACACATCTTATCGAGACATGTTGTGAGCTTGTATATCAGCCATTTTTGTTGTTATATTTGGTGTACAATATAGGGCTTAATTTGATAAGAAAATGTCTCCTCTTCTGTTTTCTTTTCCTCTCCGCCAGGCCAGAGACAGTTTTCGCCCCTGTCTGTCCGTCCGTCTGTTCGTCCGTCCGTCCGTCCGTCCGTGAGTGAACAGCTAATCTCCTGCACCGTTGGACTGATCGGTGTGAGTATCATGTCAGTGTCATAGTCAGTATAATGTCAGTGTCATGGTCAGTATCATGTCAGTGTCATGGTCAATATCATGTCAGTGTCATGGTCAGTATAATGTCAGTATGAACACATTTTTAAGTCTAATCTGTACAAAAGTATAGATTACTTGTTGTTTTAGATTAAATAATTACAATCAATGAAAAGGTTAGTTTTTGCTCTCCTGTAAAATCCTGAAAATGTCACACAAGTTATGCCCTTTGCATCCTCAATATGGCCCCTTTTGAAAAAGGTTTGGACACATCTGTGGTACACAGTGGTGGAAAAAGTACTCACATTTTCTACTTAAAGAGGTGGTGCCATGGTTTTGCACTTTTTCTGTTTTTCATGTGTCTATGAGGTTGATAGAACTTCATTAAGCCCCCTGGTGGTGTCTTTATGGTGTTTTATGTCTTTTCTGACTATTTTGAGTTTCTACCTGGAGGCTGAAACCTTGAGGGTCAAACGTGCCAATAGAAAAACAGTCCTTTAGTGACATAGTAAAAATATACCCTCCCCCTCATTATCATAACACAACAGGTGTGGGCATGAGGAGGAGGATGGACTAGGACAGGTGGGTGGTGCTAAGGTGGTGGAGGAGGTGCTAAGGTGAGAACCAGGTATACTTAATGAACTGGAGGCGTGTCCACATAAAACATAATTTTAACAATTTCTGTACACTTCCTCCTAGTATAACCATAATACCTGATGATTATGTTTAAGGGGGGGGGGGGATCACTGAAAATCACGGCACCCCGTCTTTAAGTAAAAGTATGAATACTGTGTATGAATGTAGAAGTATCTGTTTCAAGTAAGAGTCCGGAATTCAAAATGTACTTGAGTAAAAGTACAAAAGTTTTGGTATCAAAATGTACTTAAAGTACCAAAAGTAGAACGTACTCCTTATGCAAAATGTCCCATTTCACAAGTTTTCAAATGTATGAAATGTATAAAAATCCTTTGAAAACTTTGTTGCATCGCGACGCATTGTGAGCATTTAGATCGGCTATTTTTAAATGGCCGAAATGTATGTTTTGTAATAATAATCAAAATCTACAAGGTAACTAGAAACTAGTTTTCAAATAATTGTAGAGGAGTAAAAGCACAATATTTGCCTCTCAGTGGAGTAGAAGTAAAAGTACGGAAAACTGGAAATACTCCAGTAGCAGTTGTCATTTTTGGGCGGTGTAGCCGCCCCTATAAGTGGGGTTGGGACACCTCATTAGTACACCCTTCGCTGTACTGTGATTGGCTCATAATTAGTACACCCCTAGCATTAGTACACCCCTAGCTGTACTGTGATTGGCTGACTCTATTGGCTGACTCTATTCAGCACTGTGATTGGCTAGCGAGACACATGATGAAATCAATAACCTATAAATAGGACTATGCACTTAAAAAAAACACTTTTTTTAAAAGTGAGCTTCCATCACTGTGATGACCACTGTGATGACCACACCGCCCACTTCACACTGGGTGTGATTTTTTTATTTCTTTATTTGTTTATATCCAGGACAGAGCACATTAATGAACATTTCAATCAATACACATGATTTAATGTAAATATGCCGGAGTTGGCTAGAAGCTAATTTCCATCCGTAGTCCCACATACAAATACACCACAGTGACATGACAAATAGAGAAAAACAACTACAACTACCTACAAATTAATAATAAAAATACCTTACCTAATTTAAGCCTGACAATCTAAAAACCTATTGTATAGTCTAATACCTAGCCAATAGAAAATCAAAACCTATTTTGAATTAAAAAGCGTACACATGTACACAATGTACCAATGGTCACATGTTTGAGACATTTTAAACATTTAGTTGTGGTTTAAAAGTAGTGCCAATGTCAGTTTTGGATCCAATATGACCCCTAGGTATTTGATTCTAATTCTAATTCTTAGTATTAGTACTAGTAGCCTACTTGAGTAAATGTGCTTTGTTTTAGAACCCTGATGATGTGACAATATTGCTTAATTATTTTCCACAAAGACCCTCTAATTAAATAGTATGGTACAGTAATGTAACTGCAACTGTAAATGCATGGTTCAAGGCTAAGGTTCAATAAGACAGGTGTTTTATTATTACATGCTCTTAGAATGCAGCGGTAGCAACATTGCAGATTGAAGCAACATTTAAATTATTGTCACTTGACAGGCAGTTATTTCCTCTTAGAGTGGCTCCTGTCGAGGTGATTTGAAACATGTAATGTTATTCATTTGAACTCCAAATTTTACAAATCATATATAAATAGTCCTCTCTCCTCCAACGGACTCCTTCAACAGCTGCTGAATGTTGATCTTTAGCACCTAAGAGTTCCTGCTATTAATGTTTCCTGCTATCAGTGTCATGTGACTGCGTGTGTTGTTCTCAGAGACAGAAGGTGTTGAAATTAGTTAAACATATGGTTTAAGGGTTAAGGCCATGTGAGAAGCCTTTGGTGTGGGGCTCAGTATATAAGCTGCGGTCAGAACTGACATTAGGCACTAGGACAGACAGGATGTTCCATTGCATTGCATTGTATATTACATGTAAGTCTCTCTCTTGTTGCAACAATACAAATCATTCATGCTTTAAGACAATATTTTGTGTATCCTTGTTCTGAGTCTTTGTCCCCGAGGTTGTGCCACAGATTTCCACGACATTTTGGTGCATTGGCCGGTCTGTGCAGCGGAGGCCTGGCAAAGCAAGGTGAGTGTGATTGGAAAACACAATTAATTCTCCGTTTAGCTTTCTGGAGATTGCTTTGCCAGAGCTCCGTGCCACAGTGTATTTAATGTGGATCTGTTGCCATATAATTTCGGGAGCATTGCGCTTTTTTTCATTGACACCGGTGTAATGGTTGATTGGGGAGACAAGGGGGTCTTCTACGCATTAGTTAAGGCTTTCACAGACAGAAGTGTATTCTAAATATGGCTTCTTAATTGACAGAGAGGTTTTTAATCGGCTGCTGGTCAAATGAAGAGAATAGAAGATTATGTAATAATTTGGCTGAATCTCATGTGAAATGGCAAGTGAAAAAAGGGGAATAGTTTCTCGTCTTATTGCGCATAAAAGAAGGGGGACCTGTGTCCTGCCTATAGGGTCCTATTCCCATTCACCCTGGAGTACAGTCTTAACCAAATGGACCCGTGGGAGGAACTGGAAAGACTGGATAATTCTGAATGAGGACTACACCGGACACACGTCGTAGGCCATATAGTGCGGTCGCCCTACGTCTGAAGGGGGGCCATGATGGGACTTTTTACATGATGTTTGAGTTCTTAAACGAATTAAAGGGCGGAGTGTCGATTTGAAATATGTAATGTTATTCGTTTGAGAGAACGTCAAATTCTACAAATCATATATAAATAGTCCTCTCTCCTCCAACCACGGACTCCTCCAAACAGCTGTTGAATGTTGACAGTGCAGTGATGTACTGTAAATGCATGGTTCAAGGCTAAGGTTCAATAAGATAAGGTGTTTTATTATTACATGCATTTAGAATGAGCGGTAGCAACATTGCAGATTGATTGAACATTAAAATTATTGTTACTTGGAGCATGATTTTTGCTCTACTCAGTGAAATGACATTTCTTTTTCTTTATGCATTATTTTATTTTGGAGAAACTTAGACCATCCACAACTGTTGGTATGTGTGTGTGATAAAGTTGTGGAGTCTCCCGTCGATCCGACGGTTGAGTTGACAGGCAGTTATTTCCTCTTGGCGTGGCTCCTCATGTGGGAGCGTAGCCCTATCCTTGGAGCACACATTCTTCCACAGATACTGCAGGGAATTTTGTAGGCTGTGTTGAGGTGAGAGGTCCACCTTTCCTGCGGTCTCTCTTGTCTCGGATTGATGACTCTCTTGCCTGTTTCGAAGGTCTCGATGCCTTGGGTAACCTGGTGCCTCCATGCCTTTCCCTGTCGGCACCTTCATCCTCCCAGTTTGCTGCTTCAATGTTGCAGCTCCTGAGGTTGGCCTTCAGTGTGTCTCTAAAGCGGAGAAGGGGTCTTCCCAGGCCACGCTGTCCCTCCTTCAGCTGCCCGTAGGGGGCATTCAGACAACATGACCTGCCCACCGGAGTTGGGCCTTGATGATCAGGCTTAAATAGCCGAAGTATACAGTATGTTTGAGTGGCCTTCTCTCTCCTCTCCTCCAGAGTAGGGAAGGAATCTGTTTGTATCCCAATAAAGTGGGGCCGCACATTCTCTGCTGACTTTGCAGATCGGGGATCAAGTGTTTTGGGAGTCCTGCCCAAATAGGTGAAGCATATTCCAGGACTGGTCATCAACACATAGGGGAGGTGTGCTTGTTTGGCCACACTTTAAATAATGAACCCATGGCTGAGCCTTGATCTTCAGCATAAACTGAACTTACCATTCCAGGTCACCCTCTCTACTGCCTGGTTGTTCAGAGATATTTGTCTGTTTTGAGGGCCCCTGTCTGTTGTTTTTTACAGCATTGGCTGCAAAATTATCAGTGGTCATTTGAGGAGGCTTGTGCTTTAATTCCAAAAGTATTTCAAGCTTAACTAGCCTACTACAGAAGAGGATCAGCTAATTGACATGTCCACACACTCATGTATGAAACACAGTTACTTGTGAAGTTCTGGATGAGTTGAATGACCAGAGTTTACAGTAAGGGACGGTTTGTTGTTTAAATTGAAGGGTTGCATCATGACCTCCCTGTGACAGAAATACCCTTTCATTGGCCCTCCCAAAGTGATATATATATATATATATATATATATATATATATATATACATATATATATATATATATATATATATATATATATATATATATATATATATATATATATATATATATATATATATATATATATATATATATATATATATATATATATATATATATATATATTTATGTTTTATTATGATATACTATTTAATAAATAATACCCTCTGTTTTGCGGTTTTCAATTTTTTATTTTCATCAGAAAATAGCCGCCGCTGCTGTGCCCTATGTCACGGGGCAACCCGTGCCCTGTAGACAGTAATGACTAATGAGGAACTTTGTGTGCAGGCAGACACAATGCCCAGCTGCGTTTAATAGCATTCACCACCTGTGATAGTGCAAGTGTGTAGTAGTGTCGTGTTGCATGTTTCCTTTCGTCTCAAGTCACACAAGGACAAGGACACTGTGTGGGGAAGTTGAATTGTTTGTGGGTCACCTGACTTAGCCTTGTGTGGCCAGACAAGTATAGGCTACTGTATTTTAATGCCAACACCTTTGTACTATTACTCAAGTAAAATTTGTAATATAGGGCTTTTACTTGTAACAGTATTCCTACATTGTGGTATGGCTAACTCTGAGTTAGCTATTTTATACACAGAACTCCATAAATGGGTATAAAAACAGACACAGATAGTTTACTGTAAAGTTCAATTTGTCTGTGGCTTTGCCTGTTTGCCTGGATTATGTCCAAATATGGAACGCATCCATATATGGATATCCCCAAGATCAGCGCAAATCAGTTTCTGTTTGTGTGTGACGTCAGACCAGAGCCCATTTCATGATGATTTGGAACAGCGATGTTTTCACAAACAAAATGCTCATGTTGAAGGAATGAAAGGCACATTCTGGTCAGACAGACTTAAATGCAAGATTTAATACATGCATTTCCTTATGGGAAATGTAGACCTATTGATATGTTTGTAATATCACAATTTAACACTTAAATTAAATAAATACATTATAAAACAGCAAAAATGACACATCTACAAGCTCACAACACATGTGACATGTTGTGAGCTTGTATATCAGCCATTTTTATGTTATATTTGGTGTACAATATAGGGCTTAATTTGTTAAGAAAGTGTCTCCTCTTCTGTTTTCTTTTCCTCTCCGCCAGGCTGGAGACTATGTTTTCGCCCCTGTCTTTCCGTCCGTCCGTCCTTCCGCGTGTCAGTGAACAGCTAATCTCTGGCACCGTTGGACCGATCGGTGTGAGAATCATGTCAGTATCAAGGTCAGTATCATGTCAGTGTCATGGTCAGTATAATGTCAGTGTCACGGTCAGTATCATGTCAGTGTCATGGTCAGTCTCATGTCAGTATTATGGTCAGTATAATGTCAGTGTCATGGTCATTATCATGTCAGTGTCATGGTCAGTCTCATGTCAGTATAATGTCAGTGTCATGATCAGTATCATGTCAGTGTCATGGTCAGTCTCATGTCAGTATTATGGTCAGTATAATGTCAGTGTCATGGTCAGTATCATGTCAGTGTCATGGTCAGTCTCATGTCAGTATCATGGTCAGTATAATGTCAGGGTAGGAGCCATTATGATGGTGGCATATTATTATTTGTTTGTAGTATTATTATTGGACACCTGGTGGCAGGCTTTAGATTGACAGCACTGGGTGTGTATTTAGAGGGTCCACAGGTGCAGTGATGAGCTAGGACACAGGTAGTGAGGAGCCACACCATTCTTACCAGAAGCCAGAGACAGACAGAAATACAGAAGAACAGAGAATCACTACAGAACCCACACTGGAATGACGAATGGTATGTTCATCATTACAACTGCAACTTCATTCAATAAATACACCTAAAACTGGAATTACGACTGGACATCCATCTTGTTTGTTTCTGTGTCTACTGCATAGGATCACTCCCATACCATACCTGTGAAGTATGAGCAAAGCAAAACAGAAGATTTTGCCACTACAGTCAGTGTAGTGTCAAAAGTCCAATACTTTTAGGAACTACTGGTTGCTGACAGCTCGGGTTGTCCAAACCGTCCGTAAAGTTCATAACAAAAAGATGTATTCTTAGTAGCTTTCGTGCGCCAATCACTCCAGCATACAAATAGTGAATACAATTAAACATAAACAGTTAAACGTGCGGTGGCTAAACCAACAGCCCTCCTAAACACAGTCAAAAAACAGTTTGCCTCCCATCAGCAACACCTGCCCTTGATTTCAGACCTGGTTAAATATCTTGGCAAACATGGCCTTGACCACGCCCTGCGGTGACGTCATCAAATAGAAAACATGGCTCAAATAGCTCTTACAGTCAGTATGACCCCCCCCCCTTTTTTTTGGGCGGTGAAACCGCCCCTATATGTGAGGTTTGGATATTTGCACACCAAATCCTGCGCTGTGATTGGCCACCAGTGTACCCCCCTAACCCTGCACCGTGATTGGCCAATCACAGTCTATTCAGGACTGTGATTGGCTAGGGAAACATGACACATGTGCATAGCCCTATAAATAGGACTATGCACTTAAAAAAAACACATTTATGGTTTTTTTAAAAAAAAAACACATTTATGTTTAAAAAAAAAAAAAACACATTTATGGTTTTTTTTAAGTGAATATTTTTTTTAACCTTTGCACATCGGAATATGACTTTCATAAAGAGTGTTTCAATAAATGTATTTATTTTTTGTACATGATTGGTTGACTCCATTCAGTATTGTGATTAGCTAGCAAGACACCGCCCACTTCACACTGGGTGTGATTTTTCTTCTCTTGTACATATTTTTCACTCTTCATACCAGTAACCTGTAAGCTGATTGTATGACGTTCTGTATAGAAGTGTGTGTATATCTGTCTGTCACGTATATGTCATCATGATTTGTGTGCATAGGGATCTCATCTTAAACAAGCTCAGTGCTTAATGAGTCTTCCAGTTTAGTAGACCTTGTATTGTGAATTTGTACTTCCATGTACTGTTGTTCTCATGTCTTACTAAATAAAGTACATCTTACTAAATAAAGTACATCAATAAATCAATCAACCACATATTGAAGTCTAATCTGTACAAAACTGTAGATTGCTTAAATATGTTGTTTTAGATTAAATCATTACAATCAATTAAAAAGTTAGTTTTTGCTGTCCTGTAAAATCCTGAAAACTTCACAAGTTATGCCCTTTGCATCCTCAATATGGCCCCTTTTGAAAAAGGTTTGGACCCCCGAAGACGGCAATAGCAAGACCCACCATCTCCGGTTTTTATCTGTGTGAAGTGGGCGGACGGATGCCTTTTTAGGAGACAGGAAGCAGGTTGGAGTCTATTCATTTCAATGGGAGAGTGAACGTGAACACAGCTTCTGAACCATTCTTTAGCCCCATGGTCACGGAACTAAATATTGGACCAGATCGTCACATAATATTCCCGAACATTTTGAAACTAAAATGGATTTTTTCAGAGAGACAAATGAGGAGAAAATCTACTTTATTATCGATCTTTCTCTGTCCCAGCAACACACTCTCGTGGGATCTAGCACCGGTCAACATAGGACGTTCGCGAGATTTGCCGTCAGACGCCGGCACCCTTAGGAGACTGTCAAAGTCTCCTACAAATCCTACAAAGAGAGATTTGTAGGATTTGTGTACCATGTCGTGTATCATGTCGTGTACCATGTCGCCTCTAGTGGCTCCAATTGGGATGGTGTATCTTCCTAAATTAACCATCTTTGGGACAATGTGGTACAGTAGGAGGAGCTTGGAGGGCCATCAGCTCTGATCTGGACTCTGGAGCACTTGGGCCTGGTGCTCTCAAGGCCTTGAAAGCAGTTGTCATTTTTTATTTCTTTATTTGTTTATATCCGGGACAGTGCACATTAATGAACATTTCAATCAATACACATGATTTCATGTAAATATGCCGGAGTTAGCTAGAAGCTAATTTCCATCCGTAGTCCCACATACAAATACACCACAGTGACAACATGACAAATACAGAAAAACAACTACAACTACCTACAAATTAATAATAAAAAATACCATACCTAATATAAGCCTGACAATCTAAAAAACTATATTCAAATTCAAACCTATTTTGACACATCTAAGATTTAAAAAAACGTACACATGTACACAATGTGTCAATGGTCACATGTTTGAGATATTTTGCCACAGTCAGTTTTGGATCCAATATGACTCCTACAGGTATTTGATTCTAATTCTAATTCTTAATATTAGTACTAGTAGCCTACTTGAGCGAATGTGCTTTGTTTTAGAAACCTGATGATGTGACAATTTTGCTTATCGTTTTCCACAAAGACCCTCTAATTAAATATTATTGTACAGTGATGTACTGTAAATGCATGGTTCAAGGCTATTTTTCAAAAAGATAATGTGTTTTATTATTACATGCACTTAGAATGACACAGTAATAAGGTGTTTTATTGTTACATGCTCTTAGAATGCAGCGGTAGCAACATTGCAGATTGAAGCAACATTAAAAGTATTGTTACTTGGAACATGCATGCTTTACTCGGTGAAATGACATTTATTTTTCTTCATGCATTATTTTATTTTGGAGAAACTTAGACCATCCACAACTGTTGGTATGTGTGTGTGATAAAGTCTGGTGTCTGTGTGGAGTGTGGAGTCTCCCGGCGATCCAACGGATGAGTTGACAGGCAGTTATTTCCTCTAGAGCGATAGAGCGTAGATCTATCCCTGGGGCACACAGTCTTCCACAGATGCTGCAGGGAGTTTTGTCCTGTGTTGAGGTGGGAGGTCCACGTTTCCGGCGGTTTCTCTTGTCTTGGATTGATGCCGCTCTTGCCTGTTTCGAAGGTCTCGATGCCTTGGGTAACCTGGTGCCTCCATGCCTTTCCTTGTCGGCAGCTTTATCCTCCCAGTTTGCTGCATCAATGTTGCAGCTCCTGAGGTTGGCCTTCAGTGTGTCTCTGAAGCAGAGAAGGGGTCTTCCCAGGCCACACTGTCCCTCCTTCAGCTGCCCGTAGGGGGCATTCAGACAACATGACCTGCCCACCGGAGTTGGGCCTTGATGATCAGGCTTAAATAGCCGACGTATACAGTATGTTTCAGTGGCCTTCTCTCTCCTCTCCTCCAGAGTAGGGAAGGAATCTGTTGGTATCCCAATGATGTGACCACACATTCTCTGGTGACTTTGCAGATCGGGGAACAAGTGCTTTGGGAGTCCTGCCCAAATAGGTGAAGCATATTCCAGGACTGGTCTGATGAAGGTCAGGTATATATCTGAGCCATCAACACATAGGGGAGGCGTGCTTGTTTGGCCACACTTTAAATAATGAACCCATGGCTGAGCCTTGACCTTCAGCATAAACTGAACTTACCATTTCAGGTCACCCTCTCTACTGCCTGGTTGTTCAGAGATATTTGTCTGTTTGTTGCTTTTTACAGCATTGGCTGCAAAATTATCAGTGTTCATTTGAGGAGGCTTGTGCTTTAATTCCAAAAGTATTTCAAGCTTAACTAGCCTACTACAGAAGAGGATCAGCTAATTGACATGTCCACACACTCTGTCAAGAGGCACATCATGTATGAAACACAGTTACTTGTGAAGTTATGGATGAGTTGAATGACCACAGTTTACAGTAAGCGACGGTTCGTTGTTTAAATTGAAGGGTTGCTGAAAGTCATGACCCTCCCTTTGACAGAAATACCCTTTCTTTGGCCCTCCCCAAGTGATAATCGCTTTTTGGGGGGGAATATTTAATTATGATATACTATATTTAATAAATACCCTTTGTTTTGCGGCTTTCACATTTATATTTTGATCAGAAAATGGCTACAACTGCTATGCCCCATGTCCCGGGGCAACCCGTGCCCTGTAGACAGCAATGACTGATGAGTCGTGCAGACACAATGCCCAGCTGCGTCCAATAGCATTCCCCATCTGTGAAAGTGCAAGTGTGTTGTAGTGTCGTGTTGCATGTTTCCTTTCATGTGTGTATCTGAAGATAGTCTCAAGTCACACAAGGACAAGGACACTGTGTGGGGAAGTTGAATTGTTTGTGGGTCACCTGACTTAGCCTTGTGTAGCCAGACAAAAGTATACTGTATTTTAATCCCAATACTTTTGTACTATTACACTTTGAATATAGGGCTTTTACTTGTAACAGTATTTCTACCTTGTGGTATTGCTACATTAACTCTGAGTAGCCTACATCTCTGCTTGATTGTGTAAATAAATCCCACATATGTGTACAGTATGTTCCATTATATGTTTACCCTGATGGATATACTTATCCAAACCTTCAAAACCGCTCTCAAAACCCACCTCTTCAATATGTCTTTCGCCAGCAAACTGCAACCCCCCCCTCACCTCAGTGAACAGTTAAGCCCCATTTTTAAAAAAATAGCAGAAATAGCCAATTTAGGGAGGGGGGGGGGGGGGGATATTGACACCAGATTGAAAGTGGTTAATGAATGTTTGGTTGCAGACATGTGTCATGTCTGTGTCAGCTGTGTAGATGGATCCGATCTGCAAAAAAAACCTTAAGTGGAGCAAATATACATAGAAGTGAATTTGAGGTTAATCATCATCATCATGGTAAATGGTGCATTTATATAGCACTTTTATCTATAGCGCTTTACATGGTTTTACATTGACCGTGCATTACATTCACACGCCGATGGCGGAGGAAACCATGCAAGGTACCAAACTGCTCATCGGGAGCAATTAGGGGAGTAATTAGGGGTTCAGCGTCTTGCTCAAGGACACTTCAACACTAACTCTGGGGGACCCCGGGATCGAACTGGGAACCTCACGGTCACAGTTCCCATCCGGCCGCTCTACCGGACCACTCTACCGGACCACTCTACCCCTGACCCACTGCCAGGGTCATAACCTTTATTTAAACTCGGAGTTGAGGGGCAGGCCCTCATTTTCAATGTAGCCGAGGTAACAATACAGAACACAATACTCAACAGGCAGTCATTCATCAAACATAATCTGAATAGTAAGATCACATTTAACATTTAATTCTACGTCAATGAAGAAACCCAACACCCTGCAAAACCCTGATTATTTCTATTGGGAGCAACTGGCATGAAGGTCATAAATGTCTTACAAGTGGTACCAATGGTGACAAGGTTGAAGGTAGGCAATACAGTACAATTGCACACCATGGTATATTAATAGGATTGAGACAACAATACATGTCAACAATGCGTCAACAGACACTGAATAAAATCCTTTTAAAGGCATGACCCTACTTATAGTGTCTGCATATTAAGCAATACACTCTCTATATAAATGAGGCCGGTGTGAGATGGTTTGAGTGCAGGAGGATTTCAGAGTTCCATTTGGGAGGTGAGTGAGACTTGTTTAGCTGTCATTTATAGTGAAATAAATGTAAGATGCTAACTGCCTGACACATTAATTCATATAATGGCATAAGAATAGATTAGAATATAATAGAATTCTATAATAATAGAATACAAATATAATTTAATTTCATGGCATGAATATAACTAACACGTATGCTTTTTGAGCTTTTTCTCTCTTACCAAGTGGTGTAATGTATGTAGCATTTAACACATAGAAACTGTAGTCTTCTCGTATAGTGTGATCAATCCAACATTGCACAATGTACATATACTGTGCTGTTGAATGTTACTATCAATGCTATAGTTAAAAAAACTGTTATTGCTGATATAAAATATATAGATACAAGGTATGTGACTGTTGTGACTACTAGCAGTTTTAGGATAAATACTAATTTAGTTACTGTTACTATATTGCTGCTTTAGTATCAGTGTCTCTGCTATAGCAAACACACATGTTATCCTAAAATGATATAATGAATATGCCTTACTCTTACTCATTTTTATGCCTCGTGCCTCATTGCACATTTGCATATTTTTTACCTTTATTCTGCCTGCCCTTATTGTGTTATTTTGAAGGCTTTTCATACTTTCTATTTTATTATTTTTGTTTGTATTTTTGCCCCTCCCACACACACGCTTAGGAATTGCACTTGAAGGTTCCAACTGCGTATAGAGGGGAAAAGTGAGTGTCCATCCTTTTTCTTTTAAACTAACCAACAAAACTAGTCTTAAAGAAGTCCTACAAATCTCTGTTCAGATCACAAGTCAGCAAAGGCATCAACGCCATCTTTATTCCTGTCTACAGCAGTGTTGATTTTTTTCCCGACTAAAACTATGACGGCAAATGTTTGTCGACTACCTTTTTTCACTGACGAAAACTTAAATAAGAACTAAGCTATGACTAAAACTAAGACTAAATATATTGACATTTTCATCAACAAATAAAAAACTAGACTAAAATGTCAGGGAGGGACTAGTGGAGAAGAGATCTAGGAGAACTAAAAGACAAGTCATTTTATTTTTGGTTGCGCTCGGGTGTTGCGCTCTGAAAATAGCAGATCTACAAGCTCACAACGTGTTGCGCTGCGACGCGTTGTAAGCTTGTAGATTGGCTATTTTCAGCATGCAAACAGTACGTAAAATCAGGCATTGTCGCCAAAATACATTATTGTCGACAAATTCAACTGTAGAGGGTGCCCGCTGGCCTGTGCTGGTAATCAAACTTGTCAGCGTGTTGCGGGTTCGACTCCCGATTCCGACGACCTTTGCTGTGTGTCACCTCCCCATTTCCTGTCAGCCTATTTTCCTATCAATAAAGGCAGAAAAAGCCCAACAGAATATCTTTTAAAAAAAAAAATTCTATAGATTTAGTCGACTAAAATCGTATGATATTTAGTCATCCTTTCAGATGAAAAAAATATTCAAAGGACTAATGTCCTAAAAAAAAAACGAAATCAAAATTTGCTGTCACAATCAACACTGTGTCTACAGGAAGCCGCCACCATGAGTACGGACGCCGAGATGGCGCAGTACGGCAAGGCCGCCCCGTACCTCCGTAAGTCAGAGAGGGAGAGACTGGAGGCTCAGGCTTCAGCCTTTGATGCTAAAACGGCAGCATATGTGGCCGACGTCAAGGAGCTGTACCTCAAGTGTAAGATTATATCGAGGGACGGTAACAAAGTCACCGTGGAAGTGGTCGACACCCAGACGGTACGTATATAGGTAGAGGTGGATCCAGTGGTGGAAAAAGTGCTAAAGTAAAAGTATCAATACCACAATGTAAAAATACTCTGTTACAAGTCCAGAAGTCAAAATTTAAAAGTACAAAAGTATTGGCATCAAAATTGACTTAAAGTACCAAAAGTAGAAAGTACTCATTATGCAGAATGTCCCGTTTCACAAGTTTTCAAAATGTATAAAAATCTTTTGAAAATAGCAGATCTAGAAGCTCGATGCGACGCATTGTGAGCTTGTAGATCGACTATTTTCAAACGGCCGAAATGTATATAGGGCTGAAGTGGTTAACGTATGTTTTGTAATAATAATCAAAATCTACAAAGTAACTAGTAACTAAAGTTGTCAATTAATTGTAGTGGTGTAAAATATTTGCCTCTGAAATAGTAGTACCACCAGTAGTTCCACCACTGGGTGTATCTAATATCAAATAGTGGCACTAGTACAACTGCAAATACAATAAATTCTGAAGTTTTCTGAAGTTGTTTTCTTTTTTCTATTGTCTAGGAAAGAACTGTAAAAGAGGAGGATGTGACCCCCATGAACCCTCCCAAGTATGACAAAATTGAGGACATGGCCAATATGACCCACCTCAGTGAAGCCACTGTCCTGTATAACCTCAAAGAGCGTTATTCAGCGTGGATGATCTATGTAAGATTTTTTTGTACAGCATTCTGCTCTGAGCTGTCAATAGCAAAGAAAAGAGAAACAAGAAATGACAATATATCATATATTGGCTTGCTGCAAGCTGATATATATCAGCTTGCAGCAAGCGCTAAACCCCTTGAAAAGTAGGCTACTGTCAACTCATGACTCTTGCTTAACATTACCAAAAATTTATATTTTTTTATAACTTGTGAGGAACAGCGCCACAGATTTACCATAGAGATATGTACAGTGGCCGAACCTAGTATCACATCCGTGTTCAGATCCCATAAGATGCCATATTCTGAGAGGACATGGGAAGGCATTCAGCTATTTTCAAAGATCCAAAGTTTCAATAAGGCTGAAGTGGTTAATGTATGTTTTGTGATAATAATGAAAATGTACAAAGTTACTAGTAACTAAAAGTTTTCAAATAATTGTAGTGTAGTAAAAAGTACAATATCTGCCTCTGCGGTGTAGTGGAGTAGAAGTAAAAGTATTGAAAATACTCCAGTAAAGTAGAAAATACCTCAAAATTGTACTTAAGTACAGTACTTGAGTACACATACTTAGTTACTTTCCGCCATTGCCCCCAGCCCTAGTGATCCATGGTCCCAGATATGTGAGGTGCTCAGTGCATGTTGTTATTACAGATTACAGCCAGAGCTTTAACTAAAACTAAGATGAGAGAACATGTTACTCCAGCATTCTGCTTTTACAGGCCGACGGCTTGGAATAGACAACACCCATTAGACCTAAGACAGGCAGCCTCTGTAGATAGCTTTAAAGCACAGCTCAAGACCTATTTCTTCACTCTTGCTTTTAGTTGATTTTTAAATCTCTGTGTTGTTATTCATGTCCTCACTATTTTTGCCTGATTCACTGCCTTTTTTGCTATTTGTTTAATGTTGTTTTATGTTTTTTATTTTATGTTTTGCTTTATTGTTATACATTTGTACTTCTTCTGTAAAGCACTTGTGCTTTGCTCTTGCTCTGTAAAGCACTTTGAGCTTCATTTCATGTCATGAAAGGTGCTATACAAATACAATTTATTATTATTATAATGTTCTCTCTCTTGTCCCCTTCAGACCTACTCTGGCTTGTTCTGTGCAACTGTGAACCCCTACAAGTGGCTCCCAGTGTACGACCAGCAGGTTGTAAATGCCTACAGAGGCAAAAAGCGTGTGGAGGCTCCACCCCACATCTTCTCTGTCTCTGACAACGCCTATCAGTTCATGCTGATGGGTACGTACTGGTCAAGACAATGTAAACAAATATATAACAATAATGGTTTTGTGCTGTATAGGCTACATGACTAAAAGTACATTTGCTTTAAATTTTTACAGATCATGAGAACCAATCTGTCTTGATCACGTAAGTTTCTCATCTACTAAGCATAAAAAAAGAACATTGAGATCAAATTCACTCACTGCGTTTCTCTGAATGTGTGCATTTATAACCAGTGGAGAATCCGGTGCTGGGAAGACTGTGAACACCAAGCGTGTCATCCAGTACTTTGCAACAGCAGCAGCTAGTTCTGGAGTAGTAAAGGTGGAAGCACCAGTCGGTGCCGGCAAAATCAAGGTATTTGTACAGGTTTTAAACTTGGACAAATTACACATTTTGATCATAAAGAATTTATATGCAATATAGCAATTCAATGTATAAGAATTCTGACCGAATTCTAAATCTGGTGATGTCTAGGGGTCACTGGAGGATCAGATTATTGCAGCCAATCCTTTGCTGGAGGCCTATGGTAATGCCAAGACTATGAGGAATGACAACTCCTCTCGCTTTGTAAGTGCAAAATAATTACGTAATGAGAAATCCTGCAATCATTTCATAATGTAGAGGGATGTTTTACAAATTGTGCTTTATGAAACAGGGTAAATTCATCCGAATCTGGTTCAACAATAGTGGTAAACTGTCCAGTGCTGATATTGAGACATGTAAGTATGAAATTCACATATGATAATTAAATTATATGTGCCTTAATTCTTTAGAGGAATCAATTTTGACTTATGTACATAATAATAATAATAATAATAATAATAATAATAATAATAACAATATTATTAATAATAATAATAATACAACCCTTATAGATCTGCTGGAGAAGTCCAGAGTGACCTACCAGCTGCCTGCTGAGAGAGGATATCATATCTTCTATCAGATGATGACTGGTCACAAAGCTTACATTATTGGTAAATTGAAAATAGACTTATGATGTGGCGATTTACATCAATGAATTAATAAAAACAAATGTTCACCCTTTTTTATTTTTAATCCCTTTTCAGAAATGTGTCTGATCACCACCAACCCCTATGACTTCCCATTGTGCAGCATGGGTCAGATCACTGTGGCCAGCATTAATGACAAAGAGGAGCTGGAAGCCACTGATGTCAGTAAACATATTTTTATAACAGGTTTCTAATATTCAGTGTACAGTCAGTCGCTCTGCAAGTACAATGCATGTTTTTTCTAAAGTGATGTTTGTTATGGTCATGAAGTGTGGGTCACCCCCCCCCCCCCTAAATTTAGAGTAGCCAATTGTTTTTTTACCCCCTTTTTCTCCCCAATTTAGTCGTTATGCCTATTAATTCCTCCCCACACACATTTCTATGTGGTCACTGCTGTTGTGTCCTACTGACTCACCTGCCAGTGAGGAGCCCCCACCAGGAGGACGTAGGGCCTTCGTCCTACTCCTCCCCGCCTAACACTCGCCCAATAATCGAATTGAAGATGGATGTTTGTTAATGTAATGTGTTAATGTCAATCTTTTGAACACATGTATGCTATACTGACATCCATCTAAATTGATGTTTGTCAATGTAATGAATGTTCTGATCTCAACCTTTTTGATGGACAGGATGCTATTGACATCCTGGGCTTCACTGGTGAGGAGAAGCAGTACATCTACAAGTTCACCGGTGCAGTGATGCATCATGGGGTCTTGAAGTTCAAACAGAAGCAGCGTGAGGAGCAGGCAGAGCCCGATGGCACGGAGGGTGAGCAGCATCTTCAGCCAAGGAATGAAAACAATCAATAGTTTATCATAAGTATTGTATTTTGATACATTCTATAATCTACATCTTTGTGACTTATTTTAGAGGCTGACAAGATTGCCTACCTGATGGGTCTGAACTCAGCAGAGATGCTGAAGGCTTACTGCTACCCCAGAGTGAAGGTTGGAAACGAGTACGTCACCAAGGGACAGACTGTGGGACAGGTGAGAAAGTTACTTTATTTCATTGTTCTGAATTCATACGCACCTTATATTCTTATACGTGACATACCATTAGAACTCTAATATGTTTTATTGTTCTGAATTCATACGCACCTTATATTCTTGACTCAACATACCATTAGAACTCTAATATCTTTTTGACTTAATTGCAGTCTGACATATTTTGACAGTAGTGCTACCCATAAAAACTACACATTGTGTAGCCATCCTATATTAAAATTGCCTTGTGGGTGGGTGGATGTCACAATCATCGTTTATCCGTGTGCCTTCTTCTAGCACACCAGCAGTGCAATTGCTTCCACACTATGCTCAAATAATAATGTATGCCATGGGAAATCCAATACCCTACATTTCTTGCTAGCAACTTTCATATTTACCGTACACTTTTTATTTGTATGAAACTACATTATTGCGCAATCCTTATTAGTGATCCTACGTGATCACATGCGTCACATTTTTCCAGATATACAGCGCATGCGTGGACACGAATAAGACGACGGCCGTTGCCTCACACACACACACACACACACACACACACACACACACACACACACACACACACACACACACACGTGCGCACGTTTGGCCTGAACCTCTGTTATATCATATGTACAGTATTATACACTGCCAAAGAAACAATGACAGACCACACTGAGTAGAACCGCTGCTCCTTCACTTGGAAGCTTAGGTGGTTCGTAAAAACTATAAACAATTAAATACACACACATTTTAACATTCAACATTTTAAAGTCATAAAAAAGTAATCATATTCAAAACAAATCACGCAACAATTCACATGTCTCATTTCAACAGAGTGGGTGACAGTCTTCCAGCCTTTCAACCGCAGTGCTATACCCACACTAAATGGGGGTGGAAAATGCATGGATGTATACTTCTTTGGAAGAAATTTAATAACAATTCACACCCCTACTAATAACGGTCTAACAAATAACTGTTTCCTTAGGTAATGAACTCAGTGGGTGCCTTGGCTAAGTCCATCTATGAGAAGATGTTCTTGTGGATGGTCATCAGGATCAACGAGATGCTGGACACCAAGCAGCAGAGAAACTACTACATTGGTGTGCTGGACATCGCTGGTTTTGAAATCTTTGATGTAAGCATGGACTTGCTTTTTAAGTTGTGGACTAATTACTTTTTGTCACAATTACTTTAAAGGTATCATGACATTCATGTTTACACCACATTCAGAGTCTTTGTCCTGGTCCTTCAAACGTGTACAAAAAGTTTTAACTGAAAATTCCACTCCAGTGATTCACTGTAGGTGTTTTTGTCTCACATTTCTAAAGCCTTTTCAACTGCAATGAAAAAAGAAATCTTTGCCTGCGGGTGTCGCTGGTGAGGGATTTTGCCTGTCAATCATCGCCTCTGCTCCGCCCCCCCCAAAGGAAAGGATAGGGAAGGGGAGGGGCGAGGAGGAGAGTGGGCGGGATTAATCGACTGTGACCTCACTGTCGAAGGGCCAAGCTCAGATTACTTTTCAGCCTAATTATTCAGAAAACCCCAGACCACAGAAAATCCACTGAATGTTCAAAGTTCAGATTTTTTGGGTGTAATTGAGGTCATAAAACCCCCAAAAAAACATAAAAAATAAAAAATGTGAAAATGAATGTCATCGAACCTTTAAAGGAGTAGTTCACCCCAAAAATGACTTATTTTCTATCAATTACACGCCCCATGAAGCATTGAATTCATGGAAATTGTTTTGTTTTTATCGCATTCCTAAGCCAATACTTAACCGGCGGTCTCTCCGGTAGGAGACGCAAAGAGTCTCCTTTGTGTAAGTAAGGCGTTTTTGTGCAATTAAGGCTAATTTACGAAAAAAAATATCTGGAGATAAGAGGTTCTGCCCGACAACAAAGATATATAGCAATATAGGTTTTTCAGAAAACTTGTTAGGATTCAGAAGACATTTGTAGAATTGGCAGGTCTTAATGGGTTAAAAGATTAAAGTAATGATATGTCCACCTACAGTTCAACACCCTGGAGCAGCTGTGCATCAACTTCACCAATGAGAAACTGCAACAGTTTTTCAATCACACCATGTTTGTACTGGAACAAGAAGAGTACAAGAAAGAGGGCATTCCCTGGGATACCATTGACTTCGGCATGGACCTGGCCGTCTGCATTGAGCTCATTGAGAAGGTAGGTACATCATGGACCTGGCCATCTGCATTCTCCTAAGTGGGTGTCTGATGGAAAATCTCGCAAACCTCCGATGTTTACTGTCTGAAAGAATACAAAAAATATATAGTTTTTTTCTCAAATGTCTGGCATCTAATGATAGATATGTCCTCATTATGACCGTGTGTATGCTCTGAAAATGTGAAACCCGTATTTTTCATTTCACCACGTCTTTAATATTGTTTTTGTCATTGCATTAAGTTTTTGCTTTTGGTGTTTTGTCTTTTGTCTCCTTCACAAAGCCCATGGGCATCTTCTCCATCCTTGAAGAGGAGTGCATGTTCCCAAAGGCCTCAGACACCACCTTCAAGGCCAAGCTCTATGATCAGCATCTTGGAAAGTGTAAAGCCTTTGAGAAGCCCAAGCCTGCCAAAGGCAAGGCTGAGGCAATGCAGCCCCACTTCGCCCTGTTGCACTACGCCGGTGTGGTGGACTACAACATCAATGGCTGGCTAGAGAAGAACAAGGATCCCCTCAATGACTCTGTGGTGCAACTGTACCAGAAGTCTTCACTGAAGCTGCTGTCTGTGTTCTATCCTCCTCCTGAGCCTGAAGGTATGTTATTAATATAATAATATAATATAATGTGTTCTATCCTCCTCCTGAGCCTGAAGGTATGTTTATTAATATAATAATATAATATAATGTGTTCTATCCTCCTCCTGAACCCGAAGGTATGTTTACTAATATAATGTGTTCTATCCTCCTCCTGAGCCTGAAGGTATGTTTATTAATATAATAATATAATATAATGTGTTCTATCCTCCTCCTGAGCCTGAGGGTATGTTTATTAATATAATAATATAATGCAATGTGTTCTATCCTCCTCCTGAGCCTGAAGGTATGTTTATTAATATTATAATATAATATAATATAATGTGTTCTATCCCCCACCTGAGCCTGAAGGTAATAACAGTTAAACTGTGTTATATTCCACACCTGAGCCTGAAAAGTTAAACTGCTGGCTGTGTTCTATCCTCCCCCCAAATATAAATAAGGGAAATCAATATATCTGATCAAATCAATTACCAAGTTAATGAAATAATGACATTATTATTTGACAGTAAAATCATCAACTTGTGATATTAAAGCTGCACTATGTAACTTTCCTCTAACAAAGGAGCGGCGGCAGGAGGCAAGAAGAAGAAGGGTGGTTCCATGATGACTGTGTCTGCTGCTTTCAGGGTAAGAATATTTATTAATTATCAACATTATCTAGACATGTAACAAATAGGCACAATATATTTTCATGTTGTAAATAAACAATATTGTGAGCAGATCAGCTATTCTTGAATTGCTGTAGAATAAAATAGGGCTTAACGTTTGTTGTATGTTTTGCTTAAATGTTTTGAATAATAATCTAAATCTGCAAAGTAACTAGTAACTAAAGTTTTCAAATAATTGTTGTGAAGGAAAAAATACAACATTGTACAACTTTTAACTGAAAATGAACCTACTTGGCTCTTCATTATGTCTCGACAGGAGAACCTGCAGAAGCTTATGACCAACCTAAGGAGCACTCATCCTCACTTTGTGCGTTGCCTGATTCCCAATGAGTCCAAGACTCCAGGTAAACACAGAAAATATAGATAATAATATATATTATATATATATATATATATATATATATATATATATATATATATTCCCAACGAGTCCAAGACTCCAGGTAAACACAGAAAATAAGAATTTAAATGATGATGGTGAGGTGGTCATTTAATGTTTAATGCAACTTGTCCTTATTGTGTCCTACTACTACTACTACTAATAATAATAACTAGAAAGTACTGTTCCTGAAGAAACAGTGTGGGATCGTTAAGAATGTTGATAGTATTACATTACATTACAGTCATTTAGCAGACGCTTTTATCCAAAGCGACTTACAATAAGTGTATTCAACATAGGTAGGGAACGAAAACTACTAATCACCAGAAGTCTTTAGTGCATTATCTGCAAAAACAAGCAACCAAGAGTATACCTAGCGCTAAGGTAAAAGTGCAATATATCAGCTACCTATTTCCTTAAACAGATGAGACAAAATAGCTAAATCAAATGAGCATGAGCTAAAACAAATAAGTGAATCGACTAAACAAGATCCAATAAACAATCCAATAATCCAATAAACAATACAGCAATAGAAAACAAGCGTTCGTACAACTAGTTAACAACAAGTAGGTCAGGCAGAGAGGAAGGGTAGTGTTTCCTGAAGAGGTGAGTTTTCAGCCTGCGGCGAAATATGGGCAGTGACTCTGCTGTCCTAACATCAGTGGGAAGTTCATTCCACCACTGTGGGGCCAGAACAGAAAAGAGTCGTGACCGTGTGGATCGGCCAGAAGGACCCTTGAGTGACGAGGCAATCAGTCGCCCCGAGGTGGCAGACCGAAGTGGTCGGGCAGGGGTGTAGGCATCGACCATAGCCCGGAGGTAGGAAGGAGCTGTTCCTTTCACTGCCCTATAGGCTAGCACCAGGGTTTTGAACTGGATGCGAGCCGCTACGGGGAGCCAGTGTAGAGAGCGGAGAAGGATGGTTGTGTGGGAGAACTTGGGGCGGTTGAACACCAGACGAGCCGCAGCTTTCTGAACAAGCTCCAGGGGTTTGATGGCAGATGCCGGAGCACCAGCAAGGAGGGAGTTGCAGTAGTCCAGGCGGGAGATGACGAGAGCCTGGATGAGCACCTGGGCTGCCTTCTCCGTGAGGAAGGGGCGAATCCTCCTGATGTTGTAGAGCAGGAATCTGCAGGACCTCGTCACTGATGCGATGTTTGCCGAGAACGTCAGTTGATCGTCCAGGGTCACACCCAGATTCTTTGCAGTCCGAGTTGAGGTCACCACAGCATTATCAATGGTGATGGCCATGTCTCGGTGCGGACAGCCCTTCCCCGGGAGGAACATCAGCTCGGTCTTGTCCAGGTTGAGCTTCAGGTGGTTTGTCGACATCCACTCCGAGATGTCAGCCAGACAAGCAGCAATACGTGTCTCCACCTGGGTATCAGAGGGGGGAAATGAGAGGATTAGCTGGGTGTCATCGGCATAGCAGTGGTAGGAAAAGCCATGAGAGTGGATGACAGCACCCAGAGATGTAGTGTAGAGAGAGAAAAGAAGAGGACCCAGAACCGAGCCTTGGGGAACCCCAGTTGTGAGCCTGTGTGGTTCTGACACAGACCCTCTCAGCATCACCTGGTAGGAGCGACCCGTCAGGTAGGATGCAAACAGGGAGAGTGCAGAGCCTGAGACACCCATCCCCTCGAGGGTGGAGAGGAGGATCTGATGGTTCACCGTGTCGAACGCTGCAGACAGGTCCAGGAGTATCAGAACGGAGGAGAGAGAGTTCGCTCTAGCGGCATGGAGCGACTCCGTTACTGCCAGGAGGGCAGTCTCTGTCGAGTGACCCACTTTGAACCCAGACTGGTTGGAGTCCAGGAGGTCGTTCTGGTGGAGATAGAAGGACAGTTGTTTAAAGACAGCACGTTCGAGAGTTTTAGATAGGAAGGATAGAAGGGAAACCGGTCTGTAGTTCTTGATCTCAGAGGGGTCAAGTGTCGGTTTCTTCAGGAGGGGGGTGACTCTGGCAGTCTTGAAAGTAGAGGGAAAGTAGCCAGATGTCAGAGAGGTGTTAATAAGGTGGGTTAAGAAGGGAAGAAGTTCAGGTGCAATAGACTGCAACAGAGTGGATGGGACCGGGTCCAGAGAGCATGAGGTGGGGCGACTAGAGGTAATAAGGAGAAGGACCTCGTTAGGGGAGAGGGGAGAGAAGTGGGATAGAGAGGGGATGGGGGGGGGAGAGGAGTAGATGAGGGTAGAGAGGGGGGGGTGGCAGGCAGACGGGTGTGGGTAGTGCGCAGGGCACCAGCCGGGGGAGGAGGGAAGGAGGATCGGATATCGTTCACCTTCTTGTCAAAGAAGTTGGCGAAATCGTCGGGGAGGAGGGACGAGGAGGGAGGAGGGGGTGGTGGTTGCAGGAGAGAGGAGAAAGTTTCAAAGAGTTTTTTAGGGTTGGAAGCAGAAGCCTGAATTTTAGTGCAGAAAAAAGCAGCTTTAGCAGCTGATAGAGAGGAGGAAAAAGTAGAAATGAGAGATTGGAAGGTGAGAAGGTCCTCCAGGAGGTTGCCATTTCTCCATTTGCGCTCAGCCGCTCTCAGGCTCCGTCTCTCAGTCCGCACTGAGTCTGACAACCAGGGGGCAGGTGGAGTTTGGCGTGCAGGCCTGGTGGTGAGGGGACAGAGATGGTCGAGAGAAGAGGATAGAGTAGAGAAAAGAAGATCTGTGGCGGTATCAGGGGATAGAAGAGCAAAGGATTCAGGGGCAGGGAGAGCAGAGAGAATAGAAGAGGAAAGATCAGTGGAGGAAAGTGAGCGAAGATTGTGACGTGAGGAAATCATGTGAGTAGGGAGGGGCTGTGAGGGGGGAGAGGAGAGAGAGAGAGAGTAGGACATGAAATAGTGATCAGAGAGTTTCTTACCCTTTTCACTGGAAAGAGGAGTGACAGACAGGTTAGCAATAGAGCAGCCTCTGGTGAAAATCAGGTCCAGTTGGTTGCCCGCCTCATGGGTAGGAGGAGATGGGCAAATAACTAGGTCAAAGGCGGCGAGAAACGAAAGTAGTGGGTCTAGCTGCTTCTCAGTCGGGAGGTTGAAGTCACCCAGAAGGATGAATCCAGAGCCATCGACAGGGAAGTGGGAGACTAGATGGTCCAGCTCCTCCAGGAAGCCACCAGCAGGGCCCGGTGGGCGATAAACAACTGCAATGGTGAGCTTGACTGGATGAGAGACAGTGACCACATGAAATTCAAATGAGGTAGGAGAGAATTGTGACAGTGAAATAGGAGAGTATTTCCATTTTCTGGAAATTAGCAGACCAGCCCCACCACCTGTCCGCACGGCTCTGGGAGTGTGAGAGAAAGAGTACACATCTGACAGAGCCGCGGGCGTAGCAGTGTTTTCTGGTCTGATCCAGGTCTCAGTCAGAGCAAGGAAGTTAAGGGAGAGCAAGGCTGCGTAGGCTGAGATGAAAGCAGATTTGCCTTCCACCACAGCCGAGTGGCAATTCCAAAGCCCTCCCGTTACCACTTGCTCGACGTGAGTGGAAAGAGTAGGATATATTAGATTAGTTGTATCGCGACATCTGGGTGTAACCCAGTGTTTTTGCGACCACCAGGAAGAGGAGAGGACAGGAATAGGAAGAAAACACATCGTAGATCACTAAACATATACACACTACTATAAGTACTACTACTATCACACTACTATATATCACTAAACACTGTTGCTGCTTATGAAGAGAAGAAGCACTCAATGTGGAAGGCCGTAAATTGACTAAGTCGGATTTTGACAAAGTCGCCTGTCGCCTTTGGTCGCCTGGCCTTCGGTTGCTGGCCGCCGCTTAAAAGCTGACGCTTTCAGAGCAAGTATTTAAGGCCACTTCAACTGATTGCTAATCGCCTGCGAGGAGTGTAGGCTCCTCCCCTATTTATCGAAGACTATAGAGCTGGTTCAGGTGAAACTGCCTTTAATGGGGCTGTCAGCTGAGACCTAACAATAGGCTAATCAAAAAATAACAAACTAATTTTAAGCTAAACCAACTATACAACACTGATACTTTGGAGCAAAGTACAGCTACTTAAAGCAACCTGCTAATACAAGAAAATATACTCAAGCTGTCTAGGTGGGTCAGGCAGTTCAGAGTTCCTCCAGAAGTCAAATTACACACTGTACTAGTATCACACTAGAAAGTACTGTTCCTGATTAATTCCGTCTTACCTATTTATATTACATGTTGTGATGTCACGTGACCAATCCACCAATCCATGGTCACAATCCACGGTCGACCAATCCACTTGACCAATCCACGGTCACAAAACGGACCAAAAAACGGGCATAATAATAATAATAATAATAATAATCATAATAACAAATAGTGGGAATAACATAGTGTGAACGCTATAGCGATCCCAGAATAATAAATAGTGGGAATAACATAGTGTGTATATATATATATATATATATATATATATATATATATATATATATATATATATATATATATATATATATATATATATATATATATATATATATATATATATATATATATATATATATATATATATGGGGCGGCAGTGGCTCAGGGGTAGAGTGGCCGGGTAGAGTGAACTGGAAACCGCAAGGTTCCCAGTTCGATCCCGGGCTGCAGGGCTCCCCCAGAGTTAGTGTCGAAGTGTCCTTGAGCAAGACGCTGAACCCCTAATTGCTCCCGATGAGCAGGTTGGTGCCTTGCATGGTTTCCTCCGACATCGGTGTATGAATGTGTGTGTGAATGGGTGAATGTAATGCACAATCTATGCAAAGCGCTTTGGATAAAAGCGCTATGCAAATGCAGCATTTACCATTTATATATATATAATAATAATAATAATGAAGCAACATCTTTACAGGCCTGATGGAGAACTTCCTGGTAATCCACCAGCTGAGGTGTAACGGTGTCCTAGAGGGCATCAGGATCTGTAGGAAGGGCTACCCCAGCAGAATCCCATACGCTGACTTCAAGCAGAGGTATTCAATCCTTTATTTTCAGGTTTTAGTTCCATAACTATTAACGGGAGGCATGCAAAATGACCATGAAACTTTTGCTAAACAGGTACACAGTATTGAACACCAGCGCGTGTCCCCCGGGCCAGTTCATGGACAATAAGAAGGCTTCAGAGAAGCTTCTTGGGTCCATTTCCGACATTTCCGTTGATGAGTACAAGTTTGGACACACCAAGGTAAACACACTGTACCTCATGATGAGTACAAGTTTGAACACACCAAGGTAAACACACTGTACCTCATGATGAGTACAAGTTTGGACACACCAAGGTAAACACATCACCAACAAGTGTTGATTTTAACAGCAAATTTAAATTTAGTTTAAAGGCAGACCAGGTAACTTTGAGCCTAAATTATATATATATATATTTATTTAGCATTTTTTCCCTCTATCACATACTATATAATTATGCTTAGAAAGACACATCCCTCTGGCTGTATTTTGGTTTAGTTCCACTGTTTATGTTGACACTCCACTGTTTATATTGACATTCACCCCTTGCAGGGACTTAAAAGTCTGTGGGGGGAGAGGGGGGCTCGGTCGGAGCTCTTAATTGATCCCTTTGAACTTCAAAGGGGTTGTGCACTGAGTTGATTGATTGGGCCATAAAAGTGTCAAACTCGTTAGTGCTCTCTCTAATCAATGAATGCATCAAAGTCAGCAATCACTTTGATTCCTGTCAGAGAGGGGAGGGGGGGTGTACACACATAGATCTGAAAAGCTACCTAGTCTTCCTTTAAGTTATAGTCTTTTGTATAAAATTCCATTTAGTTTTAGTCATATTTTAGTCATCTGAAATGTTTTAGTTTTAGTCTAGTTTTAGTCGACTAAATGTCATAAGATTTTAGTCGATTAGATATACAGTTGACTTTGTAGACAAAAAAATATTTTGGTGGGCCTGGTAGGCGCCGCAATGTCTGATTTTACACTTGGTTGCATGCTGAAAATAGCCAATCTACAAGCTTGTAGATCTGCTATTTTCAGAGCGAATCAGAGTCAGTGAAAAAAGGTAGTCGACGAACATTTTTGTCATAGTTTTAGTCGACGAAATCAACACTGCCGTGAACCTTGTGTAACGTTATTGAGAGAGGACCAAAAGTTGTTTTCCAGGCGATTATCTACATATATAATATGTAATATCCTATGCAGGTGTTCTTCAAATCTGGTCTGCTGGGTGCACTGGAGGAGATGCGAGATGAGAAGCTGGCTAAGCTGGTCACCATGATTCAGTCTCAATCCAGAGGTTGGATCATGAGGGTTGAGTTTATAAAGATGATGGAGCGGAGGTATGCTTTGACATAATTTAATATCACATTTAGTTACAATTTCTTAAGGCAGGGGTCTTCAACAGGGGGTCCGGGGGGTCCTCAGAGTTGCTACAGGGGGGCTGCCAAATCTTTGTGTGAACATTTGTGTGGAAAATGTTTTTATTTTTTATTTTTTTTACATTAACCACTTGAACCCTAATCTGAGTTCCCAGAAGTTCCTAGTTCCTAAAAACGTTAAAGACCCCTCTCTCAAGGTACACGTTTTTAAATTACCGGAACCGTTTTCCCAACAGAGACGCCATTTTCACCATCCAGTTCAACGTGCGCTCATTCGTCAACGTGAAACACTGGCCATGGATGACGCTGTACTTCAAGATCAAGCCTCTCTTGCAGAGCGCTGAGACTGAGAAGGAGCTGCAGAACATGAAGGAGAATTATGAAAAGATGAAGACTGACCTGGCCACTGCCCTGTCCACCAAGAAGAACCTGGAGGAAAAGATGGTGTCCCTGGTGCAGGAGAAGAATAACTTGGCAATGGCAGCCGCATCGGTAAGTACATTTCTGCAAGGAAGTTTTGTAGCTCAAATCGTACTATAATATTAGCTTGAATCTTTTTTCATATGTTCGTCCTGAACAAAATGCTGACGTAGTGAGTTTGTGCAAGAGCTAAGAGCATAGAGCTAAGCTCGATTGGCAGAGCTTTTGTAGCCGGGTCTTGTTCCGGGGTCACTACACTGACATGTTTCCTTATGTTATTTATTTTTGACCACAAGGGAGAAGATAGTCTGAACGATGCTGAGGAGAGATGTGAGGGTCTTATTAAAAGTAAGATCCAGTTGGAGGCAAAACTCAAAGAGACAACTGAGAGACTGGAGGACGAGGAGGAGATTAATGCTGAGCTGACTGCCAAGAAGAGGAAGCTGGAGGATGAATGCTCTGAGCTCAAGAAGGACATTGATGACCTGGAGCTCACCTTGGCCAAAGTGGAGAAGGAGAAACACGCCACTGAAAACAAGGTTCATGATTATACACTTTATGATCATACACTCTATACTCTATGAACAAGGTTCATACTCTATTAGTTGTCTTATCAATTTATAATACAAGTTATGTTGTGCTTATTCAGGTGAAGAACCTGACCGAGGAGATGGCCTCTCAGGATGAAGCTCTTGCGAAGATGACCAAGGAAAAGAAGGCCCTCCAAGAGGCCCATCAGCAGACCCTGGATGACCTGCAGGCAGAGGAGGACAAAGTCAACACTCTGACCAAGGCCAAGACCAAGCTTGAGCAGCAAGTTGATGATGTGAGTTCATCAAGTGAATCAAGAGGTTTTGAACACATGATGTTTATTGTTGTACTGAATTATTCATTGTTGTTTTTAATCATTTTGCAGTTGGAGGGTTCTCTGGAGCAAGAGAAGAAGCTCCGCATGGACCTGGAGAGAGCCAAGAGAAAGCTTGAGGGTGATCTGAAACTGGCCCAGGAAAACATCATGGACCTGGAGAATGACAAGCAGCAGTCAGACGAGAAGATAAAGAAGTAATGTGGAACACAACACTTATTATTATTATTATTATGAATAATTCATATTAATAATTAATAATAATAACAATATGAAATCATGGAGAAATTCACCTGCAGAATGACACTAAAATGTGATGTACTGTATTCCACAGGAAGGAGTTTGAAACAAGCCAGCTTCTGAGTAAGATTGAGGATGAACAATCTTTGGTGTCTCAGCTGCAGAAGAAGATCAAAGAGCTCCAGGTATTTATAATTTCTTTCAAATCTAAAGTTGAACCGCCCAAACCCTATATACCCTATACTTATGTACTTAGTTGACCAGGGTCCCCCATGGGACTATACTTAAACCTATATACTTAGCTGACCAGGGTCCCCCATGGGTGTATACTTAAACCCTATTATACTTACTGTAGTTGACCAGGGTCCCCCATGGGTCTATACATGACCCCATCCTTTTTTCCCTTTACACCAAATCTTTTTGCCGAACACTGCTGATCCACAAGTTCACAACGTGTCGCGTCACAACTCGTAGTGAGCTTGTAGATGTGCTATTTTGCCAAATGTCTGCCTATTATGACATGCCAAAACTAGGGACGCGAGGGCTCAAGTGGTTAAATCTTTTAATAATAATTCTGAGTAAATCAGGATTTTCACATGTTATTCTAATATCCTTAATTTTGAAAAGGCTCGTATTGAAGAACTAGAGGAGGAGATCGAGGCAGAGCGTGCTGCACGTGCCAAGGTGGAGAAGCAGAGAGCTGACCTCTCCAGGGAACTGGAGGAGATCAGTGAGAGGCTGGAGGAGGCTGGTGGAGCCACCGCTGCTCAGATCGAGATGAACAAGAAGCGTGAGGCTGAGTTCCAGAAGCTGCGTCGTGACCTCGAAGAGTCCACCCTGCAGCACGAGGCCACTTCCTCTGCTCTCCGTAAGAAACAGGCCGACAGCGTTGCGGAGCTGGGTGAACAGATCGACAACCTCCAGCGTGTCAAGCAGAAACTGGAGAAGGAGAAGAGCGAATACAAGATGGAGATCGATGACCTGTCCAGCAACATGGAGGCTATCGCTAAGGCAAAGGTAGAATGGAATGTCTGTGGATAATTCTTCGGATAAAACTATAATACAAAAGAAAAAATGCTCTGATTGATCCCACTTCTGACACCAATTGTAGCGTTTTGTTTCTAAACAAAGTACCCAATTGACAATTGAGACAATTTTGTAGAATATTGAACAACTGTAAAAAGGAACATGACCTAATACATGTAGGTCACACTATCAGTAATTGAATATGTCCGTTGTTAATTAACAGGTAAATCTTGAGAAGATGTGCCGCACCCTTGAGGACCAACTCAGTGAAGTCAAAACCAAGAGTGATGAGAATGTTCGCCAGTTAAATGATATTGGAGCTCAGAGAGCAAGACTGTTGACGGAAAATGGTAAATGTTCTTGTAAACCATGTAAGGTCTACTTTACATGGTTTGTCAATAGTACCAAATTCCATATTTATTTAGAGATGAGGATTTGATTATCAGTTATCCCAAGCCTTTTACGAATATGAATCCAACAAAGATGATACAACTTTTTTTTAAAGAATATTTCAATTTCTAACTAGGTGAGTTTAATCGTCAACTGGAGGAGAAAGAGGTTCTCGTCTCACAGCTCTCCAGAGGCAAGCAGGCCTTCACCCAACAGATTGAGGAGTTGAAGAGACATGTTGAAGAGGAGGTCAAGGTGAGGAGCATTTGTTTTTTTTACAAACATGCCTTGTATTATATTTTTGTGTTATTATATTCAGTTGACATTATTTTGGCAATTTCATTTATCAGGCAAAGAATGCCCTTGCCCATGGTGTGCAATCAGCTCGCCATGACTGTGACCTTCTGAGGGAGCAGTTTGAGGAGGAACAGGAAGCCAAGCAGGAACTGCAGCGTGGAATGTCCAAGGCCAACAGTGAGGTGGCTCAGTGGAGGACCAAGTATGAGACTGATGCTGTCCAACGCACTGAGGAGCTGGAGGACTCTAAGTAAGAGATCAGTGTTTTACACTATCAGGCACCACTCTCTATAGTAAGTGATCAGTGTTTTACACTGTCAGGTACCACTCTCTATACAGTGATCAGGTACCACTCTTTATACAGTGATCAGTGTTTTACACTGTCAGGTGGTACCACTCTCTATACAGTGATCAGTGTTTTACACTATCAGGTACCACTCACTATACACAGTAAGTGATCAGTGTTTTACACTATCAGGTACCACTCTTTATACAAAATATTACCCAGAATGATTTTATTGCATTCAAAACTGACCAACAGGAAGAAGCTAGCCCAGCGTCTTCAGGAAGCTGAGGAGCAAATTGAGGCTGTGAATTCCAAGTGCGTCTCTCTGGAGAAAACCAAACAGAGACTCCACGGTGAAGTGGAAGACCTCATGATTGATGTGGAGAGGGCCAATGGTTTGGCTGCCAACCTTGACAAGAAACAGAGGAACTTTGATAAGGTGCCTCGACATACTGTACAGTAGATTATTTTAAAACATAATGATTTTAGCCTCCATAAAGTGGGGTAAATTACACATGTCATTATAAATGGTGTGCAGGTCCTGGCAGAATGGAAGCAGAAATTCGAAGAGGGGCAGGCAGAACTGGAGGGAGCTCAGAAAGAGGTTCGTTCTCTCAGCACTGAGTTGTTTAAGATGAAGAATTCCTACGAGGAGTCTCTGGACCAACTGGAGACCATGAAGCGTGAGAACAAGAACCTGCAACGTGAGTCTTTCTCTACATATTTCTTTCAATAGCAGTTTTGCTTCGATGTTTTTTGACAACTTGTTTTGAGCCAAGGCTGTTGTTTGTTAACTGGTCAAAAAAAACAGGTTATCTCAAAGTTGGGTTCATGTGTGTTTAATATTTAAAGTAAATATAAATATGCCTTTAAAAGTTTTTAAAGTCATTATTCCTCATTAATGCAATGCAGAGGAGATCTCAGACCTGACTGAACAGATTGGTGAGACTGGAAAGAACATCCATGAGCTGGAAAAGACCAAGAAACAGGTGGAGACAGAGAAGTCAGAGATTCAGACAGCCCTGGAGGAAGCTGAGGTAAGACTTTTAGGTTGTAGATGAAAAAGGCAATTGTCGCTATATTAGATTTTGTACCAATAGTGGAGTAATACAAATCACATTCGTAGGTGCATTTTACATTTTGATCCTGTGTTACATTTTAGGGTACTCTGGAGCACGAGGAGTCCAAGATTCTTCGTGTCCAGCTGGAGCTCAACCAGATCAAGGGTGAGGTGGACAGGAAAATGGCAGAGAAGGATGAAGAGATGGACGGGATCAAGAGGAACAGCCAGAGGGTGATAGACTCCATGCAGAGCCAGCTGGACTCTGAGGTCAGGAGCAGAAACGATGCCCTGAGGATCAAGAAGAAGATGGAGGGAGACCTGAACGAGATGGAGGTTCAGCTGAGTCACGCCAACCGCCAGGCTGCTGAGGCCCAGAAGCAACTCAGGAACATCCAGGGACAGCTTAAGGTGCAAAACATACTTACTTAGTTAGTTAGACATAATGTGACTGGATGTGAATAATGACATTCATTGTCATTGAGCATTTTTTGCATTTAATGTCCTTTCATGTCATATGAAAGCAGGGAATCATGGCTACAATTTGACATATTGGTTGTGCAGTTTGACCCACCAGTTTTGGAGATATGGCTTATAGAATGACGTCTTGCACAGATACAGAGACCTCTTTGTTCTGTGAGATTTTCACACATATAGGTCGATGTCGGGTAGAGACCTATTATGTCCAAAACACTTTACTTTCAAGAAATGAAATAAATCATCTTTGTTCCAAATGGATCCAATGTAGATGTTATTTAGTCACAAGCTCGAAAAATTTGTTAAATATTCATAAAACCCACAGAAAGACAACCATTTCCAAGCTGTTGTCTCTATTTTAGGATGCGTTGTGAGCTTGTAGATCTGCTACTACTCACTACTTTTACAAGCCACTGTAAAAAAAATAAGGCATTCTTTTATGGGAAAAGAACACAAGAAACAAGGAAAACAAGATTTCAAAGGGATATAAAAGGCAATTATATTAAAGATATGCTGAGTGCAACTGCAAATGTGATTTGTTTTAGGATGCCCAACTGCACCTTGATGATGCTGTCAGAAGTCAAGAAGATCTGAAGGAACAAGCTGCCATGGTGGAGCGTAGGAATGGCCTCATGACTTCAGAGATTGAGGAGCTGAGAGTGGCTCTGGAACAGACAGAGAGAGGCCGCAAACTGGCTGAACAAGAACTATTGGATGCTAGTGAACGTGGTGGACTGTTGCACTCCCAGGTAAGTCAATGAAAAACTCGCAACATCAAATATTGAACATACAGGTCATGCATACTTACATTGATAAAACTGAATCTCTATTTTAGAACACAAGCCTTTTGAACACCAAGAAGAAACTAGAGGCTGACCTGATCCAGGTCCAAGGTGAAGTGGATGACAGTCTTCAAGAAGCAAGGAATGCTGAGGAGAAGGCGAAGAAAGCCATCACTGATGTAAGTTAGAAAGTCCTACTCTTATCTATTAGATATGCTTATAGCCATCACTGATGTAAGTTAGGATGTCCTACCCTTATCTGTTAGATATCCTCATGTCATGCTTCATATTAACGTACCACACTGTACAATGCAACAATGACATTCCAGGCTGCTATGATGGCTGAGGAGCTGAAGAAGGAGCAGGACACTAGTGCTCACCTGGAGAGGATGAAGAAGAACATGGAGGTCTCAGTCAAGGACCTGCAGCACCGTCTAGATGAGGCTGAGAACTTGGCTATGAAGGGAGGCAAGAAGCAGCTCCAGAAACTGGAGTCAAGGGTAAGATGTAGTTTACTTCAACACTGGTTATAGTCATAGACGATGAAATAAGAAGAAATAAGTTCATAGCGCATAATTCAATTCTGAAGGTGATATAGTCGTAGACAATGAAATAAGAAGAAATAACTTCCTTGTGCATCATTCAATTCCGAAGGTGCGTGAACTGGAGGCAGAGAATGAGGCTGAAGTGAGACGTGGAGCAGATTCTGTTAAAGGTGTCCGCAAGTATGAGAGGAGAGTCAAGGAGCTGACCTACCAGGTACTGTAATACCATGTTCACTTCAGTGACAAAATGAATAGATTGTATGAACATACAATTAATGTTATAAATGCACTTTCACTTCAGACTGAAGAGGACAAGAAGAATCTTGCCAGGCTTCAGGGTCTGGTAGACCAACTGCAGTTGAAGGTCAAGAGCTACAAGAGACAGTCAGAGGAAGCGGTAAGAAAAATATGTGTTTTTTCTTTTTCTTTTGTGCAACCACACTAAGGAATCATATGAATCATGTGTTCTTAGTGTGGTTGCTATATAGATGATATAATCAACCACACTAAAGAATCATAGGAACCCTTTTCTGAACCACTTAAGCCCTATAACAGTATATGCTTCGTTGACTGGTGTCCCCCAGGACTCTATACTAGGTTTGCAATTTTTTCCCCTCTAAACCAAATCTCTCCGCCGGAAACATCTACAAGCTCATGACGCATCGTAAGTTTGAGGATGTGCTATTTTTGCCGAATATTCGCCTGTTTTCACTGAATGTGCACATGTTATGACATGACATGCCCATAATAGGGATGCTAGGGTTCAAGTCCTCACTATGGAATCATAAGAATCAGTTATGTATAATGCTGGTATGATGTGAACATGACCAGCAACAGTGCGTTCTTCACTGTCTATTTAGGTGCTTTATGTGAGTGCTGAGCGACACAATATAAATTGTCTCCACACAAATCTCTAGATTGCCGTAGCACGGCAGCCACACAGAGAGCCAGGTTATGTGTGGATGCTGTGGCCTGTTAACATGTGGGCGCTGATGTTCCATGAGTCCACAACGCATAAGCGCTGCACACGCATGCAGCGTGTTTTCAGGCATCATGATAAAACTACATTGTCCAGGTGCCATTGAAAAATGTCTGGGTGCCGTGCAGGAACCCAGTCATGATCACGCCGAATGTCAACACGTCAAGGCTCCTTCCTGTGGACCCAAGACACAAACATGAACATGCAACATGGGCCACTGCAACCAACCACACTTTACAATTTCCTGATATTGTCTCGTTTGAACTATTACTGCAAGATGCTCTTTTCAAGTGTACAGGCTTTGAACCATCTCTATCATATTGTAGGAGGAATCAGCCAACTCTCACCTGACCAAGTGCAGGAAGGTTCAGCATGAGCTGGAGGAGGCTGAGGAGCGTGCTGACATTGCTGAATCCCAAGTCAACAAGATGAGAGCTAAAAGTCGTGACAACAAGGTAAATAAAATACTGTATATAATGCAATATGAAAAAGGCACATTATGATTTAAAGGTAGGGTAAGTGATATTTTTGGGTTAAAACAAAAAGTATTTTGTTAAAAGGTTAAAGCACTATATTCTGATAGTAATCATTGCTATAGAGTGTTTGATCAGTAACAGGAGTCTCCCCGTCTCTCCAGCTCTTTAATAAACAGAAAATACATTTTCCGGTAGGTGTCAAAATCTCAGCCAATCAGGAGAAAGTACCCATTTTTAAGCTTCATTTTGATAGTGTTCCAGTTCCAATTTTGCCTGCTCATTTCTTAGTGTCATCACTTCCAATTTCACTTGTTTAATCTATATCCTGATTGAGTTCTCTATCCTCATTGGATAAAATTGGAAATGAAACTGAAACTGAAACGAAAATGCATTTTCTGAAAATGCATTTTCTGTTTCTCCTTTTAGAAAAATGCATTTTCTAAAAGGAGACTCCTTTTACTGAACAAACACTCTATAGCAATGAGTACTATCAGAATATAGAGCTATTTAACACTTATTTTAACCAAAGAAAATCACTTACCCTACCTTTAACTAATTGTGTTGAATACTAGTCTAACTGTATTCATCTTTTCACAGGGAAAAGAAGCTGCTGAGTAGTTTCTTCAATCCAAGAATTCACCCTAAAACGTCATAAAATATGACGCATTAAGTCTGCATGTATTCAATAAAGCATTATAAATATTCATATTTTGTTAATTGTTGTTTTCATTATCTCTGCCAGGCCAAAGGCCGGGGCCGGAGATTATGTTTTCACCTATCTGTTTGTCTGTCTGTGTGTCTGGGAGCTAGTCTTGCAAACTTCTAGCCCTAATCATCAAATTTCTTGTGCATGCTGCATGTCAGTAGGCCAAGGAAGTCAATGCCTGCATAATGTTTCATACAATAATTCTAAAAAAAATGGGTAAAATAAAATGAAACATAGTTACATAGCGACCAACCAGATAACTTTCTTGTAGGCAAGGCAAGGTCAGTTATATCAAGTCATATCGGTTGTATAGACCTTAATTTTAAGGTAGCTATTTTGGCTTTTTTTAATTTATTTGTTATTTTGATTACATTCACCAACATGTGATGGCTATGAATTTAAGTCATCTTATAACACAGAGAACAGATTTGACCAGCATTAGCGTATGTTTCCTAAGACATATATGGTGAATATTGCCCATGTTAGGTTGTTGAATTATCTTTTCTATAATGGAAGGTCTCCCAATTAATAAGATATATGAATGGAAATAATTTATGAACAGACTATCAACAGTATGAACAGGCCTTTATGTAGGCCTATGGTGCAAACAGTTTCAACCTTGAATGTCTGGGTAATATACCCTATACAGTATGTGAATGAATTTGGACAATCCTTTGTGCCAGATATATATATATATATTCTTTAAAAATAATATATTAATTGTAGCATGATGCAACACGTTGTTAGCTTGAAAATCAGTTATTCCCAATAGAGAAGCTATACATTATACATCTGTTGACAACCCTTCAAGACCCAATTGCTTATTGCTATACCTTGTGTGTGATTTAAATAACCACACTCAAAGGAGAACAAACATTCTTTAGGGTAGAAGGTTTTTTAATATTTGTTTTACCCTCTGCAACTACTTAGCTAGATATATCTATGTGAATGAGAGTGGGTTTTCCACACTGGCATACCCACCAATGTATAAGTAGGCTACTATAGGCCAGGGCTAATAGGTTGTGTTAGTCTTAGCCCACACCCATTCCCCACTCAACACAATAGTGGTCCCCACCCAGATTGTTTCATAGTCAGGGTGGTGGTCTCTGGTTCAAAATAAGCTGAAAACACCTGCTATACTCCAGTGGTTCTCAACCTGTGGGTGTGGATCCCCAGGGGGTCCCCAGATGACAGTAAAGTGACATTTTAAGGACTGTTTTTTTCAAAATCTTCCATTGACCTCCATTATAAATTTCTGGACTTTTAAAGGAGTATATTTCTAAAACTATGAAACATAAAATGGCAAAACAAAATGGCAAACATGTCCACAGTAAGATGAACATTTTAAAGTTTGAATGGGGTTTTTAGTTGTAGTATGTATGTAGGACTATAGTATAGGACTATAGTAGCCAAAGTTTGTACTTTTTTCCCTTTAATTGTCCATTGCCCATGACAATGCATTGAGCGCAAGCATGCATGGCCACAGTAAGGTGGAATTTTTAAATTGTGAATCAAGTTTATAGGTTAAAGTATGAAGGAACAGCGAGGTGCCAAAGTCCTCCTATATAGTTCAATGCTGGAGTATTTCAACTTCACTTTGCTAACTGAAGGCTAACATAAAGAGAACGCTTCAACTACTAAGAGACCATTGCAGAGAGAGACTGAATGACGGTGTAGTGGTCTGATTGTGAGCCGGTGGAAAATGTGATTATGCTTTGTGTTTTTGGTTTATTATGAGATTTTTGTGTTGTATTTTTTATGGTTAATATGTTGCATGTTTTGAAGTGAGTTTATTGTTTTCTGAGTGATATTTGCTGTGATTTATTTCTGAGTGTGTTGATTTGCATGTCTGTTACATTTCTTTCCACTGACCTACACTAACCTTAGGCTGAGTGATGACCTGCACCTCAGTCTGGGTGTGGCAACCTGATTAACAGCCCTATATAATGAGACAGAGGAAATGTTTGGAACAGAGGTGAGCAGCTGAGAGAGAGAGAGAGAGAGAGAGAGGTTGTTGTGAGAAGGAGCTGGAGAGATGAAGGAAGCCAAGCGCTGCGGCCTGGCCTGAGCAAGGGCGGCTACCACGGACTGGGGTTCGGGTGGGCAGGGACACCCCAGTCGGTGGGGGGCCAGTGGGAGCCACGGGAACCCCTAAACCAGGGGTTCCCAAAGTCGGGGTCGCGGGAGACTGACGGTGGGGTCGCGAAATTATTTTGGGTTATAATGTCTTTTTTTTTTTTTTTTTTTTTTATTCAACAGAATGGATGAAATACAACCTAAAATGATTACAAATAGTAAATTTTACCAGTTTAATACATTTCAAATGCGCACCGAACGTGCAAGTTTATGTGCATAAATTACCTCCAGGTTTAGGTGGGGTCGTGAGTCAATGGCCGCCTTATTTTGGGGTCGCGGGCTGAAAAGTTTGGGAACCCATGCCCTAAACTGCTATGCGGCCGGCGGTGTGTGTGCCCTGCCTGCCTACGGGAGGACGGTGACGGTGACCACCCGAAAATATGACACACGGACCACATCGTGCCTGTGGAGGACCGAGAGAAGGAGGACGCGACCCGAGTATTGACATGCAACAACCGCAGCGGCAAAGCATAGCTCTGCCTCGCCGGGAAGTCTTCTATCAGACAAACAATACTCGTGGTCCCCAGAGAGCTATGCTAAGCTAAACAGAACTGTTAAAGTACCGTGAATCTGTGACTGGCGTCCCTTCTTCCACATGGACATCGGAGTTACTGACGTGTGAGGTGGTGCCATCAACGCTGCTGTCCCCCCCCCCCCCTCCTCTTTCAACTGGCTGCTTTCTCTTTTTTATTGTTTTGTTTTATTCTATTTTAGTTAGTGGGCCCTTTTTAGTTTGTTTAGGTAGGCATTTTATTGTGTGTTGGCTAATTTAGATGCTGCTGTAATCAGGGTTAATTTAAATAAAATCAAGTGTTCACTCTTTTGCAAATTTGCCTCTGTTTAAGTTTTTGCCTTTTAAATCTCAAAGTTGTCTGACGAACCTGTGTTGCTTTTTAAAGTTTTAACTGAGGACCAGACCTCCTAAAAGGTGGCGTAGTCGGAAATTTTAGCTTTAAGCACCCTGCACAAACTTTTCACTTATATTTTATTGTTTAATTTATAAGTACATTATTTAAGTATTTGGGTGTTTTTAGCGGTGCTACATGATGATCAGACTCTAAGCATGGAAAGTCCATGTTCAAATCCCAGTCCTCCTTTTATAGTTCATTGCTTTTCAACTTTACCTGACTGAAGGCTAAAATACAAAAGAACGCTTTAACAATACAAGAGACATCTGCTGGGAGTGATTGAGACATGCCATGGTGTGGTCTGATGATCAGGCTCTCTGACTGACTGTGACAGCATAGACTATTATGCTACAGCACTAGCAGCAGCATACAGGTAAAAGTGCCTGCTTTTCCACAGAAAAGCCACTAAACACATGTAACATTATGTGTTAAAACTGCCTGGTTGTTTTTTGGTCAGCTTTGATCAAGGGAGGACCATGCTAACGAAATTTAGCGTGTTAGCATCATCTATTTAAATAAGGGTTTAAACGCTCTGTGAGGCAGTGTCTGATTTGTTGAAAATAGCTGATCAACAAGCTTGTAGATCAGCCATTTTCAAATAGCTGATGTATAGGGTTTATAGTGGCTAGCTGATGATGCTATATAAAAAATAAAAGTCTGGGAACCCCCTGGGGGTCCCCGGACCCTAATCTGAGAATCACTGTGCTATTGTATAGTGTGATTACAGGTCAATCGGTAAACACCGAACGAAAGAGAGCTGTGTTGGTAAAGCCAGGTTATTCATGTCTTTTCATACATTTTCATGCAAGTATGGACATATGGTGTCAACATGGCAAAAGCACTGGTAGTCGGTACTCCTGGTTTCTGCTGGGAACAGGGTTCGATTCCCTGCAGCGCTGTGCTTACTGTTTCACCGTTGTCCTGTTGTGTATGTTTACATTAACTGTTAGCACTCAATTCATTGATTCATAATACCTGAAAGCACTTTTTATTTTCAAAACTACAAATGATTTCAAAGAAAAAATCGCAAGCATGCATGTCCACAGTAAGGTGGAATTTATGAACTGTGAATGGAGTTTCTAGGTGAAAGTGTTTTTTTGAGGTCCCATTCTAGTACAATTCTAAAACTATGAAACATTTCAAAGATTCCTTTTCAGGCAAACATGTCCACAGTAAGATGAACATTTTAACAGGGTTACAGAGGTTCCATGTTCAAATCCCAGTTGTTCCATACTTCAAAGTTGTAGAACTTTGAAATGTTCAAGGCCAAAATACAAAAAGGCAAGTCAAAAGCACAAAGAGACATGTGAAGGGCGTGGCTGAGAGATGGGGTAGTGGTCTAAAGGTCAGACTCTTAGCACAGAGGTTCCATGTTCAAATCCCAGTTGTAGTACTTTGACATTTTCAAGGCCAAAATACAAAAAAGCAAGTCAAAAGCACCAAGAGACATGTGAAGGGAGTGGCTGAGAGATGGGGTAGTGGTCTAAAGGTCGAACTCTCAGCGCAGATGTTTCATGTTCAGGTCCCAATCGTCCCATACTTCAAAGTTGTAGTACTTTGAAGTTTTCAAGGCCAAAATACAAAAAAGCAAGTCAAAAGCACAACGCGACATGTGAGGGTAGTGGCTGAGAGATGGGGTAGTGGTCTAAAGGTCGGACTCTCAGCACAGAGGTTCCATGTTCGAATCCCGGTCGTCCCATACTTCAAAGTTGTAGTACTTTGAAGTTTTCAAGGCCAAAATACAAAAAAGCAAGTCAAAAGCACGAAAAGACACCTGCTGAGGGCCCAAAGGTGCGTTGGCGCAGTGGTGTGGTGTGCTTGATCGGTTGCCTCTGCTACAGACAGTTCGCAGGTTCAAGTCCCATGCCATCAACGGACTGGAGGACCATCGGGGGGACTGCGTCCCTCCCCTGTTTCCTGATAGTTAGAGGTGGGGGGTTATGTCTGAAAGAACTCTGCCCAGCTGAGGTTTTACAGAAAGACACTGCAACTCATTCAATGCCGTCGAGGTCCCCTGCGTGTGTCGCTGATGTGTTTTCGGTGTTTTTGCCGTTTTCAGTGCTCCCAGTGTTTATCCACCAGATGGCCCTGTTCGCAAACCAGCGATACCATACGAGTCCTTCAGAGGCACCAGGGCAGCAAAACCATGTGATCCCCCAAAAACGCCCTGCTGAGCTTCTACGGATGGGGTCAGGGGGGTGTGATCGGCTAATTTCTTTCTGTAAAACCTTAGCTGGGCAGAGTTCTTTCAGACATAACCCCCCACCTCTAACTATCAGGAAACAGGGGAGGGACGCAGTCCCCCAGTCCGTTGATGGCATGGGACTTGAACCTGCGAACTGTCTGTAGCAGAGGCAACCGATCAAGCACACCACACCACTGCGCCACGCACCTTTGGGCCCTCAGCAGGTGTCTCTTCGTGTTTTTGTCTTGCTTTTTCGTATTTTGGCCGTGAAAATGTCAAAGTACTACAACTTTGTAGTATGGGACGACTGGGATTAGAACATGGAACCTGTGTGCTGAGAGTCTGACTTTTAGACCACTACCCCATCTCTCAGCCACTCCCTTCACATGTCTCTTCGTGCTTTTGACTTGCTTTTTTGTATTTTGGCCTTGAAAACTTCAAAGTACTACAACTTTGAAGTATGGGATGACTGGGATTTGAACATGGAACCTCTGTGCTGAGAGTCCGACATTTAGACCACCACACCAGCTCTTAGACACTCCCTTCAAATGTCTCTTTGTGCTTTTGACTTGTTTTTGGCCTTGAAAATTTCAAAGTAATAAAACTTTGAAGTATGGGACGACTGGGATTAGAACATGGAACCTGTGTGCTGAGAGTCCGACTTTTAGACCACTACCCCATCTCTCAGCCACTCCCTTCCCATGTCTCTTCGTGTTTTTGACTTGCTTTTTGTATTTTGGCGGTGAAAATTTCAAAGTACTTCAACTTGGAAGTATGGGACGACTGGGATTAGAACAAGGGACCTGTGTGCTGAGAGTCTGACTCTTAGACCACTACCCCATCTCTCAGCCACTCCCTTCACATGTCTCTTCGTGCTTTGGACTTGCTTTTTTGTATTTTGGCCTTGAAAACTTCAAAGTACTACAACTTTGAAGTATGGGATGACTGGGATTTGAACATGGAACCTCTGTGCGGAGAGTCCGACCTTTAGACCACCACACCAGCTCTTAGACACTCCCTTCACATGTCTCTTTGTGTTTTTGACTTGTTTTTGGCCTTGAAAATTTCAAAGTACTACAACTTTGAAGTATGGGACGACTGGGATTAGAACATGGAACCTGTGTGCTGAGTGTCTGACTTTTAGACCACTACCCCATATCTCAGCCACTCCCTTCACATGTCTCTTCGTGCTTTTGACTTGCTTTTTTGTATTTTGGCCTTGAAAACTTCAAAGTACTACAACTTTGAAGTATGGGATGACTGGGATTTGAACATGGAACCTCTGTGCTGAGAGTCCGAACCTTAGACCACCACACCAGCTCTTGGACACTCCCTTCACATGTCTCTTTGTGCTTTTGACTTGTTTTTGGCCTTGAAAATTTCAAAGTACTACAACTTTGAAGTATGGGACGACTGGGATTAGAACATGGAACCTGTGTGCTGAGAGTCCGACTTTTAGACCACTACCCGATCTCTCAGCCACTCCCTTCACATGTCTCTTCGTGTTTTTGACTTGCTTTTTTGTATTTTGGCCGTAAAAATGTCAAAGTACTTCAACTTGGAAGTATGGGACGACTGGGATTAGAATAAGGGACCCGTGTGCTGAGAGTCCGACTTTTAGACCACTACCCCATCTCTCAGCCACTCCCTTCACATGTCTCTTCGTGCTTTTGACTTGCTTTTTTGTATTTTGGCCTTGAAAACTTCAAAGTACTACAATTTGGAAGTATGGGATGACTGAGATTTGAACATGGAACCTCTGTGCTGAGAGTCCGATCTTTAGACCACCACACCAGCTCTCAGACACTCCCTTCACATGTCTCTTCGTGCTTTTGACCTTCTTTTTTTGTATTTTGGCCTTGAACATTTCAAAGTACTACAACTTGGAAGTATGGGATGGGAACATGGAACCTCTGTGTTGAGAGTCCGATGTTTAGACCACCAAATCATCTCTCAGACACTCCCTTCACATGTCTCTTCGTGCTTTTGACCTTTTTTTGTATTTTGGCCTTGAACATTTCAAAAAATCTTTACCCCTGGATTCCTTGGGTCATGACATAACTCCCCATATAGGCTACGCCCATTTGCGTCTGGATAGATTTTCCGATATTGATTTATTAGTGCATTAAATTCCCCCATCCACTTTAATGGGAAAATGAAAAAACTAAAATTCAAGTATTTTTTTCTCAGAAACCGTAAAGGCCAGAGTTAAAAAAACTTGGAGGGGAGGTTTTTAGTATATTGCCAAATTATTAATAAAATAATTACACCAGTCGGCCACATGGTGGCGCTATAGCAAACCACTCTACCTTTTGGCCTATAACTTTTGACCCGTAGGTCGTAAAATAAATTGATTCCTTGGGTCATGACGCAACTCCCCATATAGGCCACGCCCATTTGCGTCTGGATAGATTTTCTGCCATTTTGAATTTTCTTAAAAACACACTTTTAGCTCCTCCTCCCACATATTTTGTCCAAATTTCACAAAAATCGGTACACATGATCTATGGAGACATGCGATAAACATGTGTGAACGGCGTTTTGATAGTCCTTACCGTTCGTCCGTAATTGGCTTCCAAAGTTAGTGGGAGGGGCCCGTTTTACAAAAAAGGTTAAAAATCACGTCCGGTCAATCCCAAATTGTCAAGGGTGGTTCACTCAACAAATCCCCAAAAGCATTTCTACTTTGATCCATAGGGGGCGCCACAAATGCGCAAAATGTAGCCGTTTGATGCAAAAACATGATTTTTGGGGGGATCAATCCTCTCAAAATGAAACACAAGTGATCTCAGGAGTGACGTGACTATACAATTGTGCCGTTACATTTGTGGGAGGGGCCTGTTTCTTTAGTGGGAGGGGCCTATTTCCTCAAATCAAAACGGCACGTGTCACGAACGTGGGATCCGATCGGCACCGAATTCGAATCGCACGTCGCGCGGCCTCCGACGGTATTCCTCCAGTCCCGGCGGCCGCGACCGGCGTCGGCGCAACCACACTTTGCATAATGTGAATGTGCGTGCTGTCTCTCTCTCTCTCTTAACACACACACACACACACACACACACACACACCCACCCCAACACACACACACCCACCCCCCCACACACACACACACACACACACACACACACACACACACACACACACACATCTTACTGTGTACACAAATGCTTGATCTTTTCACTTTGAAATGTTGTGTAGTTTTTGAGATATCTAACTTTTAAAACTTATATCTGAAAACGTTGGCACCACGCTGTTCCTTCATACTTTAACCTATAAACTTGATTCACTATTTAAAAATTCCACCTTACTGTGGCCATGCATGCTTGCGCTCAATGCATTGTCAATGGCAATGGACATTTAAGTGTAGTTGCTTCCTCAATGTTGTTTAAACCAGTGGTTCTCAAAATTTTTCATGTCAAGGACCCCAAAATTAATATGTAATTGGCCACGGATCCCCATATGAAAATATTTTGTGCCAGGCACTCCCCATACAAGATGTGTGTATTTAAGTTGTTTCAAATATATTCCACATATTTAACGTTCTTTTTCAAGATGTTTTTGAAAATAGCAGATCCACAAGCCCACAACGCATCGCTTCACGCCACGTTGTGAGCTTGTAGATCGTCTATTTTCAAATAGCTGATCAATTTGCAATGTGTGTGTGAGATCATGCGACTTAGTCGCTTCTTTTGGGCTTGTTGTTTTCGTTGACTTGGTCACTTGTTTATCTTGCAAAATCTGGCAACACTGATGATAGTCAGTGTTGACTATGTCATTTTAAAACTTAAAATGACATAGTTGACATTTTTGAGGAAAAGTACTTGTTTCTATATGATAACCCATTGTGTTCATTTGTGCATCAGGATTCACAGGCTCTGCAAGGAGGGATAATGTTCTGACTGTGGTGTCAATGGTGTTTTTCTTTTTCTTTTTTGTCTTTTTGTTATGGGGAGCAAAGTGCCAGTGTGGTATAGTAGCCTAAGCATGTTCTGACAACTGAGGCACACCCACACACACACACACACACACACACACACACACACACACACACACACACACACACACACACACACACACACACACACACACACACACACACACACACACACACACACACACACACACTCTGTAATTACTGCGGAAGCCAACCCCTCGGTCCCGCCCCCTGGGCTGCACTCAGCAGGGGCGTTGCTAGGCAACGCTCGGTGTTCTGCTCTGAGGGGGCGGGGCAGACGTGTGTGTGTGTGTGTGTGTGTGTGTGTGTGTGTGTGTGTGTGTGTGTGTGTGTGTGTGTGTGTGTGTGTGTGTGTGTGTGTGTGTGTGTGTGTGTGTGTGTGTGTGTGTGTGTGTGTGTGTGTGTGTGTGTGTGCAGAGGGGGTGGAAGAAGAGTATAGTCTATTATAGAGGACTTTGAGTCGCACAGCATGGCTCAAAGCTCTTCTTCACTGTGATATCAAGGTTACAAGTCAATAATATACAGTGACATCAAGCCTCTCAGTTTGGCGGTGACTCACCCAACCAAATAGCTCCCTGTTCAGGTTGCAGTCAGTCTTGGGGAAGTCTCATTGGGACCAACTACAACCTCTAAAGCAGTGGTTCTCAAAGTGTGGTCCAGGGGGACCCTCAGGGGTCTTTCAGGGGGTTCCAGGGGGTCCCCGGTTAAATGTGTCAATATGCAGTAGGCCTAGCATAAAAATCACTTTAACCACTTTAACCCTATGGCTTTTTGAAAATGGCCAATCAACAAGCTCACAACGCGCTGTGTTGCGACGCGTTGTGAGCTTGTAAATTGTCTATTTTCAAATCTCGAACTAATGAGGGAAAAAGATTTTAACAACACACAGCTTGTATATTTGTTCCTGGCACAAGATATGTTCAAAAAGGGGTCTGCCCCCACATGTTAATAGATGTTAATGTGGGGGTCCTTGACTTAAAAAAGTTTAAGAACCGCTGCTCTAAAGCACCTGCAATAAAACAAAAGAAGAAGGTGAAACTAATAGTCAGTAACTGCCAACTGCCAAAGTTCTGTGTTTAAAGCAATATAATGGTTACCGGTATCCAAGTTGGGTTCCAACCACCGCCACTAGAGAGTGCCATATACCAGACCGCTTCAATGTCAATCCAGTGCCCTCCTGGTTCCACTGGTGAAGGGTTACTCAACATGAGGTCCGGGGGGCGCGCATGTGGCCCCTGCTTCATATTTTTGCAGGCCTTCATTGTCAAAGCAACTACTAGTAGTACAAATCATATTTGTTTGTTCGTTACGAGAGACAAAATGTGATACTATGACCTAATTTCATTTATTTTGTTCATTTTTTATATGAATTTATATATACAATACTCAGATTTATTGCCTATACTCATATTGTTACATTACTTAATATTAGATTAGTCGTGTAGTGGTCTGGGGTCCCCAGCTAAATTGCATCACAATTATTTTAACCACTTTATACATATTTTATATTGGCTATTTGTGACATGCAGCGAGCTTGTACATCTGCTATTATTTTGAAAGGATTTGAATAATTTAGAATTCTTTAACACAAATCTTCTCTTCTGGGGGTCCCTGGCACAACATATTCTCAGATGGGGGTCCATGGCCAAATACATATCAATTTGGTTGTCCTTGGCATGAAACAGTTTGAGCCACTGGTTTAAACGCCCCCCCCCCCCCCCCTCCCCAAAAAGAGGACAGAAATGGTTTGGTTTCTGGCCAAAGCCTTTATCTTGGAGAAATTGCTTGATAAAACGATGCACTTCACAACTTGACTTTTCCTCTCTGTCAGTATGCAAAAGGCATGTTTTAAGCATTGTTTGGTTCCATCATCAAAACAAACTCAAAACACAAAGTTTGTTTTAGCACAAGAAGGTATATTATGTTTTGGGTTTTTTTTTATCTTTGGAAGGCTACTTATGTCACCCGTGGTGGATATGGAAGAGAAATGGGAAGGGGGTGGGGAAACCTGTTATTGGAAATCATCTGCGCAGACCTCAGACATGCTCTTCAGACATAATGCTAGCCCTGCGAGCAGTAAGAAAATCATTGCTGACAGACAAGTCGTGATGGATTCCATATGTAGTTTGGCGGTGATTGAATTGCCCCACTCACTTCCAGCTGTCTCATGAATACATATGCCACACAAAAGGTGACGAGATAGAACGACATACAAAGTGTCCGTTTCTGCATGTCTCTCTCTCTCTGTGTGTGTGTGTGTCTGTGTCTGTGTCTGTGTCTGTGTCTGCGTGTGCGTGTGCGTGCGTGCGTGCGTGCGTGCGTGCGTGCGTGCGTGCGTGCGTGCGTGCGCGCGCGCGCGCGCGCGTCCTTTAGTGAGAGACTTCTATCACTCAGATTTCTGTGAGCTTTATATTGGCTTTAGGTTTATTGGGGTTTGAGGTTAGAGGGGTGCCTATAGGCAAATCCAGGAAATTCACGGAAGTTCCCGGCAAATGTAACTGACTGTGTGTGTGTGTGTGTGTGTGTGTGTGTGTGTGCGTATTAACCACTTAGGCCCTTATATGTTTTTTCTCCAAAATGGCAATAAAATAAAAACTTTCAGACATTTTCTGAACTTTTTCGAAATGTTCTAAACTTTCAAAAAAATGATGCGAAATGTTGTGAGCTTGTAGATCGTCTATTTTCGATTGTTTTGGGGAAAATGTTGGCCTCTTATGAAATGCCCAAAATATGGACACCATGAGTCAAAGTGGTTAAAATGCACAAACGGCATTTCAAGCACAATAAAAAAGTTGCATGCGTGAATCAGTCACCAGCCTGCGTGCGAGCATGTCTTTTTGCGCAACGTGTCTGTATTGCTTCTCTTTTTTTCTTGTACACATGTGTGTGTTTGTCACACGCGACCTTGGCGTCAGAGTGTCTCCCTTTCTTAAAGGTTAGGGCGTATAGACAGAGAGATTTATGACCTCCACGATGAGTTAACGTTCTGGCAGACAGACACCTGTGTCGTTCATACCAGCTCTCTCTCTCTCTCTCTCTCTCTCTCTGCTTCTGTGTCTCTGCTTCTGTGTGTGTGTGTGTGTGTGTGTGTGTGTGTGTGTGTGTGTGTGTGTGTGTGTGTGTGTGTGTGTGTGTGTGTGTGTGTGTGTGTGTGTGTGTGTGTGTGTGTGTGTGTGTGTGTGTGTACAACAGGCCTGTACAACTTGTTGACAGGTGATAACAGATATGTACATGTCATTCACATTTGCAATCACAGTCATACATCACGATTGCGTGTATGACTGAGTGTGTGCGTGCGTAATTGAGTATGTATTTCATGTGTTCTGTGGCCAGTGCAGTGTTAGAATTACAACATAAGCAACATGTGAGAAATGTACAATGCGCGTGTGAAAAAGGAAGAATTGAGACAAATACATGGATAGAGAGAGAGAGAGAGAGAGAGAGAGAGAGAGAGAGAGAGAGACAGAGAGACAGAGAGGCCGATGTTGAGTCAGTGAGAGAGAGTCATTCTCTCTCACACTGACTCAAATGTGAATGAGATCAGGTGATGTCACTATACTCTGCTATGAGTTTGCCAGTGCACATCACTGACAAACTCACCTGAACGAGTGGCGAAAAGGCACAACAAACAACGCATTTATGGGCGACTCAGGCGACTGAAGAAGTTTGGCGTGGGCCTCCTACGGGTCCTGTACAGAAAAGTACCTCCAAGAGAGCATCCTTACTTGGCTACTTCACTGGGTATGGGAACTGTACTGACATCAGTCGTAATGCAATGCAAAGTTTAGTGCGGTCAGCAAGGTTATTTATTGTTTAGAATTTTTCATTCGTTTTTATTTTTGTTTTGTCTAGAATTTTGGCTTTCAATTTTAGTTTAGTTGTGATTAGACACACACAGCGATTTGTGGAATTTAAGAGAATTTAAGAGACTAACGGGCACCGGTCTATGTATGTTGGAAATGCATCGGTATTGTCAATGCAATACCCGTTGTACACGTCCCTTTTATGCCCATATATGGAATTCTGTGTCAGGCATGCCCAAATATGGAGTTCAGGCCAGTACTATGAAGTCATATTGACGACATCAGGGAACTCCATATATGGGGATTTGTCCCTTTTATGCCCAAATATGGAGATTTCTGTGTCTGTCTGTCTGTCTGCCTGTGTCCCTTTTGTGCTCATATATTGAGTTCCCTGACATGGTTGGATCAGCAGTTTACATACCATATAGTATATACCATACAGTATATACATGTATATATACATGTATATATACTGTGTGTGTGTGTGTGTGTGTGTGTGTGTGTGTGTGTGTGTGTGTGTGTGTGTGTGTGTGTGTGTGTGTGTGTGTGTGTGTGTGTGTGTGTGTGTGTGTGTGTGTGTGTGTGTGTGTGTTCAATAGGCATACAGTGGTACAATTATTAGCAAATTAAGCAACATGTGAAAAGTGGGTGAGAAAATGTATATTTCACGTGTGCATTATATAGAAGGGATACAAATACAGTACATGGAGAGAGAGACAGAGACAGAGAGAGGGAGAAAGAGAGAGAGTCATTCTGCTCCCGTCTTTCACTACCAGTAAATGTGAATGAGAACAGGTGATGTCACTACTCTGCTATGTCTTCATCATCACATCCATTTCCTACTGTCTGGCAACACACACGCACACACACACACGCACACACGCACACACAAACACACACACACACACACACACACGCACGCACGCACGCACGCACGCACGCACACGCACATGCACAGTGTACACACAAAGTGGTACACAACAAGATGTTGAATGATAAGACAACCACAGAGTGGTATGTTTACACTCATTAATCACTCCACCACTTCCATCCTTCTCTCAAACCTCGCCGTCCTTCCTTACCCTCCGCTGCCTTTATCCAACCTAATCTCCTCCACCTGAAGGCCTGTGTTGCCATGTCTGCTTATTATAAGGCTTATTATGGGCTTGTTTTTCTGCAAGTAAGTAGGTCGGAGAGGTTTATTGTCACAGGGTCTATCCCTGTTTCTCAATGCGCTAGACCCCTGGGAGATGGATTACTGAGGTGGCGCACAACACCTACCATCAGCTCCCACTTAACCGCACGACTTGCTGCACCCAAGTCCCGTTACCCATACGCTGAGTTGGCGGTGGCCGTGATCGAACCCGTGAATTGTGGTCGAAAAGCCAGTGCTCTACCGACTGAGCTACCCGGACATTAAAGTTGCTGGTAAATATTGGTAGTTGGGGTTTCTTTTGGGCTTGTTTCTGAAGTGTATAGTAATAGTTGCTAATTTGGGCTTGCTTAGTTTTTTTTCAAATTATCATTATTATTTAAACCAGTGGTTCTCAAATATTTCCATATCACTGACCCCCAAATTCATTATTGTATTTGTCCCTTCCTAACCCCCATCTGAAAATGTCAAGGAGCCAGGGAGCCCCGTACCAGATTTGTGTTGTTAGAATGTAAAAAAGAATCTTCCACATATTCGACATTTTATTTCACGATTTTTTGGGAAAATATCAAATCTACAAGCTCACAACGCGCCGCATCGCGACACGTTGTGAGCTCTAAGCGTATAGGTTTAAAGGCGCATGTGGCCTATAGTCGCTTCTTTTGGGCTTGTTTTCCTATAGACCTGGTTGCTTATTTCTCTCACCAAATCTGGCAGCACTGCTGAAGGCCTGCATGCAAGTCTATCCACACCCACAAACACGGGAGACGCATCATCACGGCGCTGTCGACAGATCCCTTTTCTCTCGTAAAAGTTGGTTACAAAGCGCTGCGAGATCTGGCAGCGGATGGCCTCGATGACAGGCAACATGATTGAGGCCTCCTGGCAACTGGAGTGAAGTTTCTCAATGGAAAACAACTGGTATGTCTCCTAGCGTGGCCCGCTGCCAGTTCAGGGTGTGGTGGACATGAGGCGTCAATTCAGAAAAAAAATAAAATAGGGATGCCTGGTTGAAAGTAGCCTGGGATCAATACCGTTTTCGGTTTTCTGATCCAGTCTGGTGCGGAAATAACTTTACGTTATCATCAGGCGGCCGGAACCCATGACCGGAACCAGAAATGATTCCCCTAGTTTAAAATTGGTTTAGTTTGGTATAATCGTTTAGTTTCTTTTGGTATAATAATCATTTGGTATATCTATCTTTTATTCTAACTCGTAGCGCGACTAGCGAGACTACAACTAATTAATAAAAAAATCAATGCGACGCCAACCGGAACCCACCACCGGAACCCGATTTCTTTAATTTTTTAGCATTTTTCTAAACTGGAGCCCACGGCTCAGTTTTAGAATGAAAACCAGACTTTCCTCCGTGGTGGACGGCCTGGTGACGCGAGGTTAAAAGTGATCAATAAATGTATGGTTGCAAACGAGAAAACGGCAAACGGGCATGGAGTTGGGAAAAATTTGCATAAAATAACTGAATTTGAACATCTGAAAATATTTTGTGCCCGGAACCCCCTAATCTGAGTTCCCAGAAGTTTTTCGCCTCGCATACAAACGGGAGCGGCGAGGAACTTCTGGGCCAGAGCCCTGGTATTTGTGGGCGGGATGTAACTTACGCTCAGAATCTGAGCGGACACGCCTCTTACCGGTCTGAGAGCTGTGCAACTCGTCTAAAAAGTCCGACGAGAGGCAAACAGCAGTACACAACAATGGCGGCCGCAATTTCTCAAGGGGAAATTGCTTCCCGTCGCTCCTATTTACATGTAACACCCACTGCATGTGGATCCCGCCCCCTTTTCTTCATTGGCTGTTGATTTGAATCAGAACTCAGTGGCCGCGCCCCTGTTGTTCAGGCTTTGAGCCGAAGCCTCCCAGACTAGGAACCCCCATACAAGATTTGTGTTATTAAAATCTTTTTCAAAAATACGTTTTTTATTTATTTACTTTTTAAATATATAGCCGATGTATATAGGATTAAAAGTGGTTAAACACATTTAGCTGGGGACCCCCTGGAATCCCTTCAAGGACCCCTGGGGGTCCCCCAGACCCCACTTTGAGAACCACTGTATTACACAACAACTAGCAGAGGAAGAGATCTTGGAGGCAGATACCTCTGGGTAGGGATCCATTGGGTTTTATCTGATACCGGTGCTAAACCAGTATTTTTTTAAAAGGTGCCGGTGCCTAAACGGTGTCAGAACCGATACTTTTCAATACAAAAACGGTCAATGACATAAATAGCATTTCTTTTTTTTTTGAACAATGATGTACTACAGGGGGACACTGCCAGATCTGCCTTACTTTGTGCTGATTCTAGATCAGCCTAAATTATCACACAAGTTACACAGCACTACAAAACGGTACCTATTCAGTACTATACGACTATACGGTATTGGTAGTATTGGATGTGGTGGTACCGGGTTCTAGTATGGTACCAGGTTCTCGGTACTCAACCCTACATCTGGGGAGTGGGGTCAGCTGGAGAGGTTGGCTCAGGACCGGGGTGTTTGGAGAACTCTTGTTGACGACGAATTTATTTGTATAAAATCCTGGGGAAAGTTATGATTTTACACAAATAAGCCGATATAGGACCTCTCTGTGAGAGTGGACACAGAGACAGGTGTGCCTGTCTGAGTGTGCCTGAGTGCCTGAGTGTGTGTGTGTGTGTGTGTGTGTGCGTGTGCGTGTGCGTGTGCGTGTGCATGTGCGTGTGCGTGTGCGTGTGCGTGTGCGTGCGACCGTGCGTGCGTGAGTGCGTAAACAGACACGTGTTAACCGGAGACAAGTTCGACAGAATCTGACATTTTCAGTGCCTACAACAACATTTAAAAAATACGGTTTAATCGTCTGGAATAATAATCCTTTAATGTCTGCGAATAAATGTGTGTGTGTGTGTGTGTGTGTGCGTGTGTGCATGTGTGTGCGCGTGTGTGCGTGTGTGTGGTGAGGGGCGTGACAGTCTAAACTCAAATCAGAAGTGAAGTGGTTTCGGGGGGGAATTCTCGTCGCAATTACCCACAACACCACGAGCGGGCGAGGAGAATGTTAACCATGGTTGCCATGGCAGCACCCAGAGAAACATCCATTCACTGAGGCCGGCCGTGAACTTTAATGTTCAACCTCCAGAACGGAGCAAGGAAATGCCAGGGGTGGAAAGTAACTAAGTACATTTAAGTACCTTTAATCAAGCGCTATACTTAAGTACAATTTTGAGGTACTTTTACTTTGATATTTAGCACTACTTTTTTTTTCACTTTTGCTGCCAACGCTGCAACATGACTTCAATATCATGATTATTTCAAACTTTTGGGCAAAGTTGTGATCAAGACATGCTTTTATGAGTGCCATATACAAGCCACTACCGGTCTGCTCTGGAGGTTGTAGCTGCCAACAGACAATGATTTATAATGACATTGCGTGTCTTCCGTGCATCTAGGACATCTAGTTCTCAATGTGGGGTCCGGGGACCACCAAGGATCCTTGGGGGGGGTCCCCAGTGAAATGTGTTAATACAGCATCACAACGAGCTTGTACATCTGCTATTTTTGAAAAATAACGAAAATGTTTGGAACATTTAGAATAATTTAGAATCATTTAGATTTTTTTTAACACAAATCTTCTCTTCTGGGGCTCTTTGGCACAAGACATTTTCAGATGGGGGTCCACGGCCAAATATATATCAATTTGGGGGTCCTTGGCACGCAAAGGTTTGAGAACCAGTGATCTAGAACGTGAAGGAGTTCAAATAGCAAACCTGTGCTACCCTGCAAGTGCCACCCCTGATGCCTTTTCCTCCTGTATTACCAACTCTTAAATTAACCCTGGTGCCCCTAGTTTGGGCACATCTGTTCACCGGTGCCACGTGTTCATGGGCGCTAAAATAACCTTGTCCTGACCTTTTTAAAATGCTACCCACTTTGCATGACAACATAGCTGAGGGGGAATTAGCTGGTGTTTTGTCGTGTCTGTGACTCTGCGTTCAGGCCACAAAGAGCATGAGCGCGGCGGTGTAATTACATGCCGGTGTGTGTACACGTCCCCAGACAGGGGGGACATCTTCAAATGCTACGTTGGAACGGCTGCAATGTGCAGAATGTGCGCTGGCGACTGCTTTTTTACTACTTGACTCGCCGACTGCCGTAGGCGTGTCTCTCTACCTGTTTGTCCACATGCACGTCTGTCCACTCTGTCTGTCTGTCTGTCTGTCTGTCTGAGTGCCCGGTGCTGGCCGTCTCTCTGGTTAAGCCTGATTTACGCAGATCTACAACACGTCCGTGAGCTTGTTGTCAGTCAGCTATTTTTGACGTGCAAGACCCGCCGTGTGGCGTGCAGCAATGTATGTAATCGATTTTATTTTAATTCTTCAAAAAAAAACTAAACGTATGAATCAAGCCTAATTAAGTAGCATGTCACGTCACGCCTGCGTGCGGCCCCTCGATCAGCCAGATCAGCACACCAGGTCAATCATACCTTTAGGCTTCCACTGTTACACAGCCCCCCCCCCCCCCACACACACACACACACACACACACACACATACAGATGACCTTACTGATAGGCCGATAGGCCGGTGAAGAAGGCAAAGTGCAAACTGCGAGTAACTTCTAGAAGGGCATGCGACCTCCAAGGGTCAAAGGTGACGGATGGAAGCTGCGAGATGTGTCTCTAAAAGGTGACGTGATGTCACTGTGGGGGCGGGGCAGGAGGCCTTGAACTGAGAGTGAACTCCTTTGGTATAGGTTGACCCCACCATGACCCCCATTGGGTTGAAACAAAAGTTGAAATGTAATTCAGCAAAGGCAAGAAAATTACCCCCAGTACCTGTCGGCCTGGGGGGGGGGCTTCTTAACCACTTAAACCAGGGGTGTCAAACTCATTTCGAGGTAAGGGCCGCATTGGACGAAAGGCGACTTGATGAGGACCAGTTGCAGACGCGCATGCGCGCGTTCGCTTACACAGCTGTCACTTCAATGGCTTTGTTTTTTAGCATGTTGTCTCAGCCAGTCACTGCTACAACTACAGTATATCACTTTACAAATTGTGTTTATTATTAAGAAGAATAGCGACTTTAATTATTGGTATTACAGTTGTAGGCTACAAGAAATTGAAAAAGATGCGATTTTTGTTTAAGAGGCGAGGTGGGGGCGGTCCAGGCACCCTAGGCTGCATTGCCAGTCTGACAGCGTGTCGCGGGTTCGAGTCCCGATCCCAACGACCTTTGCTGCGTGTCACTCCCAGGCCCCCAGAGTTGCTGAGAAACATTGAAGCTGCCACCCCAGTGGCCAAAGCTGGAACTGCAAGCGGGGCGAAATACATGCACGAGCAAAACATACTGAGATATTTATATATATAAATATATATAATATAATATAAATATGTAAACATATGCATATATATTTATATACATCTGCATTTATATATAAATATGCATCTCGAGTGTATTTAATAAATATAAATATAAACACGGGCTCGTTCATGGAGGTAGGTTGTGACGTAGGACGCAAAAGGGACACTAGTGCGCATGCTCATAACTCTATGGTTGCTCGAAACGTCTCAATAATTCTACTTCCGGCAGGCTTCCGGGTGCTTCAAAACGCCACTGAGCAATTTCATTGAAATGAATAGCTGGGGGCGGGGCAATCCGTCCTCTAGTTATATTATACCTCTATGGTCACTCCCCATCTCTCTCCCCATTTCCTGTCAGTCTACTGTCCTATCATTAAAGGCATAAAAGCCCCTAGAAACATATTAAAAAAAAGAAGCACCAATAATTTGAAAATGAAATAATTCAATTTCAAATTCTGTCTCCGCTAATATATAGGGTTAAACCCTATATATTTAGTTGACTGGGGTCCCCCAGGGGTCTACACTTGGTTTCCCCCCCTCTACACCAAATCTCTTTGGCAAAAACAGCTGATCTACAAGCTCACGACGTGCTGCGCCGGCACGCGTTGTGAGCTTGTCGATCTGCTATAATTGTCGCCAAACCTTTGCCTATTTTGATATGCCCACAACAAGGACGTACAGTATAGGGTTCATGTAATTAACCAGTGTGCCATATCAACATATTACACGCAGAATCATGTAAAAAGCCAAACTTGCTCGGTCGGCTACCGACAGCTACTGCCCGTCGGTAGACGCGGGGACCGGGAGGGGAGAGAGGGGGGGTAAAGGCTCCGTAGAGGCTTTACGTGCTTCTGGTGCAGGAGCAAGCCTAGATAGGTCAGAGACATTGCCCGTCGCATATTTGAACTGGAAACCATATTCACAACTCACAATTCCTATACCGATCAACACAAAGCAGTACTACGTCTACAACCAGCGCAAAAATGCTCTGTCTCGTTGTGTTTTTGCTTTGGTCAAGCTGCTGCCTCAGCTTCCGGTCCCCTGAGCACTGCAGGCTCCTGCAGACTACTGCCACCTCCTGGTATGGAGAGTTATTTCATGTGATTTCCTCTGACACATGCCCACAACAAAGTGCGGTCGGCCAAACCGTTTTTTTTTTAATAGTGCGTTGTGGCGACCAGAACTTTTGGACACCTGAAAATCCGGCATCATCCGACGTTGGACCCGACTGCCGGTCTGCTGTAGTCTGAAGTAGTCTGTTTGGTGGAGCCACCTTAACCCATTAAGACCGAGTGCCGCGCTACGAGCTTGTAGATCTGCTATTTTAGAAAAATCTTGAAAATGTGTGCAAATCTTTGAATATATATATTTTTAAAGCGAACATTTTTAACTCAAATCTTTGCTTCGGGGGGTCTCTGGAACAAAATATTTTGATGGGGGTCTGCGGCCAAATACATATAATTTTGGGGGTCCTTGACATGAAAAAGATTGAGCACCACTGATATAGAAACATAGGTTTTTCAGAATACTGTTGAGATTTAGGAGATTTCGGCTTCAGGTCTCAATGGGTTAAGACAAGAGGGTTTAAGTGGTTAATTATCTCAGTTGTTTCTGCCCCACACTGAGAGTGAGACCTGAATTGGGCTGGAACCATAAGGAACGGGACATTATGAAAGGGCTGAAGAGGAACCACGCTGGGCTCTCAGGTGGAGAGCAAGCGTGTGTTTAAACAGTCTCTTTGAAGCTAAATGTGAAATGAT
>NC_137613.1:15242146-15264646 GCF_963280865.1 Gymnoscopelus braueri
CAAGTTGTTTGTTTTCATGACTGTTCTAGGCAAAAGTCCAGCCAAATCACACTAGACTAGAGAGTGATGGAAAGAGGAAGCGCGATCATTTGACTTTTTGTCCAGAGAGCCTCATATTTGTCACTCAAAAGTTCCCACATACTGTCATTCTGCACAGTGCACACGTGTCATCTTTAACAAGTTAGCACCCACGAACTATAACACTGTGACAGCTATTTTCAAGTGGAGCAAAGCAAAGGTGCTTTGGGCAGCACTACTGCCAGTGAGGCGGGGCCGCTACATGTGGGCAGTGTGTGTGTGTGTGTGTGTGTGTGTGTGTGTGTGTGTGTGTGTGTGTGTGTGTGTGTGTGTGTGTGTGTGTGTGTGTGTGTGTGTGTGTGTGTGTGTGTGTGTGTGTGTGTGTGTGTGTGTGTGTTTGTTTGTAAAACAAAAAAGTACAAGTTGTTTTCTTGAGTTTTCCACCAAGTCAGAGTTGAGAGGAGAGAACTGATCGATAGTGCGGCAAATAAATATTTAAACCGTTTCAGATATTCATCATAATCAATATGTTTTGGAAAATGTATTAAAAAATATGTTTTATTGCTGCACAAAGTAGAAGTGAGCATACGCAAAGGCTCACAAAAAAAAGTAGGCATACGACATAGAGTATTATCTTCGTATATACCCAACACTGGGTATACACTGTATTCTATGCATGCATGTGTGCGTGTGCGTGTGCGTGTGCGTGCGTGCGTGCGTGCGTGCGTGCGTGCGTGCGTGCGTGCGTGCGTGCGTGCGTGCGTGCGTGCGTGCGTGCGTGCGTGCGTGCTGTGTGCGTGCGCAAGCGAGTGTGCACTCAAAGAGATGTCACCACCTGCGGAGGCGGACATGTTTCAAGCGTTTCAAATGAAACGGCCCCCAGAGCCACTAAACAGTGGTCATGTAAAGCAGTCAGATTCTACCCGTCAACTCATAATTATATCATTGTTGTCAGGCAGAAACCTCTTATCTCATAAAATGTCACACAAAAGTAGCTGAATTTTTTTATTTGAATCGTGAAAAGTAACAGTTTTGAACTTATGAGGGTTTAAAAAATAAACGCTTTTTCCACTTCACTGGCGTCTTTTGAAATTTCTGAAAATATACGTAGCAATTTGTACTTTTGAATAGTATATATTTTTGTCCACCACCACTGTCCATCTTTCACTCTCCCAGTTCCTCTCCTTATCTGCTACACATCCCCCCTTCCTCCCTTCCTCTGCCGTCTGACGCGGAGAGGGGAGTGGAGCTATCGGAGCGTGTGTAATGCACAAATGGTGATGAGGGGGTGTGCGCCGATCTGTGCGCGTGTGCGTAAGTGTGTGTGTGTGTGTGTGTGTGTGTGTGTGTGTGTGTGTGTGTGTGTGTGTGTGTGTGTGTGTGTGTGTGTGTGTGTGTGTGTGTGTGTGTGATCTTGCATGTAAGTGGTATAGCTTTTGCATGTGAAAGTGTGTGCAGTGCATGTGTGTAGATGCACACAAGTGTGCAAGTGATATAAAGTGGTTGTCTTTGCGCGCGCGTGTGTGTGTGTGCGTGTGTGTGTGTCTGTGTGCGAGTGCGTGCATACGTGCATGTGTGCGTGCGTCAGGCACAGCTGTGGGAAATAAGCCATAATAACAGACTTCATACACCTCCCCATCCGCTGTTATTTCCCCATGGTAACCTCCACATCAGTCCCTACACACCAGATACTAATAGTAATGCTTAGGGTCCCACCACATTGGACCATGAGATCCAGACCCAATGCCCCCCCCCCCCACACCCCCCCACCCCCACCCCCAAAGTGTCTTGGAAGAATTGCAGAAAGAATTAACTCCTTTCAGAGAAGAGAAGAGAAGAGAAGAGAAGAGAAGAGAAGAGAAGAGAAGAGAAGAGAAGAGAAGAGAGTATGGACGTAGTTATACGAGGAATGCTAAAACGATAACACAAAAAAGCCCTGAGAGCGTGTTTCCATTGTGGTCCTATGTATGTTCAATTCATCAAGATATATAAAGACATACAATGCTATACAGGAAATCATCAATACTACGAAGAGAGGAGAAGAGAAGAGAAGATAAGGGTGGACATTATTGATTCCAGAGGGTACATTTGGTGAATAATTGTTCACTGCAGTTGTTGAGAATCTGTTGATAGATGTAAACTAGGAACAGTGACATCTCTCTCCTCCCCCCCCTCTCTCTCTCTCTCTCTCTCTATCTCTCTCTCTCTGTGTTAAAGGACAAAGAAGGGAGCGATAGAGAGAAAAATGAGAAGAGAGAGATAGGGCGAGAAGGTTGGAGGAAGAGGAACATGTCATGTTCCGCAGCGAAAACCACAACCTGTCATCTCTTGACAGGAACAAATGTAAGCCTGTCAGAGGAACGAACGTTCTGCAACGCTAAAGAGCACGTTAGGGGCGACTAGGACAAAACATGACGGAGGCGAGGATGCACATTTATCGCATGGGCATCTGTGATTTTTGTTTAAAGGCGCATGTTCCATCATTTGATTTAGAAAAAAAAAAAGATTATAATTTTGTCCCATGAAATCCATCTTGGAAATTGTCACCGTTTTACTCCAGAATTGCATTCTAGGAGATTAAAAGACCCGTGATAATTCTCATCCATCATCTTATTCAAATGAGTTAACCACTTAACTGTGTGACCTGTGTGACTAGGTGTCCCTATTTTGGGCATGTCATTATAGGCAGAAATAGCAAAAGATAGTTGATCTACAAGCTGCAACTTGGCACATTGTGAGCTTGTAGAAATAGGGCTTAAAAGCGGCACTGTGTAACTTTTCATGAATCAAATAAAATGTTGTCCAATTTGAATGGTAGAGTATGTTAATACAATATAACTTATACAATTGGGGTGGTTGTATTTTGTCTCCCTGCTCTTCTATTGAGACATTTAGATCGTGTCAAAGGTCATGTCTCACGTAGACACAGGATCTGACACGAATTTTGACCTGATGGTCAAGATTCAATTCATCCCCTGAGCAAGCAGGCGGGCTCTATTAGCTCAATGGTCGAACTTTCAGCGCTTGCACAGGAAACCGGGTTCATAGTGTTGGCTGATATATAGCAATCCCCAATAAATTGATCAGCCGGCAGGCTAAAGGTCATAACACACCGGCGATTATGCGAATATACGCAAAGTTCGGACTCGTTCCGAATAAATAAAAGACGCTTTTTCGCTTTTCCGCTCCGTGGAAGCTTGCATTGACTTTATAAGGTTTTTTAAAAAAACGTATTATTCGCATGCAAAAATCGTCCCCGGTGTGTAAGGGCCTTAAGCCTGGGAGATAGAAACTGTATGTACTACAAGGACTCGTGTCCAAACAAAAGCTTTAAAATGTTTAAAATGTTTTACTTCAGTGACACCAATTACAATACAATTTCCATTAAATATGTATATATAAATATGTGCAAAGGAATAAATTAAACAGCGGGCAAAATGCGGTCAACAAAATACATCTCTCCCAGCTCACACTACCCCCTCGGTCCAACCAGCCATCAGGTGAGCAGGTGAGGACCATTAGCCGCTGAAGCCCACCCACTGAGACACTCCCACCATCAAAGTGCCAATGCGGTGCCTACTTCTGTCAAGCCTATCAATAATCCAATCCACCGCACAATACAAATATAAACCCCATTTGTCTCCTACACATAGTGTAGCTTTAAGTGGTTAAATAACGTTAATGAAAGAATATAGCAATATAGCAGAGACCTCAAGGACCTCTCTCCTCAGGGTCACCCATAGGCCAGGGGCCGGTCCCCGGACCGGACTTTGAGTACCGTTGTTTTATTGGGGAGAGTCTAGGATCAGGTGCACCGTCACACTCTGTCAAATGGACAGAGAAGATGCAGTATAAGGACAGTATATAACGACAGCCATGAATCAACACCAAACAGCCGGAGAGGATCAGAGACATTGATCTGCAATCAACACACACGTTCTCTCTCTCTCTCACACTCACACTCACACACACATGTAACTATGTAAATCAGGCATAACTCTCTCTAGTCCCTAAACCTAATTTCTAATTGCCTAATCCTAACACTATAACCTGAATCTTTTCCTAATTGTAAACCTATATCTCTAAACATCTCTCTCTTGTGAAATCACACACACACACACACACACACACGGCAGGATATAGCCTATATTCATGCACAGAGATGTCTCTGAGACTGAGTGAAACCTTCTCTCACAAACGTCAACAGCACTTTGAGGAAATCAATAAGTGCTCGTCCCTCCAGTGCATCCCTGTTAATATGGCCACCCAACACATACACTCTGGTACATAAATCATGCCGTTTATTGGGAGCGGAGGAGTGGCAGAGACAAAAGTTGATGGAGACTCCCGGAAATACTAGCCTGGTAAACCCCCCCCCCCCCCTTACCAGGCTACGGAAATACAGCAACGCAGCATCTTCAACCGAGGAGTTGTTAATAAGATGGTTGCCTGTGTGTGTGTGTGTGTGTGTGTGTGTGTGTGTGTGTGTGTGTGTGTGTGTGTGTGTGTGTGTGTGTGTGTGTGTGTGCGCGTTCATGAATTGTCCAACGCTGTTTGATTTGATGTTACATTTGATTCTCTGTAGGTCCAATATAATTTGTGGAGTCAAATAAAGCATTCGCGTGCGTGCGTCCGTGCGTCCGTGCCTGCGTGCCTGCGTGCGTGCGTGCGTGTGCGACTGTGCGTGCTTGTGCGTGACACATAAAAAGACAGCTCATCCACTACATGACGACCATTCCAGATATACCAATCGGTCTCATTCCCTTTCACCTCGCATAATTCCGTCGTTCCTACAATCAATCTCTCTCTCTCTCTCTCTCTCTCTCTCAGATTGGGGAGACAGCGGATGTGTTGGCAGGTGGAATGACCTCTGTGATGTATGTCTAAATGAAGGCCCGGCATCCATCAAACTGTGTGTGTTGTGTTGGGGGGAGTCAGAGTGACCATTCATAAACTGTAATTTCATCTCACCTTCAGCCCTATAGCTTGCTGCTAATGCACGTACCTGCACGCGCGCACACACACGCGCACACACACACACACACACACACGCACGCACACACGCACACACACGCACACACGTACACGCACACACAAGCACACACGTACGCGCACACGCACGCACGCACGCACACACGCAGGGGTCAGAGGGGTGCAACTCTCATCAGTTCATACAGCAGAATGAGGTGTTTCTGGGTAATGTAATTACATTATGGAGGGCCTTCATTCCACATTCATGTATACAGCACATCTACATATAGACATATTCATTCATGATAAGGAGAGAGGAGGGGGAGGGAGCAGGGGGCGAGGAAAGGAAAGGAAAGGAAACCAGGATGTAAGGAGGGACCAGAGAGGAGGGTCGGACAATCAGACATCTTTGGTGTAATGATAAGGTGTAATGGATAAGCTATATATATATTGTGTGTGTGTGTGTGTGTGTGTGTGTGTGTGTGTGTGTGTGTGTGCGTGCGTGCGTGCGTGCGTGCGTGCGTGCGTTTGTGTGTGCGTGTGTACTTTACTATACTTGTGAGGCCCAGATATCGTCATAATATAGCATTTGATAAACAGACATTGTGATGGCCATTTTCCTGTCCCTCATATTGTTATGGTTAAATAAAGAAAAGTTAGGCTTACTGTAGCGTAATTCCCTCGAAGCATAGACAGACAACAAGTGGTTTTCTTGCTTCTTCTTTTCCACCCTCCAAGTCCACCTCTAAAACTAAATGATATCAACATAAAATAAGCATGTTAAAATGACATAAAATGCACAGCATGTGCGTTTGACAACCAAAGTATAGAATACAGACAAACAAACAAATAAATACCTTTTGGCCACATGCTGCTACAAGAAAGGAATTCGGTCTTCACAAGATCATTATAACCTTTTCCCAAAACTTTAAAGTTTCTTGTTGTGACCAGGATAAATGCAGAGCATAATTGTATGCACCTTGCACCCAATTGCTGCTAGCTTGATTGCTAATGCTAAACATCCTGTGAGTCCAACTAATGTGAGAGCAGAGCAGCAGCAGTCAGTCCAATGAGACATAGGCTAATTTTGGCTATTTTCAAAAAGCCAAAATGTAAATAGGGCTGAAGTGGTTAATAATAATAATTGTAATAGATCTTGTAATAATAATTCAGATCTACGAAGTAACTAGTAACTTAAGTTTTCAATTGATTGTAGTGGAATAAAAAGCTCAATTGCCTAGTATCAGAGTAAGTACAGTAGTACTTGAGTAAATGTAGTTAGTTACTTTTCACCAGTGGTTATAGTGGATCGGTTCAGTGGTTAAAATGGTTATATTGTGAGTTGTGATAGTTTGCACTACAGTAACCAGAAGCATGATCCATCAGCCACGCGCTGACAGATGAAGGATGCGCCCTGTCTCTCCAGACAGTAATTAACAGGAAGGCGGGCAGGAGCAGCTCCAGGCGCACCGTTCACATGCACACACACACACACACACACACACACACACACACACACACACACACACACACACACACACACACACACACACACACACACACACACACACACACACACACACACACACACACACACACAGTTCACTTATGTTTCAAACTATAGGCTACTATAAAATTGGCCCCATATCTGTATTTTTGAGCGTGCCTGCCAGCCGCTCTAACAAGTGAAGGAGTGTGTTTGTCCATAATGTATGCGTATGAGCATGGCATCAACAGCTGCAGCTGATTGCAACACAAAGATGCAACCAGTTACACTAATTAAACACAAACAGGAGACAGTGCAACACATGTGTCACTTAAAGACATGCACACACACACACACACACACACACACACACACACACACACACACACACACTAAAATGACCGATCTACAATTTGAGTAAAAGTACTTTAAGTACTTAAAAGTAACTAAAGTGACAAAAAAGTAATCAAAGTGAGTAAAGATACACAAAAGTAAATAAATTGAGTAAAAATACTCAAAAGTTGTTAAAATTAGTTTAAAAATAGTAAATATAGTGAGTAAAAATACTTAAAGGTAAATAAGTAGAGTAAAAAGACTTAAAGTTCATAAAATCATTAAAAATACTTCAAAGTAACGAAATAAACCTAAATTGCACACATACTGGGGCACACCGCACTATACAGCAGTGTTACAGCTGTTTCTAACATTTGAAAGGGTCATAACTCTGTGACCATTGCTCTAATCAGCGCAAATAGAGTAGTACAGCCCGAATACCAGTACCCACACATCATATAAAGTAGTACCGTCTGAATACCAGCGACCACACATCAAATAGAGTAGTACCGCCTGAATACCAGCGTCCACAAATCAAATAGAGTAGTACCGCCTGAATACCGCTGGGTGACCTACCTTCAAGTGGTTAGTTAGTTTATATAGCTTAATGAAATTTACTCATGGAAGGTACGCTAACTTCACACTGGGTGTGATTTTTTAATTCATGGGAAGAAAGTATATTTCCATTTTCAAAATGCATTTAATTTATTTAAAAGTTTGAAAAGTTTGAAAAGTTTGAAAGAATCAGAATGTGTGGCTTTACACAGGTTTACAAGTGTAGAAGTGTTTTTTTGTGCGTGCTCCATCATTGGCTAGACTCTAAGTGAATATATTATTTCCAGAAGTAGGCCTATAGCCTATTTTAAATAGCCTAGGCTTACATGTTTTAGTTATAAGGTTATATATGCCTATTTGAAACACGGATGTTATAGCTAGCCTATTATATATTTGCTATGGGGAGACTTTTTCCTTCATAAAAGTGCTGTATTGTAATGAATATTTGAATATTTCTCGTGTCATGTTTCGCAGCGCTAGTCCTTTGACTGGGTGATATTATTCTCTAATTCTCCCACTAATTGTCTCAGCGGGCAGCTGGCCCTGCCTGCTCACCCTGACTGACACACACACACACACACACACACACACACACACACACACACACACACACACACACACACACACACACACACACACAGCAATAACAAACAATGAATGGATGGATGGACACGTGAAAAAAAAACTCAACACTGAACTGAAGAGAAATCAAATACGTCTGCCCAGCCCCCTCCCCCTCCACTCCTCAATGGCCAGGTTCTCTCCTTGAGCCTCTCACTATTTATTTTCTCCTTTTTCTTTCTGCTTTCTGCCCGCTGAGAGCCACTGGGAAAGCACGCGATGATCCGCTTTGTTGACGCGCGGTGGTGCGTGATAATACGGTCATTATAGCCACTAAAGGAACAGGTTGGGGCTCGAGACGGGGTTTCATTTAAAGGGGGGGTGGGGGGGGGGTTGACACACACACACACACACACACACACACACACACACACACACACACACACACACACACACACACACACACACACACACACACACACACACACACACTGCCTGTGGGAAAAGAATGCTTGTTAAAGGGGACATCTGTTGGGGTGGCTCGTGAGGACAGTGATCAACCCTGCGGTAAACTCCACCTGTGCGCCCGGGAATGAATGATGCCCGAGGGCACTGGGGCTGGAGCTTTGGGTGAGCGTGGGAGACAGACAAGTTATCCTGGGACAGGTTATAAATACACATAGCTGCTAATACACATAGGCTACAATACACATAGAATCAAAGAGGCTAAACCAGAAATTGAAGATTAGAATAGGCTACTTACATGGCACAAAAAGAAAGCAAAAATTACAGATCTACAATCTCACACCCTGTTGCCATGCCACTACTTTTAGCATGGATAGATCTGCTATTTTAGCTATTTATGACAAATATCAAATAGGCCTCATGGTTGAACTACATAATGATAATGTAGGATAGATAACTCACTTAAGTTAGCTGGATGGAAAGATGTGGCACTGTGGTGCAATGCAGAGGCATTATTCTTCAAGGGTGTTTATTTACAAACAAACAAAAAACTTCACAACTTAGCCTAAGCCTACTACTATTAATACTTATAAAACAAAAATAATGATGTGGCTTCAATTATAAAATACAAAGAAGATAGCGCTTAAAGAAAATTTAAGTGTGCCTGCCCTATACCGCTTGCAAAGTGTTTTTTAACTACATTTGATTACTTGTAAGTACTGCTTCTGCATCTGAAGCAGCGACAGAATAAATATAAAGTATTTTACTCAATGTATTTACTTTTTTTAAAATATTTTTTGCTCACTTTATTTAGAGTACTTTTACAGATTTGTTTTAAGTATTTTTTACTCATTCTATGTACTTTTAAGTATTTTTACTCATTTTAACAACTTTTAAGTAATATTTGTACTGATTTTCACAACTAAAGTATTTAGTTTTACTGATTTGAACAACATTTAAGTATTTTTACTCATTTCATCGTTTCACGTTTTGATATTGCGGGTGTTGTGTTGATTGATTGATGTACTTTATTTAGTAAGACATGAGAACAAAAGTGGAAGTACAAATTCACAATACAAGGTCTACTAAACTGGAAGACTCATTAAGCACTGAGCTTGTTTAAGATGAGATCCCCATGCACACAAATCATGATGACATAAGAGACAGACAGATATAACCGTGTGGGCGACATAATGGGACACATTTTGTGGGAAGAATATTATTATTATTATTATATGGCAGATAAGTGTTTTGCCATTGGCATGGCAGGCGCACTTAACTAAGAATAACTTATCATGAATGCTGCAGCACACTGAACTGAAAAGCTAAACTATACACCTGCCTTAATCAGCTGGAAGTCTCTCTCTGATTGGCTAAACTCAAATGATCAATTAAGTGACTCAATGAACATAATAACAAATATAACGAAGTCCTTCATCACATAGGGATGGCTAATTGTGTGTCCAACACAAAGTATTCAGACTAATAATGACTGCCTGGACAAAATAAAAACACCTACATTTTCATGTAATTTGATAGGCTACATCATGTGAAAAATGTTGGAGAAAAACTCTCCGTTTGTCCTGGCGCAGCAGCACTGAAATTAATCTTGCGCGCTATCAATCACAACGTGCGCAATGCAAGGTGTGTGGCTGAGTGGATGAGGAATTTGATTAAGCCCCCCTCCCCCACCCCCAGGTGCGAGAAAGAGATGAAGAGGCAAGAAGAGAGAGGCTAATATCACACAACTGAAATGGATTAAATCCTGTTGTTTTATTACATTTGTAATTCAAATGAAAGGCAACACAGTCATGTCCACCCGTCAAGGGAGCGACTAGCGAGGATGACTAGTCTAAGCTTCATCATCGCCGCCTTCACCACCACGTCATCATCACCATCATCACCACTAGCCATTGATAGGTGTTATTCAAATCAAAAGGATTATATACTTTTAAATTACGCATGAAGCATTGTTGTCTTTACTCTTTACAAGTCAATTACTCCCCTTTTATTTCAAGGACCCCTATATCCCCATGGTTCCATTTATACACTCGCAGAGTTACAGACCCATAAAGGTCCATATGGTTCCATGTGTACACTCTGAGAGTTACAGACCTGTCCTGTAAGGGTCCCTTTGGTTCCTATTCTATCAACTATTTAGCTGCGGCCACCCGGACACCTCTCAAGGACCCCTTGTGCTACCGGACCCTACTTTGGAGAACCACTGCCTCTGGCTCTCAAAAGACACATATATCTAAAGTCACAGCGGGGACAAGATCGACAGTGCAGGATGCGAATTAAGGAGGAAAAGGATGTGTCACAACATTCTTGTTCTCGGGTGTTGAATGAAGAGAAATTGGGGGGGCAGTGGCAGTGTCCTCCTCCCTGTCCTGTACCTCCCACCCACCCCGCAGGGGCTGACCGGAACGCCCTCCCGGACAGGGGGACGGGTTGGGGGGACGAGATGGACCGGAGAGCCGCTAGCTGTCTGTCTCATTTATCTGATTACACTACCACTTCTGCCTCCTCACACTCAGTTTCACATCAATAACACACACACACACACGCACACACACACACACACACACACACACACACACACACACACACACACACACACACACACACACACACACACACACACACACACACACACACACACACACACACACACACACACACACACACACACACCAGCAGTCTCCTCGGGCTGTATAGGCTGTCTGAATCTGAATCACTTCAAGTATTTGGAATATGCATTTAACTCTGACTCTGAGAGAGTATATAGGCTACAAAATGGTCCATTTGGTTCCATTTTGTACTCTCAGACTCCACAGTTTTACATTTAACTGTGCACACTCAGAGTTATATTAGTTGTTCTATTTTATTATTTATTTTTATTTGTTTTCTTTAATGCACACTATAACACACACAGTTATAATAATAACAGGGTTATTTTATTGTGTATTTCCTGGCAACAGGGTTAGTGTTTTTGGCGTGTAACAAATTGAAGTGTACAAAAGAAAAGGTCCTCCTCGGCACTTTGTTATTGACAAAATGTATTATATTGAATAACTCCCTTCAAAGTTTTATGATAACGGCCTCGGGCGAGACCGCGGTCCGCGGGAGCGCGCGCGTTTCTGATTGGCCCTCGAGCCCCCAGCGGTACTTCAAAGACAAACCGACGAGCTACAACTACGATAAGCGTCAGCAGAGGAGACACTCTGAGTCTGCACACATACACACACATAGGCTACATACACACACACTCACACATACACATCTCACAGCGGAGGAAATAACAGCTCACACTCACACACCATGGCTCTGATCGGGGTAAGTTTCACTTGGACAAACTTTATTTAACTGAATTTAATTTAATACACAGGACCCCAATGGAAACAAGCCATAGTGCTTTCTTGGGTTTATTCTTTTAGCATTTTTATAAAACTGTACCTCTGTGCTTTTTCTGTGAACTATTATTTAAGTATTTAAGTATTCAATCATACAATCAATCAACTAATAGAGTTGAATTGTATACTCCTACGAGTGTGTCGCTTGCGGATAAAAACCTCATCTTCAAGCTGTGGTGGCATATTATATACATAGGCTACTGTTTGAATAATCACGGTTGCTGTTGTTGTTGTTGTTTTTGAGCTAAATGGGATCGGATGCTTTGGATGATTAAAAGATAATGGCCTGTAGATTTTTGGGCTGGTGACTAAAGTTTTAGTTGAGTTAATGAAGGCTGAAGCACAAACGATCAGGAAGTCTGATAATGCTCGGAGTTCAGCATGGGTGCCAGAGATCAAAGAAGTTAGAGATCTAAATCATGCGTATAGTTTTGAATAATGTCACTTCAATTAATTAGCATGACTTGAAAATGTTTTGGCAACAACAACTGAGTTTTACGCATGGCGCGGTCTGTTGCTGTAAGCCTGATCTGTCTTCTTGCACCGAAAATAACAGATTTACAAGCTATTTTCGTGCTTAAAGCTGCGCGCAACTGCAGTAAGTAGAAAATCCTGCCATTGCTTTACGCATGGATCTGAAGAGTGATTGATGTAAATGTGTATAATGTGTCCTTGCAGGAGGAACCCCGGCTGGGCAGCACTCCTCTGGCCATGCTGGCCGCCACCTGCAGTCGGATCGGGGACCCCTGCAGCCCCTCTGCCTCCCCCGCGCTCTCGGACCGAGAGCCGGGACTCGCCAAGGGATTCTACCCGTGGAAAAGAGCCGCGCCGCCGGGCGCCAGCAGCCTGGCCAGCAGCCTCGCCTCGTTAGGGGTTCCCTGTGGCGGGACCTCCAGGAGCAACGGGGCCGGGCTGAGTGACACGTGTAACGGCTCCGCTTTCTCCGTGACCGCCGCCGGCTCTCCCTACGGGAATGACTTCTCGGTGTACCACCAGACTGACAACACCGTCCCGGACCAGCGCTCCTTACTGCTGTCCAAGTTCCCCTCGTCGGTTGACAGCATAGCGGGGATCTATCCGAGGATGCACCACGCGCACCCGTACGAGTCCTGGTTTAAGCCCATGGGAGACATCGGTAACGTCACCGGCGGCTCGGCGGCCTGGTGGGACATGGGCACCGGCTGGGTGGACACTCAGAGCCCGACCGGGCTGCCCTCTCCTTTGGGCGGCTACAGCACTGACTTCAGCCCGCTGCCGCACGGCTTCAACTCGGGGCCGACTCAGCATCACCTCCTCCCCGCGGCGCAGCACCTCCTGGACGGCTTCAGGCCGTCCGTCTCCTCGTATTGTTCGGAGCCGATCGGCGCCACGACGGGCACCGGCGCGCCGCCGCTGACAGCGGCGACGAACCCGAGTATTTCTGTCTCTCTACCGGTTTCTTCCTCCCGCTCCTCCTCCTCCTCGCGGCGCTACACCGGCAGAGCCACGTGCGACTGTCCGAACTGCCAGGAGGCGGAGAGGTACGGCCCGGGGGGCACCAGCCCGCGGCGCAGGGGGCTCCACAGCTGCCACATACCGGGCTGCGGGAAGGTGTACGGCAAGACGTCGCACCTGAAGGCGCACCTGCGCTGGCACACGGGCGAGCGGCCGTTCGTCTGCAACTGGCTCTTCTGCGGCAAGCGCTTCACGCGCAGCGACGAGCTGCAGCGGCACCTGCGCACGCACACCGGCGAGAAGCGCTTCGAGTGCGCGGTGTGCCGCAAGCGCTTCATGCGCTCCGACCACCTCAGCAAGCACCTGCGGACGCACAGCGAGAACGGAGCCGAGGGCGTGGAGGGCATAGAGGGCATAGAGGAGGGGGAACAGGGGCCTGAGGGGGGGCTCAGGAAGCCGGCGGCCAGCTGCAGCGACACGGACAACAGCGTCACCGGGAGCCCCAGCCACTCTCCCGGCCTGCTTGTTCTGGCCCAACAACCCGACGTCGGACACAACCCAGTCGACTGAATGCTTATAGGCCCTAATTTTGGTAACCGGAACGCTCGCCCCAAAACACACTCGCGCCCCCATTTTCTTTCACAGACCGCTCGCCCCCAGCGGTTCTTGTATTCTTGTATTTGTTTTACTGAGATTAAGGTTAGGCTAAACAATAAAAGCCTGGAGATCGAGGCTAGGGATAAGGTTAGGTTTAGGCATAGTTTACTAAGGACAAGGTTAGAAATAAGGTTAGGTTTAGGGCATAGGCTACTTTTACTCAGGTTACATTTAGGAATATAGGCCTACCTGGTGGCGACCGTTCCGAGGTCACAGGATTTGACCCGGCCGGGGCCGGGGTGAGCGTGTTTTGGCTGGGGCGAGTGTTCTTGTATCCCCAACTTTACATTCCGTCGTATTATTACGACTAGCAGATCTACAAGCTCACAACAACGCCTTGCCTTGCGTGGCAACGCGTTGTGAGATTGTAGATCTGTCTAGTTACGGCGCGTGACACCATCGTACGACGAAGTATAGCCTACATCTGGCTTTACAAGACCCAATGCAAAAACTGCCATCACAAACTGCGTAAAAAGCAACACTTTGGGTATTTGTTTACATTGAATATGATAGCCTATAATGGAGTGCGTTTTCACGGACACTTCAACACTGATGAACTGGCACTTTATTCATGTTCTTCATTCTGTGGATGAAAATATAGATATTTCCTTACCTCAGCTGTATTTTTGGGATTTGTTTTATTTACGTAACCGTAGGCCTACTTAAAAAAAATATACTTTGAGGGATATTATGTTTATTTTCAGTTTTCAGGCTAATAATTGTGGATTATCTTAAAATATTTGTTTTATATCCAACCAAACCTCCCATATGTGTTGAATTAAATAGACAGATGGCCATTTGTTGAAATCTATGAAGTCGCACTTTGTATTTGGTATTTAAGTTTTTTTTTCTCCATTATATATTTCAATTTTGTTTGGTTGAAAAGTCGTTTTAATTTATCTTCGCATGTCTCTGTTTATTGGAAACAATAAAACTCTGGTCACATTCTGATAATCTGCTACGGGTATTTGTATATCATGCTATAGCCTATTATAGCTATTTTGTGTTGTGTACACACCATTGTTCATTATTTACGAACTCCTAAAGGTCTATTAGGCTATACCCTACTTTATATTAGCAATTTGTGAATCTAATTTATTCGGAACAATTTGCTATTTCTGAGTAGGCTAAATATGAAATCAGTACTATGGACAACTTAGATAAATGTAGCTATTTTGGAATTTTGCGGAAACAATAAAGTAGCTAAACTAATTAGTAGGCCTACTTAAAATCAGCATAATATTCATATTCCTGAGTAGGCTAACTGCAAATCAGTGATATAGGCTCTAACATGTGTCTGCAAGTGTATAATAAAAACATATTTAATTAATCTATTTAAACAAATTAAGAAAACAAAATAACCAATTTTGGTAACTTTCAATACAAAAAGTCTGGCTGGCCCTGCAGGCTGCTACGTGTTTTTGAAAACGTCGCATGCTGCTAAGTTTTGTTTCTTCTAATGTCCGGCACATGCAAATTATGTTTACAACTTATTTTCTAGGCTAAAAACATTGTATTAATTTGAATTAGGCCCACTGATTGTACTCTGATGAAGTAGGAGGAGTTGCATTTGTCTTCATAGACTATCGTTAATTATGATGAATCTATTTTAAAATATTCGGAACTTTATGCGTAAATGTTTGGCTTAAACCTTAGAGTTTTTAAATTATTTGATTGACAGATCTAGAAAAAGTTGTGAATAACCTATTGAAAATATCCACAACAGATAGCCCCAGTTTTGGCTTTAAGTTGCAAACATTCAGGATATTTAGACTTTTTTTTTTTTTTTAAAGAGCTTAATTAGGCATACTAGAGAATTGTAAAGTATAGACACATAAGGTATAAATCTTGCATTTTATTTTGGTGAAAACATTCATGCTGATGCTACTCATCTAGTCACGTCAATTTACAGCAAAACAATCAATGAGGAAAGAAAGTGCTCTTGTTACTTCAAAGTCAATGCCCAGATAAACGAGATGATTAAGACCTTATTATTGCTGATTCATTCTCATGCGCAGTGTGACCACAATGTGTTCTTCAAAAGGAAAGACACTATATAACCACTTAAACCCCATGTATTGTTTGTGGGGAAGGCTTTTGCAGAAAATAGCAGATCGACAAGCTTGTCGATCTGCTATTTTAATAACAGAACTCAATAACAGAAAATACACTAGCATAGAGCGCTGATGGACTCTGCTTAACCATATTATAGGGTTTAAGTGGTTAATAAAGTACCTATAACTGCCTGAATCTCAAGTAAGGCTACCTATAGCGGCCGAATATTTTAGTACCACAAAAAAAAAATAACACAATAAAATGACAAATAGAAAAAATCTGAGGAAAAAAATCACAATGAATAATTAGTGTTCCAAACTAAAAAAGGGAAAAAAGAACAGAAAGAGACAAGCTAATGCTGTAAACATTGTATTAAATTAAATTAGAAAATAAAATAAAATCACCAAAAAGAGAGAAAGGGATTTGTGAAACCATGGAACAGACTCGAATAGATCTACCACCATCCATGACTGTTTGAACAAAGGGTGAAGGTAATGTACAAATCCATCTCAGTACCTTGTTTTACCCCAAACCTGCAAACCTGGGCTTGACTTGTAGGCTAAAATACCCCTCACCCATAATTTGGTCCAAGTACTCCATCCTGTGTTCATACAGTGTTACTGCATTTAACCAATAGGTTTCAGGATATAACAAGAATAATAATCAGTAGATGGTCTGAGGATACATATCATGATTCACACCAAACTGAGAGGTCACGCTTTCTGTGGATGATAATAAATTATTAGTTGCCAACAATAATTTCCCAGTTACATAAGTATTATTTCAGAGATGAGTTTTCAGTCCGCTGTGATAAGTCCAGTGTGGTGGATTTGTTAAAGAAATACTTTAACAAAAAAAATGACAAATTTTCTATCAATTACTTCTATCAATTACGCCACAAAGCCTTGAATTCATGGAGATTTTGTTTTGTTTTTCTCGCATTCCTGAGCCAATAATCCAATATAGGCAGTGGTGGTACAGGAGACCAATGCAAAACTATATAAAATAAAAATAATAATATAAACTTCGAAACAACTCTCACAGTGTCATCACTGAGAGGCCTATACTTATGATCCAGGTTCATCAGGTTGTTAAGACTGGTCTCTTGTTATACTTCAATTAGTCAAAAATGTGATTATTGGCTCAGGAATGCAAAAAAAATGTATTCAAGGTTTTATGGGGCGAGAAATTTATAGAAAGTAAGTACTTTTTTGGGTGAAGTATTCCTTTAAATCAAGCTTAATCCACAGTCATTGTGCAGATGATGTCTCTCGATCGGTGCCCACACACAGTTGCTAAAATCTTGCGTCAATTTATACATCTGTAACTCACAGTTAAATTAACCACTTGAACTCACTCAAACCTTTTCATGTCAAGGACCTCCACATTTACATGTATTTGGCCTCAGACCACCATCAGAACATGTTTTGTGCCAGGGACCCCCAGAAGAGAAGATTTATGTTAAAAGATGATCAAAATGTCCATAGCAGATGTAGGGGTCCCCGCTTTGAGAATCACTGAAGTAGAGGGGTTTAAGTGGTTAATCTGTTCCGTGAGCCCCCCCCCCCCCCCCCCCCCCCCAGCTGTCTCCACACACACTCCACACACACCCTCCACCCTCACGCCACCCTCCCACAGGCCCAAGGGTGACACACCATAGTTTTTCAGTAGTACAATGGCAAAATAATGCAATCTCTAGTGCAAGTCTAACCAGATTACTGACAACAGAACATACTCATTTAACATGATTTAAAAAAAACAACAACAGTATACAATATTCTCGAACAAGGCCAGTTGATTGATGAAAACACAATATAAAATCAAATTATATAAAAAGAAAAAACACACAGACGAAACTGTTCATTAATCATTGATTAATGTGAGCGAATAAAAAGCCAATATACAGTTCTCTCACTGTGTGCTTCACGTATTAACTACCACCACCAAGGCAAGAGGTCAGTCACTTGTACAGTATCACTGGAGAAACCATGCTGTACCCCAAAGTGACCACAAGGGCGCAGTCTAAGACAGGAGGATAGCAAGCTTGGGCTTGATGGTAACTTTGTGGAGTGTCATTTAAGCATGTAAACCTAAAACATGGTAGTGTTTCTATTATTGAATCATAAATAGGACGCCTCTACGTGCACATTTGTCCACGCACGCGCACACGCGCACGCGCACACACACACACACACACACACACACACACACACACACACACACACACACACACACACACACACACACACACACACACACACACACACACACACACAGACAGACAGTATGGCTAAAAAAAAGTAGGAACCACCTCTGTTGAAGAATGAATGCTTAATCTACGTTCCATCGTATGACGGCGCCACAAGCCGAAAATAGTCGATCTACAACCTCACAACGAGTCGCGGCGACTCGTTGTGGCGTTGTAGACCGGCTATTTTCGTCGAACGACACCATCGTAACGACATGGCATAAATCAGGCTTAAAGCTCCTCCCCCCGTGACATCAGTGGAAGATCCAGTAGGGACATCATGAGACATCGTAGTTTCTCCAACGCCTTCTGTAGAATTGACAAATACTGGCCACAGTCACACAACACAGTCAATGAGAGTTTGGTCAACCGGACACTTAACAAACACGTAACAATCCATAGCAGCTTCAGTTTAGTTGACCATTTGTACCACATTATCAGTCTGTCCAGGAAAAGGCGGGGCGGGGCGGGGGGGGGGGGGGGGGGGGGGGTGTTCACTGTAAAAGTTAACCAAGGTCCTCTCCAATATGGCCCTAGATGCTGTTGACCCAGACTCCCTCCCTCCTCGACTTGACGGGGGGGGTCAAGTCGTTTTTGACCTTTTTGGACCCGGGCTTATTAGCACTGCCAGGAGGCGCCCAGGGGCATCTTGGGAACCTGGATGTGCATCTCCACGGGGCGGTCGAGAGGGCGGTCCCGTCTGTAGGTTACCGTCTTCTCGTTGGTCGTGGGGATGTACGCCAGGTCCTATAGAGGTGCAACAGCCATAGACAAGAAGTAAAATATAGTCAGATACACACGCATGCAGGGGAAGCCATCAGACCTAAAGATCTCCCTCCCTACAGTAGGCTCCAAGCTTCTCCACTGACAGCGAATGTGAAAATAAAACCAACTTAAAAAGAAGGAAAAGAAATTGCACACTTGATTTCTTCAACCGCTATCACAGGATTGTCTGATCCCCATCAGGTGTGTCGTTGGTGTAGCCAATACAGTATAACGTCTCTGTCGGGTGGAAACCTCACATGTCCGAAACTGTTACTTTTCAGGATTGAAATTCTAAAATAGCAAGGTAGAAGTCAAGATCGAAAAACGCGTCGCTTCGCACTGCGTTTGGAGCTTGTGGATCTGATACTTTTGATGCTCTTGTGTGACGCTGTAGTATGATCAAGTAGGGCGTTAAACGTACGAAAAAACGCAAAGAGTTAAAATATGGAGATGAGAGGTTTCCGCACGACAGCAACGCTATGAGACCAGTGTTTGCTACACTGCTGCGTTGATTCTGACAGGCAGAAACGTCAATCAAATACAGTAAATCACTGTATATGGAGCCGGAGTATGTGACTTATTTTCCTTCTTTTTAAGTTTGTTCCCAAAGGTCAGCACCTCACCAAACCCCTTGGTGTGCGTTACCGTTCCCGTTATAATAAAACCAACTTAAATCTACAAGCTGTTCACAACTCGGCGTGATATCAAACATTTTGATCACTTCTATAACTTTGAATATCGCATACTTTATATTTGAATTACTTTATATTAAGAAACAGAACAATAGCATCTAATCTAATAAGACATACTTTTTTTGCATGCTGTAATGAAACCCAAGCACAGTTTTGTACTTGTTTGAACTTTGCTGTTTATCATGCTGTACTTTAAACTCACTCCCTTTAAATCACTTTACCATCCACCCACATTCAAACCGTAACTCATATATCGTCCGCACGGGCTTTGTTGAGTGTTTCCAACAGTGCGTTAGACTCCAATGCCAAGTGTTTCACTGTACAGCACTGGTACTATAAGGTGAGCTTAAACAGTGAACGACTTGGAAAACGTTATGTCAACGGAAGTTTTTCCACCGTCTCCAAGGAGGCTCCACGTACATTGCCGTGACCTCGCAGGCCTCGGTCGTTAAGGACAAAGTGATTAACTTGGGAGCTGGGAGGAAATGTTAAACCCAGCTGAAAAACGGCTCTCTGTCTCTGATGCCGTTTGAATGCCGTCCAGTGAATGTGCTCTGCTTGGAACTGTTAACTGCTAACAGCGTATGGGAACATATCCCTCCTGCCAAGTGACGTGAAGCATCACTCTAGGATGTTTTCATTCTTTCTGTTGGACTACAACAGTGGTTCTCAACCAGTGGTCCAGGGACCACCAGTGGTCCTTGAAGGGGCTCCAGGGGGTCCCCAGACAAATTAATAGTTAGGAACCAAATTGACCCTTATGTGTCTGTAACTCTGAGAGTGTACAAATGGAACCAAATGGACCTGTTAGGGTCCATTTAGTTCCATTTGTACACTCTGAGTTAAATGAACACTGATGATGATACTACAGTGTAGATTGGGACCCCCAAGAAAACAAAATGGTTGAGTCCCTGGCATATCTTTTCAAATGGGGGTCCCTGGGCTAATATGTGTCAATTTGGGGGTCCTTGATGAGAAAAAGGTTGAAAACCACTGGACTGCAACATTATAAGGCCACTTGGTTTCATTGTTATCTCCGATAAAAGTAGCAGAAAAGCTAACGCACACCAATAGCTGTGGTAAGGTGCTGAGTTGCTGACGACTGGAAACACACTTAACCATCAGCTAAAATCGTTTTAGATTTGAGCTATATGTGTATATATAATATAGCCAGGCAAACACAGAGGAGGGAGCGCACACCTGTGTTGATGAAGCGCTGACCACGGCAGGTAATAGTATTGAAAAGGGATGATGCCGCACAGCTCTTAGCCACGATGCAAAAGTTTATTAAAATAAACCAAAGTTTCGACAATGAAGTCTTCCTCAGTGTTTAACCGTATATATAATATGCAACATACGTTTTTAGAGCGGTGGTTTAGAAGTGGTTCTCAAAAATAACAGATCTACAAGATCACAGCATGTCACTTCGTGCTGCTCAGCGAGCTTGTACATCTATTTCTGAACATTTTTGAAAAATATTGACATTTTGAATAATTATTAAAACAATTGACACAAATCTTCTCTTCTGGGGGTCTCTGGCACGAAACATTTTAAGATGGGGGGTCCACGGCCAAATACATATATTGGTTGTAATGGGTTAAAAAGAGGAAAAAAGTGTCACACACTCTGGCTCCATATGAAGTTCTCAGAATGAACAAATGGTATACAAACACTGGTCTGTTATATAGGCCACAACAACAAAGAGACAGCTGATGGGGATCAGACTGATCATGACTGAGTGGGGAAGAGCAATCAAGGGGTCTTTTCAATCCTAATTCCTGCAGTAAACGACCAACTCAATGTTTCCTCTATGTTTTACCAAATTAAGGAATCTAACTAGGATTTATTGTATCCTACGCTTCTTAAAGGAGTAGTTCACCCAAAAAATAAACCTTATTTTTTATCAATTACACACACTCATAAAGCACTGAATTCATGGAGATTTTTTAGTTTTTGTGGCATTCCTAAGCCAACAATTTGATTACCGTCAGAAAGATGCTAATGCATCCGGTAGGAGATTCAAAGGAGTCTCTTTTTTTTTTTACACCCAGTCATAGTTATCTTTATAGTTATAGTTCTCAGTGTGAATGGCTCTTGTCCAGAGCGTTAGCGAGTTCTCTCTAACGCTCTGTTAGGAGCGGTGCTCCTCCCAATGACTGAAAATTCCACTACCATGCGAGGTCTCCAACTGTAGTAAAAAATAAAGAAAACAATTTCGCTACTCGTCAAAACAAAGGCTGTTTTGTGTTGTTGAAAGACAATGGCGATTTATATTGACCACATCTGTAGAGAGCGCAGGTGAGTAATAATAATTTCCGTCTGGTGGACATATTTTATTTTCTGCCCAAAAAGTGTATTACACAGAGAAGGTGGGGTCCTGAGACGTTTCCCACCGTGGAGAATAGTCTTTTAACAACACAAAACAGCCCTTGGTTTTGATGAGTAGTGACATCGTTTCCTTTATTTTTACTACTGTTGGAGACATCGCACAGTAGTGGAATTTTCAGTCCATGGGAGGAGCACCGTTCCTAACAGAGCGTTAGAGAGAACTTGTTTAGACATAGCCAATTACCCCCCATGTATCCTGCGGTCCCTGTTGCCGCCAGCCTCCCCTGTTGGCCTTGGAAGGGAACAACAGACTACCATGTGCCAAGAGTCACTATAGCCACTGTCACCTCACAGCGAGGAACTTCATTCACCAGGAGAGCATAACATTTTGAGGGGGAGTTGCACTGTCTTCCCAAATTCCAACCAGAACCAACCAGTAGGTGTCACTAGAGTGCAGAGACATGGACCCCACCTGTAAACACTGCCTGTTGTGTTCAGTGCCCGGCCTAGCCATTCGAA
>NC_137613.1:15269646-15279646 GCF_963280865.1 Gymnoscopelus braueri
CATCTCTCTCTCTCAGCTAGGGGGTCCTTGGCCTGAAAAACGTTGAAGACCCCTTCTCTATCCTTCCTCCCCTTTCCGAAAACTACTAAATAACGGAGCTTGCAACGAAAATTCAATTTCACCTACTGTACATACACCTGTAAACCCTGTGATTCTAATACTAAGTGGTTTGTAATTGTATTATTGACAGTTACCAGTATGATTGGCAGGTGCTGTGGCAGAGGGGACATCTCTCGCAGAAGGTTCCGGAGAACCGGGGGTCGTCACACGCACACCGGCCGCACGCGCACCGCCCGCGCCCGCTGCACAGCGGCCCGGCGCCGCCGCCAGGTCGGCAGCTCTCCGTGGAAACGGGGCAGCCGCAGCTCTCGCCCGTCCAGCCGGCGTCACACGAGCATTCGCCCGACACGCACTCACCTCGCCCTGAGATCAGAGAGACAACATTAGAGAGGTGTGTGTGTAGCTGCCCACCACCGCGGAGGTTGTGGGTTCGAATCCACCGTGGTGCATCCGGCTTTTGTCGAGCATCTATGCGAACACAATTGGCCCGTGTTCAGGGGAGGGAAGCCGGGTGGGGAGGAGGGTGACATCACGGCACCTGTCAGCAGCAGGGAGTCTCTGGGGCGGGAGGAAGGCTCTACTACGTCCTCCCAGTGGGGGCAGATGAGTCAGTAGGATACAACAGCAGTGACAACACACAGAAATGTGTGTTGGGAGCAGTGGTGGAAAGTAACTAAGTACTGTACTTAAGTACAATTTTGAGGTGTTTGTACTTTACTTGAGTATTTCCAATTTCCAATATTTTTACTTCTACTCCACTACATCTCAGAGGCAAATATTGTACTTTTACTCCACTACAATTATTTAAAAACTTTAGTTACTACAGTAGTTACTTTTCAGATATAAACTATGATATAATGAAACATACATTAACCACTTTAGCCCTATTTTATACATAGGCTATTTGAAAATAGCAGATCTACAAGCTCACAACGCGTCGCATCGCGACGCGTTGTGAGCTTGTAGATCGGCTATTTTCAAATATTTAGTACTTTTACTTTTAGTACTTTAAGTACATGTTTATGCCAATACTTTTGTACTTTTACTCAAGTAAATTTTTTATTCTGGACTTTTTTTTTCTTTTTTAATGTATTTTTATATTGCAGTATTGGTACTTTTACTTAAGTAAAACATTTGAGTACTTTTTCCACCACTGCTTGGGAGGAATGAATTGGAATAACAAATAAATTGGGGGAAAAAATCAGTAAAAAAATAAATAAAAAAAATAAACAGAGAGGTGTGTGTATGTGCCTGTTCGCATCTTTCTGTGCATGTGAAATGTACGCATCTGTGTACGTGGTGTGTGCGTGTGTGTGTGTGTCTGTGTGTGTATAGCCTCGATCTCCAGGCTTTTATTGTTTCGTTTTGCTAAAAAATAAAAGCCTGGACCAACGCGTCGGTGTACGCAGTATGAGGAAGTGTTCATTTCCCCAACCAACCAGAGTGCAGTGGGCGTCGCTCGTAATGTTGTGTGGACGAGGCGGGGGTTGACGGACAGATCGGCGAACCAATGGGATCAGGCGCAATCTCTCTCCGGCTCTATACACCCGGCCCTCTATACACGAAATCAGGAGCGTTGGGGCAGCCTAGTGTGTGTATGAATGCGTGCAAGTTTGTGTGTGTCTCCACGAATGCATGCGTGTGTGTGTGTGTGTGTGTGTGTGTGTACATACATGCATGTACACACTCGTGCGGAAGGGTGTGTACATGTGTGCATTTGGACTTTCGACACATAGACACGCACGTACGTCCGTCCCCCCCTCGCCTCACCTGCACACAGCAGTCCCCGTTCGTAGGTGCAGGAGAAGTCGTCCTTCTCGCAGTACTTCCCGTACACGGTGCCCAGCCTGCTCCGTTCGCACAGACACCTCCCACACGTGCACGCTCCCCGGCCGCTACACTCCAGCTCCGTCCCTTCGGCCCTACAGGCCCGTATGTCCTCCTCCTCCTCCCTGCCTGAGTCCATATCTCTATCTGGGAATTTTTCCCACGATGCCCTCCTGATTGCTGGTGTCCTGGACGACGCCCCGGCCGCCGCCGCTGCACGGCGTTTGGGCGTCTCCGTCGCAGAGCCCCGCCGCGGCCTCGCAGCGGCAGCGGCAATGGGAGCGCACTCTGACCACGGTGGACTCGTTGAAGCCCACGGGACGGACCGTCACCGCCACGTCTTCGTCGCTGTCATCGGCGGGGCAGGATCGCAGCCCGACGGTGATGTTGAAGTACACCTGGGGGAAATAATGAGTGGTGGTTAAATGTCTGAAAATACACATTAACATTTCCAGCATACACTGATGATAGTGCTGTCAAACAAGTCTATGAAGCTATCTATGAAATCTGTGAAAAAGATTAATCTGCAACACAATTTTAGACAATATGCAACCTGTCAGGACACAAAGACATGTCAGGTGCAGTTGTGTTCTCTTGTGTTTGCCTCTGTCCCTCCTTCTGTCGCTCTGTCCTTCTGTCCCTGTCCCTCTGTCCCTCTGTCCCCCCTCCCACTCTCCCCTTGGTTTGAGAACCACTGGCCCTATAGAGAGAGCTCTATAGGGCCAGTGGTTCTCAAACCTTTTCATTCCATGGACCCCCAAATTGATATGTATTTGGACCCCCATTTGAAGATGTTTTGTGCCAAGGACCCCAAGAAGAGAAGACTTAAATTGTAAATAACATATTTTTTCAAAACATAGGAGATGTACAAGCTTGTAGACGTATACAATATGGAAAAAGTGGTTAAAATGATTGTGATGCTGTATTAACACATTTTCCTGGTGACCTCCTGGAATCCACCTGAGGACTCCTGGGGGTCCCAGGACCACACTATGAGAACCACTGCTCTATGCTATATAATGTTAGCCTGGAAAACCAGACGAATCTACCAGTGTGAAAAAAGTATCCCTCAGTGATATTAGTCTGGCCACGCCAGGCTAATATACTGTATACTGTATTACTATATACGTATACAGTGGCCTTTGCAGATATGAATATCCCAGTTCAAACAGAGTTGGTTACTCAAACAGGAAATTAAATTGGAATGGGGGAGTGCGTGGAAACACATGACAATGCTTTTCCTCAGTGAATGTTTGGCGTGCGTGCGTGTGCGAGCGCGCGCGCGCGCGCGTGTGTGTGTGCGTGTGTGTATTTGTGTCACTATAGTTGTGAGGGCCAAATGTCCCCACAAGTTTAATAGAATTTGAGAATTAAGACGTGAGGATGGTGTTCCTGGTCCTCTTAAGAAAAATGGTTATTTTATGGTTAAGACGGATCTTTTGAGATAGGTTTACAGTTAGTAAAAGATTCAGGTTGGGGTTAGCATGGATTAGACATTTAGTTTAGGGATTCAAGATAGAGTTATGCCTGATTTATACTTAATTGCGCACCGGCACACTGGAAAATAGCCGATCTACAAGCTGTAGATCTGCTATTTTTCGGCTTTAGGTTTATGGTTAAAAAAGGCAAATAAAATGTTGATATCCTATATATATAGTAATACAAACGTGTGTGTGTGTGTGTGTGTGAGTGTGTGTGTGTGTGTGTGTGTGTGTGTGTGTGTGTGTGTGTGTGTGTGTGTGTGTGCATACCGTCTGGTTAGGCTGAACGCCGGTACAGCTGAGCTTGGTGGCCGTGGAGCCGGGCGGACACAGAGGAGAGACAGACAGCCAGTACCTGCTGACCGCCCTGTCCTCTACTGACACTGACACCGTCACCTCAGACAGCAACCTCTGCACGGGTGTGTGGACAGACAGACAGACAGACAGACAGACAGACAGACAGACAGACAGACAGACAGACAGACAGACAGACAGACAGACAGAAAGATATAGAGGGGGAGAAATAGAGAGAGAGAAAGAGAGATGACAAAGCAACATTTAAAGTATGTAAATAAATATAGTGTGCACTGATAGGAATCATGTGTATGTGAGCAGATGAAGTTGCAAGGACAGAGAGAGAGGAGGGAGGGAGGGAGGGAGGGAGGGAGGGAGGGAGAGAAAGAGGCAGAGAGAGAGGGGGAGAAAGAGAGAGAGGGGGAGGGAGGGAGGGAGAGAGAGAAAGAAGGACAGAGAGGGAGGGAGAGATATAGAGAGAGACAGACAGTGAGAGGCAGAGAGAGAGAGAGAGAGAGAGAGAGAGAGAGAGAGAGAGAGAGAACATAAATGAAGGTTGTCACATGGGCCTCAGAAAGCGCTCATTGTCTTGCTGTCTTTGTGATAAACACCGGGGCTTATGGGAAGAAGTAGGCAGATCCAAAAATAGTGTCTTTGTATCCATCTGTGATTAGGACACACATGGTTCCCGTGGTGATCTGATAGCTGTTATAATGCCAGCCTCTGTTCTGCGTGCTACGCTTCAGCTGCATGTGTGTGTGTGATTGTGTGATTGTGTGATTGTGTGATTGTGTGTGTGTGTGTGTGTGTGTGTGTGTGTGTGTGTGTGTGTGTGTGTGTGTGTGTGTGTGTGTGTGTGTGTGTGTGTGTGTGTGTGTGTGTGTGTGTGTGTGTGTGTGTGTGTGTGTGTGTGTGATTGGACCGATCTGTGGATTCGGCATATTATTCTGCAGCCGCACAATGGAGTGCTGTGCCTGAGGCAAGATTATAGCCTAGAGCGCTGCCAACTTAACAACCCCCCCCCCCCCCCACACACACACACACACACACACACACATACACACACACACACACACACACACGCGCGCAGCTTTACCCTTCTGTAGCCTCCTGTTCTCATCAGTGTTCTCGCTGTTTCATTAAGCCTTCAACGCCCCAAAACATCTCCCTTCATTCTCCTGCTAAGCAGCACAGACAGCACAGACCTCCTCCTAACTGCACTTGAGCCCAACTTTTACTCTTTGGCGTACGGCGGTATTGTGCACCGAAAATATAGCCAGAGCTACAAGCTGCACAATGCGTCGTGGAAAACTAGCACACGTTGTGAGCTTGTAGATTGGTTCTGTCGGGTCCAGGGACCAAAGGCACCAAATGGATTGACCCTTTTTGGGGTCTGTAACTCTGAGAGTGTGCCCATTTGTAACCCATTGTACACTATCAGAATAAAGGCCAATACATGCTCCTTCTGAGGTTGGAAAAAACGTCGGGATTCGGACAGGCTGTCCGAACTATAGTTCAGAGAGTCAGGACAGCTGGGGATAGACAAGTTCTGAGACCACCCATCAGAATTTCAGAATTAATCAATTTGTAGTGGCTAGAGGTTGGGGCGTATCGGTTGGATCGGCGGTTCTGGACAACCACATATCCGAACAACTCGACGCACTCCCTTTAGTCCTTGCCGATAAGTGCGCCGTGTTTTAAATCGGTCGGTCCCGACTCCCATAGCGGTTGGATCTGTGGCTCTGGACAACCGGATCTCCATATATGCCTATGGACGTATCGGGTTTGTTTATGGTTATGTCTGAGTCATAGTAACATGCCTATATATACGGGCGTGTCGGGTCTGTTTATGGTTATGTCTGAGTTAGAGTGGCATGGCCGTGGTCCTGCCTATAAATGGGCGTATAGGGTTTGTTTATGGTTATGAGTCAGAGTGACTTGGCCGTGGTCCAACCGCCCGCCCTCCCATTAGCAAATTTTAATATAGGATATCACCTCCCTTTCCCAAGAAAAGTTAGGACGTCGGAAGGGGCATGTACTGGCCTTTACAGACCGGTAAGGGTCCGCTTGGACCGATGGTGGGCCCCGGGCCCGACTTTGACAACCAGTGCATTAATCACAGCACTGAAACTGACCCTGGCATAAACTCAATTAAAACTGCTTCTAGCTCTCTGTTGTCCACAGCCAGCGTGCCCTAACACAGTATTTGTGCCATTTGAAGAACGAGAGAATGAATGAAATGCAGGGAGAGGGAGGGAGGAAAGAGGGCAGCTAAAAATAAACAGAACAACCTCAATAGAAACGAACGTGGGAGGGTCTACAGTCAGAACGGTAATGCAAAGGAATGCTTGGTATTCGGTTAGGTGCTGTCTGTATGTGTGTGTGTGTGTGTGTGTGTGTGTGTGTGTGTGTGTGTGTGTGTGTGTGTGTGTGTGTGTGTGTGTGTGTGTGTGTGTGTGTGTGTGTGTGTGTGTGTGTGTGTGTGTGTGTGTGTGACAGACAGAGAGAGAGAGAGAGAGAGAGTTTAATTTATTTAGAGTTACCAATTACTTTCTCCCAGTTCAGTCAGGAAAACCCATGAATTGAATTAAAGTATTTTTTTAATGAATATAAAATGAGCAATACATTTATTTGGTTTGCCAATGAATGGGATCTGCTTTTAGGTCGCTCTGAGACAGAGCACACTACATCTCCCCTTCCGATAGGAGGCCTTCCAAATACCCTCCCCAAGGGATCCAAAACAACAGGTGGTAGCTGAGGAGGGTGAGCAGCGATGATAAGCAACAGCACCAGGGACAGCAGGCAAGGTTCAAGGGTTCAAGTTTCAAGGGTTAAAGTGTTCACGGTTCAAGGTTGGGGGGCTTAAATGGAGAGTTCACCCCCAAAATGACTTTTTTTTCCTATCAATTAGTCACCCCATGGAGACTTGAATTAATGAATATGTTTTAGTTTTTGTCGCATTCCTAAGCCAATGATTTGATGACCGGCAGCGGTTCCGGTAGGAGACACAAAGAGTCTGTTAATATAACATTAACATTAAAATAATTATGCAAAAATAAATGTCCTGGTATTTTTTGTATCTAATATATATAAATAATGGGCCGCGAAGGCTCCAGAAAAGGTTGAGGACCACCGGCTTAACGTTTCTGGCATTTGTTTAGTTTTTACAATTTTTTTTAGCTGATTGTTAGGGGGAGAGTGGCAGTAGCACAGCCAGTGTAACGCCCTGGATTTGAACCCCGGGTGTCCTGCCTGGAAAGCCAACATTTTATCCACTAGCCTAAAGGGAAATTCCCCCTTGGCCCCACGAGGGAGATATTAGGCTTTTGGTCATCAGGCAGTGGCTCTGAGCCACAACTGCTACACCAGCAGTAAAGCAGCAAGCAAAGGAATGAGCCATGCAAACTTCCCTGTTAAAAATTGGGCACTCTCTTATTTAATCCATTAAGACCGGGAACGCATCTCTGTCATTTTAGATTTCTTTGGCTATTCAAAAAGATCAGATATACAAGAAGCTCATAGCGTGGCACCGAGTGCCGTGCTATGAACTGCACTGAGTTTCCTGACCTGAACTGCTTCCACGCTCCATGTGCTGTCTACGCACGACGCTCATTTAGGCCAATTCCCGAATCTTGTCACTGCTGCCCCTATATACTGGCTCACCTTCAAGTGAGGAGCCAAAACAGGGAGGATGTAGCACCTCCACCCTATACTCTTCACCGTTCAACACCCCCCCCCACCCCACTGACAGGCGCGCCTCAGCACGTAGGAGGTGCTGGTGCAGCAACAAAGATTAAGGCGATTAAGTGCATGCACATCCAATCTCACCCAGGTGCTAGACAAACAGCGATATAACAGAAAAGGAATAACTTGCCACTTGCTTATTCCTTCAAACATTGAAGGAATATTGCGGACTTTATTCCTTTTCAGCTGCAGCACAGCAAAGATTGCACGCCGTGCAAACACAGGCAATCGTGCTCATACTGCACTGTATGGACACACTGCAGAGAATTCAAACCCCTACTCTTACCTAAGCATGTGCGTGTGTGTGCGTGTGTGTGTGTGTGTGTGTGTGTGTGTGTGTGTGTGTGTGTGTGTGTGTGTGTGTGTGTGTGTGTGTGTGTGTGTGTGTGTGTGTGTGTGTGTGTGTGTGTGCGTGCGTGTGCGTGTGCGTGTGCGTGTGTGTGTGTGTGTGTGTGTGTGAGTGTACCTTGTATGCGTCCACCACCAGCTCGATGAGGTTGGTTGCCTGGAAGAGGCCCAGTTTGCCCAGATAGGAACCTGGGAGGAAGTCCACCAAGCCCTGCATAGAGGAGAGGGACACAATTGCAAAAAAAGTGCTCAGATTTAGTGCTCAGTAGCGTCCATTTGGTTCCATTTGCACACTCTCTGAGTTACAGATCCGTAAAAGGTCCATTTGGTTCGTATCCTAACTATCAATAGTTTTGCTGGGGACCACTCGGAACCCCCCCAAAGGACCCCTGGAGGTCCCTGGACCCCACCTTGAGAACCTGTGCTGTATCAGCGTCAGGGTTTGGGGGGGATTAATTGAGAATGAGATCGAGATTCTTTTTGTAATGTTCTGTATAGCTTCTTTGATTTTAATTATTATAATCCTTTAATGTATTCGTTTTCATGTGTTTTCTTTTTTTCTTTCTTTTTTCTCCCAATTTATGGATTACATCATTTATGAGAAAAACTTAAAAAGATGAAACATGGAGATACAAGTTTTCTGCCCAAATTGCAGGTAATTGTTTGAGCGCAAATTTTAGAGCACATACGCCTGGGTGTGTTTGTTTGTATTAGTGTGTGTGTGCATGCGTGTGTATGTATGTTCGAAAGAATGTCTTAGATATTTGATACTTGGGGTATTTGATTATGTGTGTGTGTATGCGTCCCATGCACCACAGGTTTGTTTATTTGGACTAAGGGTGTGCGTGCGTGCGTGTGTGTGTGGGTGGGGGTGTGTGTGATTACCTCATACCACTGATACTGCTGGTTCTCCACGGCGAAGACAGAGTAAATGTGATTTTCCAATAGCTTGTCAGCCAGCTGGCCCATACTGGGGTGGTCCTGACACACACACACACACACGCACGCACGCACGCACACACACACACACACACACACACACACACACACACACACACACACACACACACACACACACACACACACACACACACACACACACACACACACACACACACACACACACACACACACACGCGCGTTATGGGAGGGTGGGAGAGTGAGTAAGAGACACACAAAGCAAGAGAATATGTCATTCTGCCACAATGTGAAAACATACTCTACTCTAGACCAGGGGTTCCCAAACCTTTCAGCTGGATACATTTGGTGTCTCCCCCATAACTCATACTTTTAAAAATGCATTATGAAGCCCTATTTTAAAAGAAGTGACAATACACAGTTACAACACGTCGCAAAGTGACACGTTGTGAACTTGTAGATTGGCTATTTTCAGCAAAGAGATATGGTGTAGAGGGGGAAACACAGGAGGGGATATAGACCCCTGGGGTACCCAGGTTTAATCAATTAAAGGGATAGGCACTTTTTTTCCCTATCGATTAGTCACCCCATGGAGACTTGAAATCATGGATATCTTTTTGTTTTTGTCGCATTCCTAAGCCAATAATTTGATAACCGGCAGCGGTTCCGGTAGGAGACACAAAGAGTCTCCTTTGTGTCTCTCTTTGTGTCTCCTACCGGAACCTCTGCTCATCAAATTATTGGCTTAGGAATGCGCCAAAAACTCTTAGTCTGGGTATGGGGTGACTAATCGATAGAAAAAATGTTATTTTGGGGGTGAACTATCCCTTTAAATGGTTGAAACGTTAACACAAATGTTAAACATTTGGGTCTTTTTCTTTCTCTCTCATAATAACATGGGCATATTATGTAACGTTCAGATAGTGAGTTGGTTTACTCCAACAGCACTGGAGCGATGCAAACGCATTTTAAGATCGAAAACATTAAACATTCAGTGATGCTGCTAGCGGCGGGAGATGATATCAGTTCAATCCTCCTACTGCTTCACAGCAAACATCAGTGCAGGCTTTCACTTTGAAACAGTGTGACAAAACTCTGCAAGAAAGCGTGGCCAAGGTTGATCGTCAAAATGATCACTATCACGGATGTGCAACCAGCACAGTCTTCTACGGACGATGAGGCGAGGGCTTCACAAAGCTGTGTTTACAGTATAACACTTAGTTGACAAGACTCCACCAGGGGTCTATACTATACTATACTTGGTCCGCTCCTTTTTTCCCTCTACACCAAATGTCTGCGCCAAACATAGCCGAACTACAAGTGCATCG
>NC_137613.1:15282146-15290731 GCF_963280865.1 Gymnoscopelus braueri
CATCGGGACTCAAACTTGCGACTTGCTGTCAGGCTGCATTAGGGCCCTATATACAGTGTGTGGTATGCGCCTTAACCTCTAGGCCAGCAGTGCCGCGAAAACAATTTTTCTTTTGTCGCCAAGCTGTCGGCCAAAGAACTAAACAAGTACCAAAATGAGATTGTTTACAGTATACGGCCGTTCTGCCTGCATGCAAGGGTTTATCATTAACATCTTCAGTAGCCTTTAACCCTAGTGTCCCTACTCTGGGGTTGAACATTAGGCGAAAATAGCCGATGTACAAGCTCACGACGCGTCTCAAAGCAACGCACTGTGAGCTTGTAAGGCTATTTTCTGCAAACATATATAGTGTAGGGGGGGGGGAATTCGGGGGCCTCGTATAGACCCGGGACTCAACTAAGTATGTAGGATTTGACCACATAAACCGTAGAGCCACTTCACTATTTCTGGGACGAACATTCCGCGAAGATAGCAGATCTACAAGCTCACGACGCGTCCCGTCCCGTCGCAACGTGTTGTAAGCTTGTAGATTAGCAATTTTTCGGATAAAGACATTTGGTGTAGAGGGAAATCCTCGTATAGAGCCCTGGGGCACCCCGGTCAACTAAGTATATAGGGTTTTAAGTGGTTAAGTGGTTAATTTAATTGAAAACGAATTGACTCAAAAGATCTCATTGTCTGAAATTAATTCTGTCCCTTTCCTTGTGTGCGCGCCAAAGATGGATTTAGAAAGATACGGCATCCCAATTGCATAGCAACTGGAGGCAAAATAGTAAACAAATGGCATGCAAATGGTCTCCTAAATGGGCGCCGTCTTGACGGCAGATCTCACAAAAGTCCTATGGTTTACTGGTGCTAGATCTCGCGAGAGTGTGTTGCTGGGACAGAGATAATAAAAGTAGATTTTCTCCTGATTTGTCTCTCTGAAAAAGCTGTTTAAGGGTGAAAATGTTTGGAAAAGTGTGTGGCTTGTGACGATCGGGTCCAATATTTAGTTCAGTTACCATGGGGCTAAAGAATGGTTCAGAAGCTGTGCTCGTTCACTCCCACCTAATTCCGGTCTCCTAAAAAAGGTGACCACTTACTTGGCATGTATTTCTATTTTTGTTGTCTTGGACACGTTCACACACACACACGCACGCGCACACGCACACGCACACGCACACGCACACGCACACGCACACGCACACGCACACGCACACGCACACACACACACCTGGCAGACGGTGGCCTGCAGCATGGCGTCCAGCCCTCCCTCGGGTGTGTCCATGTTCCCGGAGATGCGTTGGCGCTTGACGACCCGCGTGAACTCTGTGACGTTGTCCGTCAGGCTGAGGACGTGATGGAAGCCGTGGGCCGGACGACAGCGGATCTCATAGTCACTGCAGAGAGACAGACAGACGGGGAGGAGGAGAGAGAGAGACAGACAGACAAGGAGGGAGGAGGAGAGAGACAGGCAGGTAGGAGGAGAAAGACAGACAGACAGACAGACAGACAGGGAGGGAGGGAGGAGGAGGAGGAGGAGAGAGACAGACAGACAGGGAGGAGGAGAGAGACAGACAGCATGGATTAAAACAAAATAAATATTTTTATGACCAAGTCCTAATGTGCGATTTGTGAAACCTTATGAAAGGAGCACCCCCCCCCCCACCCACACTAGCGCCACTGATTCCTAGACAATTAACACAATTTGTAAAATTATGATGTTTTAGTAATTTGTTTAAGATTTTATGGAAGATGCTTCTGAACATATTGCTAGTTTGACCACTTCAAATGCTCTAATCTTAAAATAATTGCCGAAAATAGCTCTCAATGCGTTGCAGACGCATTGACAGCTTGTAGATAGGCTATTTTTGCTGCGCAACATGCAGACATGCTGGCTTCAATGGAATCCAAATGACTGAAATCAGTCGTGACGAGGGAGAACTTTAATCCATGCAGACAGGGAGGGAGGGAGGAGGAGAGACACAAGAGAGAAAATCAAATGCCTGATTTATACTTGTCTGTGCATCGCGTCACCACACACCGCATTGTGAGCTTCTAGACTGGGTGTTTTCGTTAAGTACGTTATGAGTATAAATGAGGCTTCAGATGAAGAGCTCTGACAGAAGAGTTATGAGGAGCTAAAGGGACCCACAAATCTGTGAGAACACAATCCTGGGGCTGTCTTTACTAATCTGGTGTCTGTGTTCCAGAGTGATTTTGGCGGGCGGAGTGATTCATCAGTGGAGATCTGGCCCACCTGGATTTCCTTTCATATAAGAGGCTGCAGGGCCGGTCTCACACTCACTCTATTGACTTCTATTGAGGCATTTAGATCGTGTCAAAGGTCATGTCTCACCTAGACACGGGATCTGAGTGATAAGTCAATATCTACAACCTTCTACTTTACTGAGTTGAACTTCAGGCAAAATAACATCACTGTGGCCACTGCCATTGTGAGCACTTGCACGGGAAACCGAGTTCAAATCCGGGGTAGAAGAAGAAAGTTATACATAGTGCAGCTTTAATAAAATCATTGGAAATGTTAATGTTTGTGTGAGCTTCCTCCTTTGTAACAAACAGAGCCATTTGTAACTGTTAGCAGACAAAAAAAACTCCTGTTGTGTCTGTTTTTGCGAACTCAACATCTTAACAATGTTCCCCCCCCATGACTCGTGGACGAGTCGGAGCCAGTTATCTCGAGGTGACTCAGCGGAAGTCCCCCGTCAACCACCCGAAAACAACAATGTGCTTTGAACTTTAGAGTGACTCAGAATCGGTGCGCATGAATGTGCCTATTTCAGAATATCTTACAGGTTCTCTCAGCAGCAATTCAAACAGATTTCTTCAGACAGCAAAGGAAAAAATGTGCGAGGGCCAGACATTGGGTAAAAAAGGGGAAAGCTGGGCCACCAATGGCCTAGTGGTCAAGGCGCATACCACATATCGTCTCTGTCGGGTGGTAGCCTGGGCAGCATTCCTTTTCGGGTATATGATCCGGTCGGGAGCGGAAGTAGCCCTACGTCACTGGGCGCGTCATCCGCGTCATCAGCCGACCGGATTGCGACAAACCGGAAAGACGTCTCACCCCAAAATAGGTCCGTCCTATAAAATCCTTGATGCGGCGTAGTTTAGCTTATTTTTTTAATATAAATGTGAGTGTACTTTCTGGAGACTATTTAGCGTCTGTATTATCCGTATTACGGGGACATTCTATTCCATTTAAATAGGGATTGGGGAACCAAAACAAAGCGGCACCGCAAAACCGGATCGCGACAATCCGGAGGAAAGAGGATAATTTTTTCTTACTTTTTTTTCAGTAGGCGTGGCCTAGACCGGATCATATGGGTCTTTAGTAACGCATACCAGGCTTTCCTCCGAGGTGGAAAGACTGGTGACGCGAGGTTAGTCGGGTGGAAACCTCATATGTCCAAAACTGTTACTTTTCAGGATTCAAATAAAAAAATTGCAAAAGTAGCAGGTCCACAAGCTCAAAACACGTCGCTTCGCGCCGCGTTTAAAGCTTTTTTGTGACGCTATAGTATGATCAAGTACGGCATTAATTTACAAAAAAAAAAATATATATATATATATATATATGGAGATAAGAGGTTTATGCCCGACAGCAACGATATAGGCTCTAGTGCAGCCTGACAGCGAGTTGTGGGTTCGATTCCTGAGCCTGACGACCTTTTTCGCTGCATGTCACTCTCGCTCTCCCTGTTTCTATTCTACTATCCAATTTTTTTAAAGGGGGTTTCCCCCCTGTTGTTGAATGTGGTCTGAGGATGGTGGATCTAAAGCAGCTTCATTTTCCCTCCAGATGGTCTATGAAACACTTGAATAGCTGCCTTCACTTATCTCTTCTGGCAGAGAGCCAAGTATGACAAAAATGTTTTTTTGGGCTTTTGCTATATACGTACATTATGGAGAACACGGCTCTCAGCTAGTTTCACACTTGGACACAAATTCATATTAAAACGCAACACCAGATATTCCTCAAATAAACGTTATTTGCCTATGACCCTGTCAACAACAACACTGTCTCAACCGCACATCACGTCACATAACACAACGTCCCTTAATGTCATGCAACACATCACATTACATCACGTCTACTAATCTGATCTCATCCTATCTCATTTCATCATCTAACGTCATGTAATCTAATTTCATGTCACTTAATTTCTCATATGATCTCATCTCATCTCATCTAATGTCATAATAATAATTGTTGTCTTTATTGTCCCCTCAGGGATATTCATCTTCACAGTCTGTTCCAACAGAACAGCATGCCAATGACAATACATGAAGTCCCCAAAATACACAAAAAACATCCCATCAGCGAGGCAGTTTATTTAATGCCGCTATGGCCGAAGGGACGAAAATGCTACTAAAATTGACTTTTTCCCATTTCAAAGTTCTTTATCTTCGTCCAGATGGCAAGTGACGATGTAGGGGATGATCAGAGTCATTTGCTATAGAGAGTATGCACCTGCGTCACGTTTCCACCGGGACACACCCCCCCTCATCTAGACTGAGTGGCAAAACAATGAGCAGCATCGAGCATCGGAGTTTGGAAGCACTCGTTGGAAATCACTCAACGGTCCTGCGTACCACCTGTTCCTAGATAGCACATAATGCAATCTCCTGCACAGAATATATTGACAGAAAGTAGCTCATAACATGTCTCTACGGTGGATTTTTATGAAACAAAAACATTGCAGATAGAAAGAGGCTAATTCCAGTTTTCCGTACAGCTGCCATGTTGGTGAGTTTATCGTTGTTTAATACAATCAGATAGGACTTTTCTGTTTGGATGTATGGGCTGTCAAGGCCAGAAAGCCGTTTTTGGCCACTCCGTAGGCGTTTCCGCATAACTTCCGGGTACGATGATGTCACGCGGATAGCCTCTATTGTGAGTGCTAAACGTGTGATGGCTTTATTGTTCATAACAGAAAGTGTTGGTGTGGGAAGTCCGTTAATCAGTCATGCCATGCCATGCCATGTCATGTCATGATGGTGTGAGTTACCTGCAGGGGTTGCTGATCTTGGAGGGGTGGACGTTGATGTAGGGCGAGACGGGTTTGTCCACGAAGGAGCCGAAACCGAGACGCAGGTCTGACGAGTGCTCTGTCATGCGATGGGACAGAGCCACGCCCACTGTCCTCAGCTGAACACAGGAGAGGAGAGGAGAGGAGAGGAGAGGAGAGGAGAGGAGAGGAGAGGAGAGGAGAGGAGAGGAGAGGAGAGGAGAGGAGAGGAGAGGAGAGGAGAGTTTTCACGCAAAAGCATGGAGTTGCAGCTTCGGGACTTGGATGCTTTTTGCTTGCAAGCCATCAGTAAATTCATGGACTAAAGCAAAATAAAATGGATGCGGTGATGATGTATGAACAAGTACCTTGTCCAGGTTGTCCTGCATAGATGCAGATACATCCACCAGGTAGTACAGGTCTACAGGATACCACTCCAACTGCTGCACTGCCACAATGAAACTGGCCTCTGAGCCTACACAAACACACACACGGGCGCACACGCACACGCACACGCACACGCACACGCACACGCACACGCACACGCACACGCACACGCACACACACACACACACAGAGAGAAACGCATACGGATTCAATAGTAACAAAGATTTATCTCAGACAGTGACTAGGAATGAGCCAGCTACTTACTGTACACAGTCAAATCTGGAGTGTTACTATTCAATTGCAATTTTCAATTTCAAAGGAGCTTTATTGGCATCAGAAAACATACGTTTACATTACCAAAGCAAAAGTGGAACAAAACAATCGACAATGTATGTGCAATTAAATATTAAATATAAATGGGAATAAATAAATGTGTAAACAGAGCTGTTACATTGCAATTTAGAGGGAAGACAATAAAGAAAATAGCATTTTCTGTCAGATATAGTTATACATCCATATATGAAAGGTTAGATTGGTACAAACTTTTGAAACAGTTAACAGCAGTATTTCAATGTTACTATGTTACTATAGAGTGTAAACATGAACCTGTAATGGTGGGTGTTCCCGTCCTACCTGGTCTGAGAGTGATGCTGATGTCTGACGGTGACACCTGCGTGCTGCCCAGCGTAGCGTTGACCTCCACCTTGACCTGCGGATGCTCCATGAACTGCGGCGCGCAGCCTTTCCTCAGCAGGTTCACAGGAAGGTCACAACGCTGGCCGCCCTCCGCCCCTTCCAGGAAACCCTGGAGGTCATGACACACAACAAAGGTCATAGAAGAAGGGGGTCACCTGTTTATAGTCATAATTTTCCATACATTTTTCATTTTTATTTCACAGGTTACAGTAAGAAGATTGAAAAGGTCATAATGTGCTGTCATTGTAGATGTTGACTGAAAACAAAGGTGTCACTTTCAAGGTGGGTCAAAAGTCTTAACCCTAAAGGGGGAAGATCAACTCTCCACTTGCTATCTATGTGTGCTGCTGGTGGTTCTTTTCTCCCTCTCAGTATCCAGTATTTTCTACGCAGCTGGCTGTCAGAGTTCTTTACTACCGCTACTGCTACTGCTACTGCTACTGCTAATAATAAATGTTATACTTGCATCATACGCTGGAACTAGGGTATGTAGTCACAAGTTATGGATTGCAGCTTTAAAGGCAAGTCCATGCACACCAATGATGGCAGCGGTCTGCAACCGGTCAGTCCAGACTGCTGCAACTCCTTGCAATTGGTTGCAAGTTGAGACTAGTTGCATTGGCGTGGACTGGCCTTATGTCCAGGTTCAAAAGCCAGAAGTGTAGTACAGTATATACTGCAATATCCTGAGTGTTAATTTAACTGAGTGTATAAATTATCACTGAGGATTTGACTGTGTACAGCTTAACACCCTCTTCTGCAGCAGTCTGTCAACTTTATGCTCCTGACACACACACACACACACACACACACACACACACACACACACACACACACACACACACACACACACACACACACACACACACACACACACACACACACGTGCGCGCGTCCAGGCCCCACACATGCTGGACTTGGCTCGGCTCACACTTGCACATTTGTAATCTACATCTGTGTCCTTTGTTCTCTCGAAAGTACTTTGCGATGATGAACCAAGTTCACTTCTTTATAAATATATTCCATTTGACTTGAATGCTGCATCAGCAATAAAAGAAAAGGGGGAGAAAAAAAAAACTTCAGAAAAGAAGTGTTTATTTTCTACTTCTTGCGCACTCAGCGTTTTGGGAATCTCCGAATGCATTTGGATTTACATGAGTAAAATACTTTTATTATTTTGTAAGCAAATAAAAAAACATGCAGTAGTGAATCGTAATAAAACATTCAATACAAACAGAATTGAGTTATAATATTGTTTGTTATGCAACAGAGGTCATAGGAACCACCATTGAATCATATTGAGTCCGTATCTCCATAGATATTTACTCTTGTTCCCATTTCAGGTCGTGACTCATTTCCTGTTAGAGATTAGTCTCTAGTAATTATGACATTACGTGTGGCCCAGTGAAAGGGCTCCAGAACAATGTTGCCATGGTTGCTTATTATAAGCGACTATGGGCTTGTTTTTCTGTAAAGTCGGGGCTTGTTTTTAAAGTGTAGTTGCTTATTTGGGCTTGCTTCATATGTTGTTTAACGCAGTGGTTCTCAAACTTTTTCATGTCAACAACCCCCAAATGTATAGTTAGTTGGCCACAGAACCCCATCTAAAAATATGTTGTGCCAGGGACCCCCCCATACCAGATTTGTTAAAATGTTTCCAAAATATTCAAAATGTCTCACTTTTCGAAGATTCTTTTGAAAATAGCAGATCTACAAGCTCACAGCGCAATGCGCGTTGTGAGCTTGTAGATCGGCTATTTAAAAAATAGCCAATGTATATAGGTTTAAAGTGCTCATGTGGCCTAAAGTCGCTTCTTTTGGGCTTGTTTTCATAGACCTGGTTGCTTATTTCTCTGGCACAATCTGGCCACACTGCTCCAGAATGAGGACGTGTATTGTGTGTTTGAGCGCTCTTTGTGAGACGGAGAGAAAGAGTGACTCGTTGAGTGTACAAAATTGACCCTTGCGGATCAAAGTGGTTCCATTTGTACACTCTCAAGAGTCAAATTAACTCTTGAGGATTTTGCATGTACAGTAAGTGGTTGTAATCTACATCATTTATGTCTGCTATGCATTCAGGTTCATGTGCAGTACAGTATACATGTGTGTGTGTGTGTGTGTGTGTGTGTGTGTGTGTGTGTGTGTGTGTGTGTGTGTGTGTGTGTGTGTGTGTGTGTGTGTGTGTGTGTGTGTGTGTGTGTGTGTGTGTGTGTGTGTGTGTGTGTGTGTGTGTGTGTGTGTGTGCTTGTGTTTGTGTGTTATTAGGACTGTTTCGCTACGTCACAGCGTAGACTCCCAACAATGGAGCAGTGTTGTGGTGTCGCAGCTTTGGCTGGTAAAGCCAGGAGTGGATTAGTAACCTTTGTTAGCCTACTCTATAGTCTGTAAGAAATGCACTCTCTGACACGCAATCAACAAACAAACACTGGGATACAGTATATAGACCTTATAACTTCTGCATCACCGAGCCCCAAGACCATGAAATAC
>NC_137613.1:15295931-15300931 GCF_963280865.1 Gymnoscopelus braueri
GCGACGCGTTTTGAGCTTGTATATCTGTTTTGCTGTTTTTGAATTTGAATCCTGAAAATTAACAGTTTTGGACATATGAGGTTTCCACCCGACAGAGACGATATAACACTTACTGACATATAGCTCTTAAGTTGCACTGCAAAACATGGGTGCAAAAAAAAGGTTTGTAACACCAGAGTTCAAATTAATTGCAGCACTGAGTCAAGTTAAGGGCCATTCACACTGAGCACTATAACTATAACTATAAAAATATAGTTTAAAAGATCAATCAATCAAGTCAAGTGGATGGCAGAGTTCACACAGACTATACAAAAAATACAATGGTGAACGATATAGTTATAGTTATCTTTATATCGTTAGTGCTCAGTGTGAATGGCACTTTAGACATGTGAGTGGAGTGATGTCTGGAACTGCGAACAGGTGCTTCAGTGGTGAAGGGGTAGATCATTTACTTTTTCTCTCTCTCTCCCTCTCTCTCACACACACGCACGAATGCACGCACACGCACACGCGCACGCACACGCACACACACACACACACACACACACACACACACACACACACACACACACACACACACACACACACACACACACTGACGCACGCACACACATAGAATAGTGATAAGGCAATAAAAGACGATAAATGGCCACAAAACGCCCCGTTTAATCATGATCAACGTTCCCGTCCTGTGCAGCTAAATTACCCCTGAATTGAGCTGATTCATTCACAGTGACATGGAATGTTCCTAAGCTGCTTCAGTAAAAAACCCAGGCTGCCACAGCCAGCCACACTGCTGTTGGAATGGAGAGAGAGAGAGAGAGAGACGGCTGGGGCTCAGCCTCAACAGCACAGCGCTAATGAGCCGCTGTGACCCAATTAGCGCCGTGCCCTTTTAACTTTTATAATTGTTACCATTCATCAAAGCCTGGAGACAAGTGTCATTGAAGCCGGGGCCCAGCCTCTCCAGTTAACCCACACCACTGTGGGTCTCAAAGTGGGGTCCTGGGACTCGCACGGCCCCCCCACCAGCTTAATGATTGACAGAGTGGACCTTTATGGGTCTGTAACTTCGTCGATGTAGGAATGGAACCAAACGGACCCGTAACAACAAGGGTCGCTGATGCATATCAAGCTGCAGGTCCTTGAAATGAAAAAGATTTGAGAAACACTGACCTAGGCCTACAGCACACAGTAAAACACTTAGTGTTCATTGAATTAAAGCTGCAATCCATAGGTTTAATGTACTACCTGTAACCTGATGACCCACCTAATTCCAACACACTTTGCTAGATGGCTCAGGGTAGAACACAGGGTTAAGCAAATATCACTGGGATTGGTATTTAAAGATGGAGTGATATTTTTCAACCCTAAAACCTGATCATAAAGGTATTATTATTATGTAAGGATTTTTTTCAACAAAAAGAAAGTGTACAGTAAGTGTTAAAATGTTGTTTTTATGTAGACACACCCACCAGTTCATTAAGTATACCTGGTTCTCACCTTAGCACCCTCAAAACCCTCATACCTGTCAAACCACTTCTCCGAAGTGAGTGGCACCCACAGCCACAACACTAGAGGGAGCGACCATGATCTGGTACCACCCACACTTAGAACAAACATGGGCAAATTCTCATTCTACTACTTAACCGCCAAAATGTGATACACATCCATTAAAGGATGTGTATCACAGGTTTCTTTCAAAAATTGGCCTGAAAAAACATCTCTCAGGAGACCACAAGGGGAGGTAAATGTAATTTTTTCCCATCTCTTTTGTACATTATTGTGTACATTTGTTATATTATGTTGATGAATTGAATACATAGGACCACAATGGTCCCCCAGGACTTTTTTGTGTTATCCTTTTAGCCTTCTTGTCGAACTGTACCACGTGCTGTTTACATTTCTGACAAATAAAGTATTCAATAAATCAATCAAACCAAATCTCTTCACCGGAAATCTTGGTCTACAATCTCAAAATGTGTTGCGTTTGCGACAGGTTGTGAGCTTGTGGATCAGATATTTTCGCAGAATGTTTTTCCCCCCCAGAATAGTGGTGGCGCCAGGGTTTAAACTAAGTGGTTAAAACAAGTTCCGGATTGCAGCTTTAAGTGGACCACTTGTATGGAGGTCACAAAACGCCCTGATTGCATTTGTAGACTCTCACAGTTAAATTAACTCAGGGTTCTTTACAGTGTAATGTTATGGCACTGGAGTGTATTTGATCATGCGGCAGGATGACATATAATGACATCACTGATTATTGTATGATATGATTTTGATATGACAGATGATGCGATAAGATGCTGCTCTGGTGGAATTGGCCTCATGTGGCCTCTGGTCCAGTGGTTCTCAAAGTGGGGTCCATGGACCCCCAGGGGTCCTTGGGGGGGATTCCAGGGGCCCCCTAGCAAAATGTTAAGTTTAATAACTTTTATACTTCGGCTATTAAAGACCTACAATCTCCCAACGTGGCGCGATGTGACACATTGTGAAGAAAAATAAAATATAAATCTTGAAGAAAGAAAATTTGAATACGTTTCAAATTTCTTAACTCAAATCTTTTCTTCTGGGGGTCCCTGGCACAAAATCTTTCAGATGGGGGTCTGCGGCCATATACTTGTAGTGTATAGCCTACTGGGGGTCCTTATGAGACATGAATGTCTGACAACCATTGCTCTTTAGCACAGTTTCTCAACATAGGGCCTGGGGGTACCACCACCCATATGGGTCTGTAACTTGGAGAGTGCGCAAAATCAAATGCAACCAAACGGACCTCTAAATCAGTGGTTCTCAAAGTGGGTTCCAAGGGGTCCCAAGCAAAATGTGTCAATATAGCATCACAATAATTTCAACCACTTTAACCTTTTAGATCTTGTAGATCTACTATTTTTGAAAAATCGTGAACATTTGTGCAAACCTTTGAATATATATATTTTGTAACTCAAATCTTTGCTTCTGGGGGTGTCCCTGGAACAACATGTTTTGAGATGGGGGTCCGCAACCAAATATCATTTAGGGGGTCCTTGACATGAAAAAGTTTGAAAACCACTGCTCTAAATGGACCTCTAATGCATACCAAACTGGGGGTCCATCAAACTATAGGGGTCCTTCACATAACAATACTAAATGTTGACAATCACTGCTGTATTAATAGTTGTGTGTCCAGACAGTAGTACTCACCCGGACGGGACGCTCCGGCGCGCACAGCCAAAGCGGAGCAGCAGAGGAGGACACACACTGTGACAGGGAGGAGGCGACCGTGGTGACCGTTACGTAGCCAGGAAGTCATGTCCACACACACACACACACACACACACACACACACACACACACACACACACACACACACACACCGACCAGGACCGGACAGGACAGAGGAGGAGGAGGAGGGCACCGTCCGTCCCCTCACCAACCGATCAGACCCGGACCCAGACACTACTGACCCAGACGACAGACGGGGGTCCAGCACCAGTGCCACCGGCGACGACCACCACGGTGTGTCCGGTACGACGTGAACAATGAAACGCAGCAGCGTGGATGCATGGGCATCGTTCACACGCACTGGTCAGCGCGGGGTTCGGGTGTTTCTTTCTTTCTTTCTTTCTTTCTCTCTTTTCCCCTTTCTTTTCCTTTTGAAGCAATAATAACAACAGTCCTTCTTAATCCCTCCCGATTTGAGTCTCGAGGTATTTATTTCACATCCCTGGGAAATCAGCTTATAATAAATACCGGCCGTTCCGGCGCGCGTACGTGCGTGCGCGCTCCTCCTACAGCAGCCCCGTTAAATACTCTCCTCCTATAATAATAAATATAATAATAATAATAATACCGGAGGCGCCTGATGAGACAAAAGTGACCAAATAAACCCGAGCGCTGCTCTTTTTCGCTCCTCCATCTATCTGGCGATGGTGTGACCGTCACCTCCCAGCAGCACAGACAGGTGTGTGATGGTGCCGCGCGACGCGTCTCCTCATCGTCGCCGGGACGTCGCGCGTGTTGTTGCTGCTGCGTCCGCGTGCGAATAATAATAACAGCCCGGCTCCTCCGCCGGCGTGGTGACACAGACCTGTCCGCTATGAGTCGGAGGAGGCGACATGCTGACTGGTGATAAACTGCAGCGTGAGACACACACACAGAGAGACACAGACACACACACACACACAGACACACACACACACAAACTGAGAGACTAGATCACTGGAGTTGACAAAGCAGCCGGTTTTTATCCCTCTGCTGAACGCCGGACTGACTCAGGCGAAGGGGCTGTCATAGCAACGACGCGCTTCACACACACACATGCTGTCCTAGTAGAGAGAGAAAGAGAGAGAGAGAGAGAGAGAGGGGGGGGGGGGATTGTACTTGGATGCTTTTGTTTATGTCAAGCCAGTGTCAAACTTTTTCATTTCATGGACCCCCATTTGAGATTTGTATCTACATGGGACCCCCTGCAATGTACAGTAGCCGACTAGCCGGAAACAGGAAGATTGGGCTCGAAGGAAAAGTGTAGGCTATATGATTAGAACGTGCTTGAACTACAATTAAAGGGATACTTCACCCCCAAAATGACTTTTTTTCTATCGATTAGTCACCCCATGGAGACTTGAATTCATGGATGTTTTTTTGTTTTTGTCGCATTCCTATGCCAATCATTTGATGACCGGCAGCGGTTCGGGTAGGAGACACACAAGAGTCTCTGTGTCTCCTACTGGAACCGCTGCCTACCGGTCCGCTGGTCATCAAATTATTGGCTTAGGAATGAGACAAAAACTAAAATATATCCATGAAGTCTCCATGGTGACTAATCGATAGAAAAACTATCCCTTAAGGCCTAATATTTCTACAATTGCTACAAATTGCTACAAAACCTGCTTATCCAATCAATTTTGGCCATAAACAAGACGTTGAAGGATATTTAAGTCTGATAATGATGTAGGCCTACTGTGTATGTTCAAATCATGACAAAATAGCCAATGTTAGATCAAGGTGCCCACCCTTCC
>NC_137613.1:15305931-15310931 GCF_963280865.1 Gymnoscopelus braueri
TACCAAATTAATGCAGTTTTAACATAATTCAGCACTATGTGTTTCACGTTTCAATTCAATTGTACAATGTGTATATTTATCATGCGGAGAGAACAGGTAAAGATGAGCCACTTTTCACTTAAAGGTAGGGTAAGTGATTTGCTTTGGTTAAAATAAGTGTTAAATAGCTATATATTCTGATAGTACTCATTGCTATAGAGTGTTTGTTCAGTATTAGGAGTCTCCTTGTCTCTCCACCTCTTTATTAAACAGAAAATGCATTTTCGTTTCAGTTTCAGTTTCATTTCCAATTTTATCCAACCAGGACAGAGAACTCAATCAGGATACAGATTAAACAAGTGAAATTGGAAGTGATGACAAGAAATGAGCAGACAAAATTGGAACTGGAACACTATACAAATTAAGCTTAAAAATGGGTACTTTCCCCTGATTGGCTGAGATTTTGACACCTAGCGGAAAATGTTTCTTTATTAAAGAGCTGGAGAGACAGGGAGACATCTGTTACTGAAAAAACACTCTATAGCAATGATTACTATCAGAATATAGTGCTTTAACCTTTTAACAAAATACGTTTTGTTTTAACCAAAAAATATCACTTACCCTACCTTTAAGTTGTCCTGGAAGCAAGGTAAATTAGATAGCAGTCAAATCTAAACATCTACCCTTATTTCAGGATGTCTTCTATCAATTGAAATTATGAATGTCTATAAGCATCTATGACAAAGGGCCATAAAAATATGACTTTAAAAATAAGTGGTCCTCAACTTGCCCCAGGTTAGGGGTAAGTTGGGGGTAAGTTGATCCAAGTCAAGTTGATCCAGATCATCTGGATCAGATGATATTTTAATTGTTCAAGTTTAAACTTTAAACTACAGATGTATTTACTTATCAAAAACAATCTGATAACACATTTCCCATGTCTTATTTCTTTTCTTTACGGTTACGGTTATTTAAACAATAAAGCCAAATAAATAAAGTTTGTTATTCAGAACCTTTTAACATTTGCAATTGTTAATACAATAATATTGCAAACTTCTCTTAAATGAGTATATTCATCCAAATTAAAGGTCATTCAGCATAATATGAGTAGCAGAGATAATAAAAAATATGAAAAGTGATTCATATTAGGATAATTGGCTCAATTTACCCCGGGGCCATTTGGTTAATTTTACCCACCACAGCCACCATTTATTAAATTAAAACTAAAAGTAAATTGTCTAGAATAATATTTCAGACAATTTCTTTTCTTGCTCAATTATTCACATGGTTTTATCCATTTGCAAATCACCAACATGTACGATATACATTTTTAGACCTGGATAAATTTGCTTTGATATAACAGTCATTCTACCTGACGTGTAGAAATGCCACTTTGACCGAGAAAAAAAAACGTTTTTGTGTAAAAGAATGTTTTCTACTTGCCCCATCTGTTTACCAATGTCCCAGTGGTCCTCAACCACGAGTAGCTATACCTTTTCGGTACAGAAATGTATTGTGACAAATGGACCTAAATGGGTCCAAATGGACCCGTTTGCAATTATTTGGATACATTTATAGACTTTCAGTGTTAAAACAACATTGAGGATGTTACTGTATAGTGGTTAAACTGTTTAATTAAAATCAGATGTCTTCATAGATGTAATGTCACAGACCGGGGGCGGGGTTAGTTTGGGCACAAACAGTTGCAATGGCAAAAACTTTCCCAGACTGTAAAATGTCAACTAATAACAAACACAGTATGGCTATGTGGTGAACCATCAGAAACTTTCCCTGTGATGCTGGGCTATGAAATATTCTGACAAGGTCACGGACAGAGCACACCTTCAGAGGCCGAACAGTACAGCGTTATTTGATATGCTGGTTTTTGACTTCAGGGTCAGTGCATAATCCAAGTCCCAATGTAGAACCACTTCTTTAGAGAAGCACTGTCCAGTACTTTTCCATCCCGACTGTATTTTTCCAGCAATACACATAGCCCTACGGACATGCAGGACATGCTTGTTGCTGAATGCTTTTCTTTGTTGTTTTTGCCCTGCTTTTGTTATTGTTGTGCCATTTGTTTTTAAACCCTGTAGCACTTTGCAAGCTCAGTCTGGTGTCCTTACAAAATCAAATATATAGAGAAAATTGAGAAGGTTCAGAGAAGCGCTACTAAATTAATTCCAGGTCTGAAAGAAATGTTATATGAAGAAAGGTTAAGACATTTACGGTTACCAACGTTAGTATATAGGAGACACAGAGGAGATATGATTGAGGTCTATAAACTTGTTCACCAGATATATGACTTCACAGCCGAGCCTGTTGTCCATTTCTGGGACAATATAGGTACGAGTTGAGAGGGAATTCCCTAAAATTGTTACCACTAAACTGTAAATCTGAAAAGAGATTTATTTTTTTACACTTCGAGCTGTAAAAGCATGGAACAAACTTCCAGAGGAAGTGGTCCAGGCTCCTTCAGTCAATAGCCTACCTTCAAGAACAGACGTGACAAATTCTGGTCATCAAAAGACTTTGATAGAGCTGGCTTGTAACTTCATAGACTGGTTAACCAACAGATTTTAACATTTTAATGTAAAATATGAAATTATGCGTGTACTGTATGTATATTGGGGGATTGTATGTGGGTTGTGGAGTAATTTGTGGGGTGGGGTGGGTGTTGGGTTGAAGGGTAGTACATTGTGAATTGTGAATGTCACAATTTTGAAAGGAAATATTTATATTGTGTTGAGTCTGGCGTAGATGATTGCATCCTCTGCCAGAATGTTTTCAATACATTTCAATAAATAAACTTTGTGATTTCCCAAAAAAATTAAGTGAGTTATAAATAAAATGTATTATTATTATAGAAAGGTGGAAAAATACATGATCTTTTAAATATTTGCAGTGAGATCGTAAGCTGCATACCAGTTGGGCATTCGGAAGGCACAAACAAGACAAAATATGTCTTCTGTGGTTCCGTGGCAGGGATGATGGCACTTCAATTCCTGAAAACTTCCGTCTGGTGTCCCTGGACATGACCAAGGAAACCCCGTGGTCTATACAAGGTCAGTGCTGTACTCTAACTATTCAATTAGTGGCCATGTGGTCACACACGCACGCACGCACGCACACACACACACACACACGCACACGCACATGCACACATGCACACGCACATTGACACAGACACAGACACACAGATGGATATGCTCTTGTGAATAAGGAGGATACACACATGTAAACACAGACACACCCATATACTGTACTGTATGTCTCACACTCACACACATGAAATGATATGCACACAAGCATATACAGCGCACGCACACGCACACGCACACGCACACGCGCACACACACACACACACACACACACACACACACACACACACACACACACACACACACACACACACACACACATACAGGCCAAGGCCTCAGCTCAACCACCACCATCTCAATTGTCAGCACATAACAGTACAGCCGAGACCGCAGTAGCCAGTGTAATTGTAGTTTTCTCTGGACCACACTTCTGACTTCATTCACTCTCAGGAAGTGATTTGAAAACAAATCACCAAAATGACTCAATTCCTACGTAAGCTGACTGGAGTGAAATTCAATAGTCACCAACAACCCTGGACCACTGCTTTGTCTGTTTGGATGACTACAAGAATGCTCGCCCCAAAACACGATTTCCCCGGGTCAAGTCTGGCGACCTCGGAGCGGTCGTCACCAGGTATTCCTAAACGTATACGTCAGTAAAACTAGCCCTAAACCTGATTGATGGAAGCACTTTATTTAGACAGACATGGAAACAGTACATGGAAGTACAATTCACAATCATAGGTCCTCTAAACTGGATCGCTCATAAAAGCACAACGGCTTACTTAAAATGAGATCCCCTCGCACTCAAATCATGATGACATTTAAGAAAACAGACAGATATACACTACTATGCAGAACATCATGCAATCAGCTTAAAGGTTACTGGTATGAAAAACAAGAAATATATACAATAAACAGTTCAGGGGGGGGGGGGTTAGGTTAATACATTGACAAGGGCCAGTTTGGAATTGCAGCCTCCTGAAGGTTAGGTGAAACCTAACCTTATTCCTAAACGTAACCTCAGTAAAATAATGCCTAAACCTAAACGTATTCCTAACCCTCAGTAGAACAAACAATGGGGGCGAGTGTGTTTTGGGGGCGAGCGTTCCGTTATACTGTGTGGATCAGAGGCTCTCAACCTTTTCTGGATCGAACCACTTAACGCGGCAGCTAAGTGGTCAGATTGGCCGAGCGCATTTTCAGAGCATTTTATGATCAATCGATCGATTGTGTTCTGGCTTGAATCAAATGGACCTAACATATACACTTCAAGTTTCTATTGATCTGTATCATAAAACTACATTTTCAAGGTTTAAATTGATTTGACATTAAAGAAAAAAGTTTTATATTAATGTGATATCATTAAAATCTTAGTGTTTTGCCAATTATTTGGGGGCCCACTTGCAATATCCTCGCGACCCACAGGTTGAGAATCACTGGTTTGGATGGATGGACGGACGGACGGACAGACAGACGGACAGAAGGACGGACGGATGATTAACTGTATAAGCAGTCTTGTTGGCATGGAACTTTAAGCGCTACGTCCTCTCCACTGAGAACTGACTGTTGGCAGGCTGGCACGCGGCCAACTGTTGACACGGCTGCTGCTGCAGTGAGAACTCCATTTCATTACTATATACCCATCGGTGATCAGCATTATAGTTTGAAACTGATAGTGCAATCTGTGATTAAAAGCACAACGGCTGGCATGGCATCCCCCCGTGCAGTCCACAACCTCAAAGAACCTTGGTTTGTTCCCACAAAGTACACGTTTGTGAAGGACTTCTGGGAACACACGCGCACGCACGCACGCAGGCACGTCACACGTGCACACGCACTTTTGTCCTTGAGAGAAGAAAGTGAAAGTCTCACACAGTGGGGAGTTGGAATACAGAGAGCTATAGAGTGAGACAGAAC
>NC_137613.1:15313431-15328431 GCF_963280865.1 Gymnoscopelus braueri
ACTAAATACTCATGCTGGCTCTCATGTTTTTTACTCACGTTTGGAGAGTGGCAGCCAATTGGACGGAAGAGGAAAGATATGTTTTTAAATATATAATTATGCATATAATTCTTTTTTCATATCAATTCAAATTCAATTCATAAGATTGTTGGCATCCCAATTTTAGTCATGTCATTACTGTCAAAATGTTTTGCCAATCTTTTTCCTTTTTAAAAAAACATTTTGCAATAGGGGGGCTGCAGCCAAAGGTTATGGCTATTTGGGGGTCCTTTAAGAGCAGGGAAGGACTCATACACAAGAATAAAGAGATCAGATTATTATTATTATTAAGTCTTGATAACAGATAAAGAAAACCTGCATTAGAAGATCCAGGGCTGTACAGAGTAAGGCAAAGGAAAACGTTACTGTCCACACAGACTATCATCAGTGCATATTTGTGGGTCTTTACAACAGAAAAAAAGGCTTTGATCTTTTTACATCTGAGTCTGTGCAAATGGAGAGGCGCTCAGTAGAGGTGAGAGATGGAATGATAATGTGAAATAGACAAATCGCTATAAGCTCAAAGACTCTTAGCCCACAATCCACAGTCCTCCAGCCCTTTGCTGAGCGGATAACCACTCATCATGCACTCATCACAAAGACCAGTGGTTCTCAGAGTGGGGTCCGGTCCTTGAGGAGGGGGGTCCAGGGGGTCCCTAGCAAAATGTTCTGGTATTTATACTTTGGTACATTTGAACAACATGAATCTTGTGTGGTGGTTCCTGGCAAAAAAAAATCCTTCATATCCTTCAGGTCAGCTCCGTCTCTGTGTCCACACTGAACGGGAGCAGAAAAGGCCTACAAATGATTGAGGTATGAAGGAGGTTGGAGTCCTCTTGGCTAAAGGAAGGGTGTGTTACAGTTTGGCCCAACGTTGAACCGCTGTCTATTCTGCTGCTCGCTCACTCACTCACTCTGGGAACCGATGGCTTCACTGAGATATTACATCATCGCTTACAACTGCTGTGTGTGTGTGTGTGTGTGTGTGTGTGTGTGTGTGTGTGTGTGTGTGTGTGTGTGTGTGTGTGTGTGTGTGTGTGTGTGTGTGTGTGTGTGTGTGTGTGTGTGTGTGTGTGTGTGTGTGTGCGTGTGTGTGCGTGTGTGTGTGTGCGTGCGCTCCCCCATGCCTCATCTGTGTGTATGTCATTCAATAGCTTTACTCATCTGCAAGCTCTGCTTTTCACAGTACTTCCCCCCATTTCCACTGGATCAGCACTGGGCCTTTTACTGAATGTTTAAAAAAAGAGGTGTGTGTGTATGTGTGTGTGTGTGTGTGTGTGTGTGTGTGTGTGTGTGTGTGTGTGTGTGTGTGTGTGTGTGTGTGTGTGTGTGTGTGTGTGTGTGTGTGTGTGTGTGTGTGTGTGTGTGTGTGTGTGTGTGTGTGTTTGTTTGGGGTGGTGCATATGGAGTGCCATGAGAACAGCAGTAGAGGAAGAGGGATTGTCTTCATCAAAAGCAAACTGCTCCTTGTGTCCGTGTGGAAATGTGTCTTTGATGTTCTGTCATTCTTGGAGGAGTTCAGCTATTGTCTGCCCACTGTAACCACTGTATGCATGCATGCACGCACGTACACTTTGCTGTCTGTCTGTCTGTCTGTCTATCTGTCTGTCTGTCTGTCTGTCTGTCTGTCTGTCTGTCTGTCTGTCTGTCTGTCTGTCTGTCTGTCTGTCTGTCTGTCTGTCTGTCTGTCTGTCTGTCTGTCTGTCTGTCTGTCTATCTACTGATATCTACCTGTCTTTCTGTCTGTCTGTCCGTCTGTCCGTCCATGTGTCTATCTATCATCTATCTGTCTATCAACTATTTATCCCTCTGTGTTATACACACACGCACACACGCACGCACGCACGCACGCACGCACGCACGCACGCACACACACACACACACACACACACACACACACACACACACACACACACACACACACACACACACACACACACACACACACACACACACACACACACACTCAATGCAGAGACCTTGGCCAGTAGTTCCCTGGGGATTCAGGGAGTTTCCTCACAGGGTTGAGTGTACTGCTTTGGTTAGGGCTGAGCTAGCACACACACACACACACACACACACACACACACACACACACACACACACACACACACACACACACACACACACACACACACACACACACACACACACACACACACACACACACACACACACACACACACACACACACACACACACACACACACACGCGCGCGCGCGCACACGCACACGCACACGCACACAAACTTTGGACCCCTTCGGGCGGACACAAACACACAACAAAGTTTACTACCAAATGCACCCTTTGATCTTGACAGAAAATGTGGGTGGATTAATAACCTTTCAGCTTCAAAGGGTCCTGTCCAGTGTCTGTCCACCCATGCAAGTATCTCCCCTGCTCCAAAAAGAAAAATGTACAGTATGTTTCAAAAACACACTGTGTTTGTCAAATTCATTTCCGGGGGACCAAAACATACTTCCAAATATATTGGTTGGCCTGTTCTTTTATGTTTGGAAAAGTATGTATCAAAATGTGTATTTCTATACAGTCTCACTGTACATTTGGAGATACAAGTACATGGAATTGGAAATATAAAGTAGCCTTCATCTTTCAGAAAGAAAGAAAGACAACACATTCTAACAGTTAATAAAAGAGCAATCAGCATAAAATACCAAATTGAAAGCACATTTTTCATTAATTCAATTATTTCTTAATTTATTGGCTCTGGATCAAATGTATCCAAAGCAAACACAGGAGACACTGAATGCCTCAAGAGTCATACTGCACTTTAACTGGAGACTGTGTGAGATCGCCCTCTTGTGGCTAAACCTGATAAATACAACCCAATTCAGAACAGGGTAATAACAGAAAGCCCTGATTCCTGCTTTGTAAATGCACACTTACATTGTACTTAGTCAATACTCTATAACACAGCTTATTAGTGCTCTACGTGTATATCCTCTCTGTCGGGTGGAAACCTCACTTGTCCAAAACTGTTACCTTTCAGGATTCAAATCCAAAATCAGCAAAAGTAACAGAGCTACAAGCTGGACTACTCCAGTCCATAAGCTACATGCAACTGGAGCAGAGTGAATCAGTCATGGCCAGATACTTCTGGGATCAGTGGAGAGGGAGGCACGCTGCAGCTGTTCCTCGCCTCAGAGCTCATTTGTATCATGATTGTGGTTGCTGGTGCTGGTGCTGGTAGCCTACTGGTTGCTGGTGGTACAACAAGCGTAATGGAGCTTTAGTCTGAAGATAAGAAGTGATGTTCTAGAGGCCTCGTGTGGCCAGACTATATCACTGGGCAATTTTTCTTTTTGCACTGGAAGATTTGTCTGGTTCCAGGCTAATGTTTCAGAGGCCTCTCCAGGGGTGAAGACTTTAATGCATTTCTATGTTTATATATATATGATATTTTAAATTAGAACAATAATACTTTAAATGAAAGTCCCCAAGGCCTTTTTGTGTTATCTTTTTAGCCTTAACCTTAATGTCTTACTGTACTGTTTAAACTGCTTTATTAAAAGGTGCTAAGTACAGATTAAGACTTATGTTTCAATGTAACATCAAAACATCAGTCTTGATTCGTACTTAGCACCTCTAATAAAACAGAGATTTAAAGTGGCAATGTAACTTTTTTGAATTAATACATTTTTATTTTGTCCAATCTGTATGGTAGAGTATGTTAATACTCCTCTATTGATACATTTAGATCGACACAGGATCAATGGTAAAAATGTCAGTACTGCCACTTGCGCAGAAAAACGTGTTCAAATCTGGGGTAGAAGAGGAAAGTTACATTGTGCTGCTTTAAGACTTATATGCTTCAATGTCACTAAATCTTCATCCGACTCTGATGAACCTTTAATAAACACCTTTACTAAAAAAGGGATTTAAACAGTTAGTATACTGCTCCAGTGCTCTCCGTTTTACTAAAACAATTGAAGGGTGTTTGACCCTGCTGGTATATGACCCATTTGTGTCCTCTCTTTCTTCCACCTCTCTCCATCATGTTACAATGAGCTATGGGTCCTCTGTGCTGACTGGTAATTAAAATGAGCTTTGACATGCAAACAGGAGGACAAGGCACCTCAATTAGTCAGCAGCTCCTCGTTCTAATGAGCTTCCACCCAGTACACAACAAGCACACAGCATGTTTCAAGGTGTCCACTAGATCCAGACCGATGTATCCGTCTGGCCGATTTATCGGCCATTATTTGCCTTTTTTATTGTTGTTGATTACATTGGTATCTGTGATTACCATTGTGTACTGATTTAAAAGTAAATAAAAACACATTTCAAGAATAGCAGATCAGCTATTTTAGAATTTTGTGTTTTAACCCATTAAAACCAGGAAAGAATCTGTGTCATTTTAGATTTGAGCTATATAGCAACCTATGTGTTTTGAAAACTCTTAGGATTTAGAACAGTGGTTCTCAAAAATAGCAGATCTACAATCTCACAGTGCGTCACTTCTGCTATTTTGGCACGAAAGGTTTGAGAACTACTGGTTTAGAAGGCATTAGTAGAATCGGCCTCAGGTCTTAATGGCTTAAAAACATTCATCAAATCTTAAGTTTTTCAAAATTGACTGGAATTGATTTGCACTTTTTAACAAAAGATCTCCAAAATCGGAATCGGCATCGGACCAAAAAACCTGACATGGATCAGGGGCTCCTCTAGTCTGGACCCTCCGTTGTGGATGAGCTGAATCAGGCTGTCTCCGTGCTTACTAAGTCATTATTCATCCTCATTATATACGCTCATGTCACCGTAGAGTACAAGGCAGCAGGGGGGGGGGGGGGGGGTCAAGTGGACATCTTCCTTATAGCTGATTAAGAGGGAGATCCCATTTCACTTTGAGTGGAAGAAAAGTGACCACCACTGGAGAGACACACTGACTCTGCACCGGGGGCTCTCACGCTCTTACACTCACACGTACACACACGCGCGCACACACACACACACACACACACACACACACACACACACACACACACACACACACACACACACACACACACACACACACACACACACACACACACACACACACACACACACGCACACACACACACACACACACACACACACACACACACACACACACTCTCTCACACACACACACACACACACACACACACACACACACACACACACACACACACACGATATGATACACACACACACACACACACACACACACACACACACACACACACACACACACACACACGCACACACGCATGAGCGTGCAAACTCTCAAATGCACATGCACACGCACTTGCACCAAATGAGAAGAACAGAGAGGGAAGGAAACATGCTGCAAAGGTAGAGACTTACAGGTATGATGTTTTTAAAAAAAAATGCTACTCTTTCATGCTTGAGGCGATAATAAAGTGAGTAGTAGATATGAGATCAGAATTGACTTATAGATACATATTTTGTATACGTTTATTTATCCTCAAGTGGGAAGTTATTTCGTACCACAAACACATAATACATACAGAATTGTGACAAGCTCTCGCACTCTGACACCCCCTCCTGTCATCACAGCTTGTACATGACAGGACAGGACATACTGTAAGTGTGACTGCTGCCCAAAAATACAAGGTTGTTCTACTAGAGATCATGTAAGTATAATGGAGTAATGTTTTACATGTCGCTGCTTTTCACACAGACGTACACCGTGTGTGTACACACACACACACACACACACACACACACACACACACACACACACACACACACACACACACACACATATGCATATATACAGTATGCTAAATATAGACTCACAAATGCACATGCATGCGTGCACGTAAATGTACACACGCGTGCACTGTGTGTGTGTGTGTGTGTGTGTGTGTGTGTGTGTGTGTGTGTGTGTGTGTGTGTGTGTGTGTGTGTGTGTGTGTGTGTGTGTGGGGTCCCTGGTGAGTGGTGTTTAATAGTTGATAAGGTAGTTCTTTACTTGGCAGGTCTGCTGCCAACACAGCACACTGCTAATACAGACAGACAGACAGACAGACAGACAGACAGACAGACAGACAGACAGACAGACAGACAGACAGACAGACAGACAGACAGACAGATAGATAGACAGACAGACAGACAGACAGAGACCTCTTACACAACAACCTCTACTACAGAAAAATAGTTGTTCTGATACCGATACAAGTATCAGAAAAGACTCCAAAACTGCCTAGAATGCTGGTATCGTATCGGCGAGTACGCAAGTCTATATGCACTGATCTGATCCAATACCATATAATTCATCATGTGGTGATAGGTCATTTATTTACAAAAGGCCCTGTTAGGGTCCGTTTGGTTCCATTTGTATACTGTCAGAGTTACAGACTTGTAAGGGTCAATTTAGAACCCCCCCCCCCAAGGAACCATGAGAGTCCCTGGACCCCACTTTGAGTACCACTGGAATAGAGGACACATTGTCATTAAATCGACCGTTTGAATGTTTCACCTTTGGCATCAGGGTAAAACCCGTAATATTCCCAAATTTAAGTGTTTTTCTTTATCACTAAAGCTGTTGTCCATGCTGGCATTGATTTCACTGAGTACCGTGCTGTGACGCATAACTCCCGCTGTAAAAGAAGATGCAGGCTTATTTAATCCAATAATGGTCGTTAATGTTTCACCTTTGGCATCTGGGTAAAGCCCATAATATTCCCAAATACAATACAAGAGGTTAGGTGTTCTTTCCTTTATCTCTAAAGTCAGTCGTCCATAGTTACTGTATTGATTTCACTGAGGTCAGTGCTTTGATGTACTGTAACTCCCGCCGTAAAAGACGATGGAGGTTTATTTCTGTATCTTCTCTGTATGCCACAATAGTCCAACTCTCGATGTTTTTAAAACAGATATAAGCAACTTGTTTTGTCAATCATGCACACTGGAATAATGTTATGATTGAAGGGCACTTTGTGACAAAGAGGTCTCAAAGGAAAGTCAAGCTTCACAATGCACACCTTCTCCATGCCATATTTGTCACGGTGTGTGTTAACACTCGGTAACATTTGTTACAATCTGGCAGTGAATGAGTCGAAAGAGTCCAGTTTTATGGGCAGTGGCTTGATTGGGGAAGTTGCCACAGGTGAGTAATGAGAAGGGAACTGTTGGGCTGATGAGGCAGTTGGAGACAGGTGTGAATGGGACTGAAGTGTGGTGCAGAGCCTTCTATTAGAGAGTTGCGCCCATGAGGGGTCAGAAACAGCGTCGGTCACGTGGTTCATGTACAGTAGCTGGAAATAGTGACAAGGAGCCGTCGACTTCAATGCATTCCATGAACTTCCGGTTTAGGGATTTGTCACTATTCGCCAATGTATGTGTATGTAGAAGACCTGGCCCGAAGAAGTGAACGGAGTTGGCGTAACTCTCTAATATATGGCACTGGTGTGGTGGAATAGAATGTGGGAGTGGCCAGAGTAGAGAGACAGAAAGAAGCAGGGAGAGGGAAAGACACAGAAAGAAAGAAATAGACAGGTAGAGACATAGATATAGAAACCTAGATACCTCATTGGCCGCTGCAGTTCGTTGGAGCGACCTGTATCACGGCAGCCATATTAGAGGGGGCACGCTGCCACTCAAAGTGACTACTGGCCAATCACAGCGCGTTGACCACTGGCCAATCACAGCACAGTCTTTTCCAGGACGTGTCAGAATCTAATTGTCCCGCCCCCACTTTCCTCTGATTGGCCTACCGAACGTCCCCATATGTCTATGGGTAAAGAGACAGACCGTGACAATATTAGGGCATCGACTTCCCTGAGTGGCCAGCCCTACCCATCGGCCGTGCGGATTGCCCAAGCTTCGTGTGGCATTTGTGCCGCAGTACCAATATAAGGGCAAATAGGACATTCTTTTACAGAGCAAGACTCAACTAACCCAGCTTTATACACGGTGTTGCGGATTGTCTCTGAAATGTTGCGTTGGGCGGTGCACCTGAAAGAGGGACCAAAGAGAGACTACCATCATGCACCCGTGGCGGTCGGACACAAGGTGTATTCCTTCGGAGGGAACTTTTACAGGGAGACCTACATGGATCGGATCGAGGTACACGTCTTCAACACAATGTCGTTGCGCTGGGCCAAGCTGCCGCCGGCGTCGAGCGAGGTTCCCTCCATTCGCCACGGCCACACGGCCGTGCTAATAGAAGACATCATCTACATCTGGGGCGGCTTTAGTTACACAGGGGAGGACAGCAACGTGCTTTATGAATTCGATGTCGACACCCACAGATGGCTCAAGCCCAGGATTTCCGGGACCGTTCCGGGGGTGAGGCGCGACCACTCGGCCTGTGTCCTGGGGAGAGTCATGTATGTCTTCGGAGGATTCAACTGGATGACCGGGTGTTCTAATGACATCTACAAGCTGGACACCACCGTAATGGTCTGGTCTTTAATTAACACCGGAGGCACTCCCGCACATATTCTATCGTGTCACTCTGCCACCATCATTGGGACAAAGATGTTTGTATTCGGGGGCCAGGACAACAACAACATCAGCGTGTTTGACACGGAGACCAACTGCTGGCTGAACACTCCTCCTGCGAAGCTCATCCCGGAAGGACGCAAGTGTCACTCAGCCTTTGCCTACAATGGAGAGCTGTACATATTTGGCGGCTATAACTTCGACCAGACCTTCTATGATCTGTGGAGATTCAATCCAGAGACCTTCTCTTGGAAAAAGGTCGAGCCCAAGGGGAAAGGCCCGTGTTGGAGGTTTGGGATGTGCTGTTGCATGGTGGGAGATCGTATCATCCTCTCTGGGTTATACACACCCGATGATGACCTGTATATCTTGGACTTTAGGCCTAGTCTGAAGACATTGTGCAAGCTAGCGGTCACTCAGTTCAGTCTGGAGCAGTCGGGGCTCCCTCACGCCATTAGGTGGGAGCTGGCAGCCTTGACTGACACCGGCAACAGAGCAAACAACATAGCTGACTTAAAAAATAAAATTAAAAAAATAACCGTGAGCCCAATAAGAAAATATATATAAATAGAAAAATATAAAAAATAAGATGACAATAGCAGAGAACAAGTTCCAGGCAATGGAACAGAAGAAAGTAGGAGATCACCACCCTTAAAAAAGGAAAAGCAGAATACTGGAATGTGCAGTAACGCCCACAACTAGCAGCGTCATACGGGAGAATAAAGAACTCAAAGAAGATGTTTGAGAATAGAAACTCTGCCAAGTTGATCTCCATCAGGAATGAATGTATAAACAAAAGGGTGCTTTGGGCAAAGGAACTGAAATGTATGGAAGAGGACTTCATGAAACAGTTGTTTGTAGATGAGAGGAACTGGGAGTGGGAGAGGGAAACAACTGCAAAGGTGGAGACTTTTGATGTTTTTTAAAAATGCTGCTCTTTCATACTTGAGCCAATAATGAAGTGAGCAGTTGCGTGCGTGCGAGCAATTGACTCATATATCAGAGAGAGAGGTATAGATATATATATATATATAGATTAGTTTATTTGTCCTCATGTTTGAAGTTGTTTTCCACAGTAGGTGCATACCACAAACACATAATATACAGCTTTTTACAGTCTGTAGATTGGCCTTTTATTTTTTTTGCAGTTCCTTTCTATAGGCTTTTCAGCTGTGTCCAAACAAATACAATTCACGAGCTCTCGCACTCTGACACCCCTTCCTGTCATCATAGTTTTAACGTGACAGGAAATAAACTGACTGCTGCCCAAAACTACAAGGTTGCTCTACTAGAGATCATCTAAAAGTATATGGAGTAATGTTTTACATGTTGCTGCTTTTCACCAGACCCCCCAGGATATATCTCCCAGATAGTACACCGCCCCCACTGGACCACCCCCACTGACACAGCCCATAGTTACATCTCATCATTCTTGGAATAAACTCCCAAAATACGTAAGACAGGCAGCCTCTGTAGATAGCTTTTAACGCACAGTTCAGGACCTATTTCTTCACTCTTGCTTTTAGTTGATTTTTTTAATCTCTGTGTTGTTATTCATGTCCTCACTGTTTTTGCCTGATTCACTGCCTTTTTTTACTGTATTTTATTTTTTGGGCGGTGAAACCGCCCCTATAAGTGAGATTTGGAAAAATGTACATTTTCCTGCGCTGTGATCTGGGCCCAGGAAATTAGTAGAATTATCCTGCGCTGTGATTGGCCAATCACAATCTATTCAGGACTGTGATTGGCCAGTGTCACATGACACATGTGCATAGCCCTATATAAGCAACCATAACTTGAAAAAAAACAAATATTTGTTTTTTTCAAGTTATGGTTTCGTCCATCATAAAGAGTGTTTCAATAAATGTATTTATCTTTTGTACATGATTGGTTGACTCCATTCAGTATTGTGATTAGCTAGGAATACACCGCCCACTTCACACAGGGTGTGATTTTTTATATTGTTTTATGCTTTTGTTTTTCTTTTTTGCTTTATTGTTAAATTATTTGTACTTTTTCTGTAAAGCACTTGTGCTTTATTCTTGCTCTGTAAAGCACTTTGAGCTGCATTTCATGTCATGAAAGGTGCTACAAATAAAGTTTTTTATTATTATATTATTATTATAATTTTTGGAATTTTTGGGCCTCTGGACCCTATCACACCCGATCAAGTATTTGCCTCACACTCGAGGTGGCCAAGGTCCGCTCTGAACTTGGTAAATCTGCATTTAATTTCTGTGGCCTTACCACATGGAATGCCCTGCAGAATACATTGAGTTTAACCACTCTAGTGCCCTTGAGTCGTTGTAGAACCCTGCATGGTGACCAAACAGGTCACCACAATACATACAGTATGTAATTGTTTTTAGAAATTTGTTTTAAATTTGTCTTGTTTTTTTTATCTGTACATTTTACATTTACTGTATGCCTTTTATTTTTTCCCAATTCCTAAATTGTCATTTTTTTTCCAACATTGTTGAATGCATTGTATCCGACGACACTGCAAATGGGTTTAACTACGGCTGGTGAGTATTCTGAGACAGTCTCGAGTTGTCTTGCAGCAGTGGTGTGCACGCACACACACACACACACACACACACACACACACACACACACACACACACACACACACACACACACACACACCTCCTAAACAGAAAATGAACCGATCCCGAATCAATAGTCCTCTTAGTCAATACTGCTATTGTCTGGCTTAGCATTCGTACACACTGTACTGGGTGTAGAAATAAAGCACAGGTTGAACATCAACAGAAAGTCTTTGTTTATTCACAAAAAGGAGGGAAAGGGGGCAACACAAATCCTTCCAAGTCCGGGGAACAACGCCTTCGTTGTGTTTCAGCGGCTTATCTGTAAAAAGCAGGCAGAGGTTTAGTCCGTGCTAAAATACCTTCCCGGTCTCCAGCTAAAGCACATGAGCCCAGAGGGTCTGTCTGTGTGTCTCACTACTGTGTGTCAAAAGAGGGCCTTTGGCCTGTAGGTCTACTCAGTGTTCCATGGGGTATAGGTGTGTGTCCTTACCACGCCCGGAGTAATTCGGTCCAGTAGTACCTTCCCTCAATAACCTGGCCAAGCCTTTGCCCCTTCTTCTGTCTGTCAGCAGCTGCTGCATTGTGCTCTGTCTCCACAACACACACACTCACACTTGCATGCATGTAAACAATAAACATACACGCGTACATGTATGCACCATCCAAATGTGTGACACACTTGCTTATACTTTGTAATGCCGATGGAGTGTTTCACTCAGATTTTAAAGGTATCATGACATTCATTTTCACTTTTTTTATTTTCAATGTTTTATTTGGGGTTTTATGACCTCAATTACACCCAAAAAACCTGAACTTAGAACATTCAGTGGATTTTCTGTGGTCTGGGGTTTTCTGAATAATTAGGCTGAAAAGTAATCTGAGCTTGGCCCTTCGACAGTGAGGTCACAGTCGATTAATCCCGCCCACTCTCCTCCTCGCCCCTCCCCTCCCCTATCCTTTCCTTTGGGGGGGGCGGAGCAGAGGCGATGATTGACAGGCAAAATCCCTCACCAGCGACACCCGCAGGCAAAGATTTCTTTTTTCATTGCAGTTGAAAAGGCTTTAGAAATGTGAGAGAAAAACACCTGCCATTGATCACTGGAATGGAATTTTCACTTACATTTTTTTGTACACTTTTGAAGGACCAGGACAAAGACTTTGAATGTGGTGTAAAAGTGAATGTCATTAAACCTTTAAGGTCAGCAGGAGCGACGCAGCCTGTTTGTGTGTGTGTGTGTGTGTGTGTGTTTGCTATGCTTAATGCATGAGCTATTAAAAATTAAATATACTGTAGCAGCAACAAGACAATCAACTGGAACGTGAAAGGTGTGTTAGGAGAGAGAGAGAGAGAGAGAGAGAGAGAGAGAGAGAGAGAGAGAGAGAGAGAGAGAGAGAGAGATGGAATACAAATACAAAGAGACAGGTGAGCAAAAGTAGAACGACAGAGGCAGAGGATAAAAGAAAAATACAGACACAGACGCACACACAGGTAGATGGTTGTGTAAGCAGAGCAATTTAGCTAGCACTCCCACTAATTGACAACTAAATAACCCCTGTGTGTGTGTGTGTGTGTGCCATCTGGCCAGGTGCCTTGTGAGTATTAATACACATGATTAGCCCTAGATGTCTCCAGTGCGTTCCTGGCCATTTGCATATTTGTGGCTGCCGTCTTATTCTCAAAGTGTGCAATTAAGGTGTGTGTGTTTTTCAGGCTGTCAAAAGTGAAGTCGTTCTATGTCTCTTTCTTTTTCTTTCTTTCTTTCTTTCTTTCTTTCTTTCTTTCTTTCTTTCTTTCTTTCCCGTCAGTTTTTGTTTCCCGTCAGTTTTTGTGTTTCCATTCTCCTCAATAACTTTTCTCTCCCTGAATTTCCATCACACTAAGCTTTTCACGTATCAGAGAAGCAGTGAACATGCATGGAGAGAGTGGGAGTGGTGCCAATTCCATGTGTGTGTGTGTGTGTGTGTGTGTGTGTGTGTGTGTGTGTGTGTGTGTGTGTGTGTGTGTGTGTGTGTGTGTGTGTGTGTGTGTGTGTGTGTGTGTGTGTGTGTGTGTGTGTGTGTGTGTCTTGTTTTGACAGCATATTCTGTCGGGTGGAAACCTCCCAAAACTGTAACTTTTCAGGAATCAAATTCAAAAGTAGCAGATCTACAAGCTCAAAACGCGTCGCGCCACGTTTCAAGCTTGTAGATCTGCTACTTTTGATACTTTTGTGTCTCACTGTAGTATGATCAAGTAGGGCGTTACGTAATTTACAAAAAAAAACACAAAAAGCTAGAGTATGGAGATAAGAGGTTTCTAACCGAAAGCAGGGATATGCAGTGCAAGAAGGCTATTTTCCTCTAACCACAGGGTAGATCACTGTGGTTTGTGAGAGCAGTGGGGGAATGCCCTTGAACTAAAGATGCACGCACGCGCGCACACACACACACACACACACACACACACACACACACACACACACACACACACACACACACACACACACACACACACACACACACACACACACACACACACACACACACACACACTCAGAAAAAGTGCTTGGCTTTGCATTTCATCAAAATGAAGTCATCACACCACCTGTGTGTGTGCATGTGTGTGTGTGTGTGTGTGTGTGTGTGTGTGTGTGTGTGTGTGTGTGTGTGTGTGTGTGTGTGTGTGTGTGTGTGTGTGTGTGTGTGTGTGTGTGTGTGTGTGCGTGCGTGCGTGCGTGCGTGCGGGCTTACAGCGTTTATTGACACCCGCAACTGATCAACTGTTGCTGTGGTCGAATTTTCTGTCATATGCATTATTAGCACAATATCTTGTTAAGATGAAGATATTTTATGTTTATCAATGTTAAACATAAAAACGGCCCTTGGATGGACCCTTACAGGTCTGTAACTCTGAGAGCGTACAAAATGGAACCAAATGGACCCTTACATGTCTGTAACTCTGAGAGCGGACAAATGGAACCAAATGGTCCATTTGGTTCTATTTGTCCGCTCTCAGAGTTAAATTAACACTGAGGATTTTACAGTGTAGATTGGGGCCCCAGAGATAAGTTGAAAATGTTTTGAGATATTCAGTATTTGTAGATAAATAAATCAGCTTTGTTACATAACTAAATATAAAGGAAACCTGAAGCAAAGCTCATCTGACAGATATGACAGAAATCAATTAAGAGCAGCGTCTGTGATTCCCACTAATCCGTAAAGATAATGTGATTAACTGTAACAAAGGCAGAACTAATCTAGCACAATGGTTCTCTAAGTGGGCCCGGGGACCCCCAGGGGTCCTTGAGTATGTTCCAGGGGGTCCCCAGCAAAATGAGGCACAGCTTAACCATTTTAACCCTATTTTATACTTCAGCTATTAAAAAATAGCTCAAGTATAGCCGATCTATAAGCTCTCAACACTATCCAAAGTCATGGGGAGTGCGGAAGAAGAAGAGAGTGCAGGCAGGGTGGGACGGATGGAAGAAAGTGTCAGGAGTTATCTGTGACAGAATGGTACCAGCAAGAGTGAGACGGAAGGTGTACACTAGAGTATAGGACGGTAGTGAGACCAGCCATGCTGTATGGCTTGGAAACGGTGGCACTGACGAAAAGACAGGAAGCGGAGGTGGCAGAATTAAGGATGCTACGATTCCCTTTACAGGAGTGACAAGGAAGGACATCAGAAATGACTACGTTAGAAGGTGAGCCCAGGTTAGAAGGTCTGGGGATAAAACAAGAGAAACGAGGTGGTTTGGACATGTGTAAAGGAGGGATGAAGGGGTACATGAGCACTTAAATCTATATACTATAGGCCTACATAGGCTATTTGAAAATAGCAGATCTACTGTACAAGCTCACAACGTGTCGCGAGCTTGTAGATCTGTTATTTTAAAGAAAAACATGAAATAAAATGTGGATTATTTGGAAGATTTTTAAACATTCTAACAACACATATCTGGCACGGGGCTCTCCATG
>NC_137613.1:15333431-15352503 GCF_963280865.1 Gymnoscopelus braueri
TATGTTTAGTAATGGAAATCTAAATCTAAAAAGTAACTTGTAACAAAAGTTTTCAAATAATTGTAGTGAAGTAAAAGTACAATATTTTCCTCAGAGATGTAGTGGAGTAGAAGTAAAAGTATTGGAAATTGAAAATACTCCACTAAAGTAAAAAATACCTCAAAATTGTACTTAAGTAAATGTACTTAGTTACGTTCCACCAATGCAAGTGAATATACTGTATGTAGAGTCCATCAACGATGAATATGAATGAATATATGTGCAGATTATGTCCTAATAGTGACAACATAGGAGTCATCAGAGAAAGTCTGAAGCAGGTGTCACACACTGAAGTGGAAGCAGAAGTCAGAGGTGTGGACGTGAACAGGAAAGGTGACAGTACAGCACGGCACCTTGGTGGAGTGCTGGCGTTGCTCGTGAACCCCGCGTCTGTGTACAGCGTTGCCAGAGTTTGGGAGAGAAATAAGCAACCAGATCTATGAAACCAAGCCCAAAAGAAGGGACTATTATAGGCCACATCCAGATGAGCACTTTAAACCTACTATGTGTAGATCGGCTATTTGAAAATAGCCGATCTACAAGCTCACAGCGACACGTTTTGAGCTTGGTCCCAAAATATTTTCAGATGGGGGGTCCATGGAAATGCATATACATTTTATGGTCCTCGACATGAAAATGTTTGAGAACCACTGGGTTAAACAATAATTACAACATTTGGAAGCAAGCCCAAATAAGCAACTACACTTCAGAAACAATTAAGCCCAAAAAAACGTAACCCGCAACTACTAAAAATGTTGGTAGTTGCGGGTTACGTTTTTTTGGGCTTAATTGTAAAAGCGACTTTACAGAAAACACAGCTGACATTTAGGATCTTGGGGTCAATCTGGCTATCAAAACTCAGGGTTACGGATGTAACCCCGGTTTCTTTAGAATTCGGAGTAACATACTCACTATGGGATATCAGCGCCCCCTGGCGTTGATGCAGAGCTACATACCATAAACTCCCGGGCCATTCATTGGCTGAGAAGGGTATGTCACGTGTCCGGTAGACCGGAAGAGGTATAAAACCTCTTGCGTGACGTGGCTCATCCTCTTTAACACGCTTCCTGCATGCAGATGCACACAAACAGGGGTGTTAGGTGAGTATGTTACTCCGAATTCTAAAGAAACCGGGGTTACATCCGTAACCCTGAGTTTCTTGTCTAATTCTCCGTAACATACTCACTATGGGATACATAAACCCCCCTGGGGCTTATAGCCATACCGAATCTCAGGTCCGCATGCCCCCTAGCCATAAGGCCCCGTCCCCCTGGACGTGACCTTCGGCCTCACGGGCGCCCCAGCCCTCCGGGCCGGGGTGCGGTATATAATTGAAAGAAAAGGACCCTGACAGACCAAGTCTGCCTATTCATCTAATGAACAAACACAAGTCTGACCCATAAGTGAAAACAAGGAAAACAGGGCCTCCTCCCCTGGAAACCTACCAACGGTGGTTCCGAGGGGACTCAAGAGAAGGAAGGTAGAGAAGGGAAAAAAGGCGGGTTACACAAAAGACCTGCCAAACCTCCCCTACCCTAACTAGAGACAGCCGCTATGTCCAGTACAGCGTGCGCCACTGACGCCGCTGCCACATCCAGGCTGTAGAAAGCCGCAAAAGTCGATGGAGACGACCAGTTTGCGGTCGCGCACACCTCCTGGACCGACATTTCCCTGGAGAGGGCCCAGGAAGTAGCCACGCCTCTAGTAGAGTGAGCCTTCAGTCCTTCTGGAACTGGAGCGCCACTACTGACGTAGGCCAGCCTAATGGCATCCACACTCCATCTAGAAAGCGTCGCCTTAGTCACTGCCTTCCTCCGACCATCTGGGCCGAAGGAGACAAAAAGTTGCGACGACGACCGGCCGACCGCCGTCCTCTGGCAGTAGAGCTTCAACGCCCTCACTGGGCAGAGACAGTGCAGCCGCCTATCCTCTGCCGAAGCGAAAGGAGGCGGATGAAAAACTATCAGCTCAACCGGTGTCTGGGTCACCATTCCGTTCTTGGGAACAAACGCCATGTTGGGCTTAACCAAACCCTGCTGTCGTCTCCCAAGAACCTCATGCACTCCGAACTTACTGAGAGCGCATGTATGTCGCTGACCCGTGTAGCTGTAGTGAAAACAACCACAAGAACCGTTTCGAGACTAACGATCTCCAGATCCATAGAGTGAAAAGGCTCGAACGGTGGGAGGCAAAGCGCCCCCAGCACCACCGCCAGGTCCCAGGCCGGGAACAGAGGCCTAGAGACCGGCCTGGCCCGCCTGGCACCGTTCATAAAACTACGCACCAGCGGATGTCGGCCAACCGTCATGTCATCGAAACCCACGTGACAAGCGGAAATGGCCGCCTGGTACACCTTAACCGTCGAGAAAACCAGACCTTGGTTCAATTTGTCCTGCAAGAACATGAGGATGCTGCGTACCGAGGCCCGGAAGGCCTCAACCGGCGGTGACTGACCCAGACACCATGACACGAACAGGTTCCACCTGTCGTCGTACGCAGACCTCGTGGAAAGGGCCCTCGCCCCCTGGATGGTAGCTACCACCTCAGGGGGCAGGCCATAAGAAGTCAAGGTCTCCCCCTCACGGGCCAAGCCCACCGGTCTAGGTCCTGAGGTTGCTTGTGGAAAATTCCGACCCCTGCCTGCCGTAGCAGATCTCTGATCGGGGGGAGGGCCCAGGGCTCGTTGTAGAGGAGAGGATTATTCCTAACCTCCATGCGCCCCACGCCAGTGCCACCAGTGGCACTGACAGTCCGTGGAGTCTGACAAGTTGAGAGGACCAACTCCAGTGACGGGAATGCATAAAGCAGTTCAGTCGGCCAACCTGGCCCAGATCTGGCTTGTTATCTCCGGAGGAGAGGCCAATCTGCGTACCAAAAAATGCCCCTGGACAACAGAGTCGCTCCACTGTTCAGGAGGCCCGGTACCTGTGAGGCTCTGGTTGACGTAAGGCGCGCGTCGCACCACAGCGTCAGATCGCCAGCCAGCCTGTCCAACACTGGAGAGGCCAGGCCTCCCTGCTTTTTGGCATAGCACACGGTCGTGGTGTTGTCGGTTCCGATCAGGACATGACAACCTCAGGTGGACGGGGCTCCAAGAGCCCACATCCACCTCCGGGGAAAAAAGGTCACACGTGGGGTTTGTCCAAACGAAACAGGTGTAAGGCCGAAGTCATGAGACCCGTCGCCTGCACACATAGCCTGTATGTGACTTGTCGCCTCACGCGAGAAGACCCTAGGCCGAAACGCTGTCTATCCCGCCCGGGACAGACGCGCCGTGAGCCTGGTCTAGCCCAGCGAGATCCCCTATGAAGGTGGTCTGCTGAGACGGGACCAAGACGCTCGACGGACGGTGACGGTGAAAAACCCCTCGACGTCAAGTGGGGAAACGGCCACGTCTGTGTGCCGCGCCACCTCCTGACTGTGGTGGATAGAAAGGAACATGGAAATAAGCATTGAAAACAATGCTGGTCCACCCATCTCCTTAACGCACCGTCCGCAGAGAGGGTCATACACCAGTACAACCACAGTGTGTTGTTGTTGATCAGGGGAGCTGACCAGTACAACCACAGTGTGTCACTGCTGTACTGAAAAAACCCCTACACCCACAGTGTACCACTGAAGTACCGGGATAGTAAAACAGTTCCGGACTGCAAACTCTCCAACAAGCTGCCTCAGCAAGCGAGTCAGGAGGGGCCCTGATGTCACCCAGTGCGGACAACGCACACGTTTCCAACTGGACCGTGATGTCGCCACGTGATCCAGCGGACCCGCACATGCGGGGCCGTTAGAGACCGTGGAAGGGTAGCGGTGGAAGGTGGCCACCGTGGTGTTGCTTTAGCGGGGCTGGCTATGCGCTGCACCAAAAAACAACACTGCAATGTGTTGTTGTTAGTGAGGCCAGTTAGCCGCCAATCGAAGCAACAGTAGCCTGACTGGAGGTTCTGCAAACCTAGCAGCTAACAAGCTAGTCAAGGCTAAATCACCATGGGCCAAGAAACGTTGAGATCCGTTTCCAAGGGAACCGGTTTTTTGTGTGTGCGTTGCCATGGGGACCAAAGACGCTACTACTGGGGCTAGCAGCGCTAACCCTGTGTGCGTTGCCATGGGGACCAGCGACGCTGCCACTGCCGCCAGCGGTGCTAACCCTGAGGTGACCGCTCGAGGCAGTAGAGGTACTAACGGTCCGTTAGGACCCGGCGGGGTCACGTGACCGGTCACGGGGACCTTGCCTGACGTCAGCATCCGGTTTGTCCGCCAGCGCAGCCTGTCTGTTTCCATGGAAACCAACGGCGCTGTCACTCTGACAAACGGGGCCGTCCGAAGTAAGCCTACCTTGGCCGTCGCCCTCTCGTCTGAGCCCAAAGGCTCCGGACGGAGCGTCGACAAAGTCGTCCTCCCCTTAGGGAGTGCTTTGTCGCTCGTTAGTGGCGAACGAGGCCTGTAGTCCGTGAGGCGGTACGGCAAAGGGGGCATCTGTCCCTCCAAAATGGCGGAGACAGAGGTCCGCTCTTTGACCCAAGTATTTATTGAGACCCTTCAGATTCAGAATGGGTCGTACCCCCCCCCCCCTTCTTTTCCACCAGAAAATATTACGAATAGAAAACCAGTTGGTTCCGATTCATAGATAGTTCTCTGACTATGTTACTCTGAATTCTAAGGAAACCGGGGTTACAACGTAACCTCGCGTTTCTTGACAAATTCTTCGTAACATACTCACTATGGAGAGAGAGTGAACCCCCTCTCTCAGAGACCTGGTTGCCTTACCCTCTGCATGAGAGGAACAACACCGTGTCCGACATAGGAGATTATATGCATAAGAGCACGTGGAAAACACACCAGTACAACTGTAGATCATTTCTATTGAATCAGAAAGGCTTCCCAACAACGCTGCTTTTAAGAGGTTATAGAAGTGTTAACTTATTAATCAAAGTTATGACAGACAACGACGAATATAATCACATATTAGTTTATTCACATAGTCAGCCATACATAAGCCAATAACACAAGCTGAAGCAGACCGCTGCAGGTCTGCCTAGGATTTCACAGGATTCAGGGTGTCTTTATACATGAGATGAATGTCGTCACAGTGTAATCCAAGTACATTCATTAATGTTATTCATAGAACAATTTACCCATCTGAGAGCTTTGACCTCTCCAAGTCCATGTCACATTGACTGGTCAAACCGGGAACCCCTGTCTTACATTTGCCAGTTCTTGTCTATAAGTAACCTGTTGACTTTAGGATGGGATATCCTAATGTCCGAATCTATGTTGTGCTGTGTCACAAGTCATGCATCTTAACTCGTGTGTCTAGGTTCTTATTACTGTGGTGGTCCGTGTATTTTGCAATGAGTCTTTCACAACTCCAGGTATGACATTACGTTACTGAGCGGACTGGGTGAGAGTTTAGAGTGTCAGTTTGCAGCAGGCTGCAACCTTTCCCGCCTCTGCCTCTGTCCTTCTGTCACCCTGTATCTGTCAAGGCCTCTTACCCAGCTCTCTACTAATACATTCAGAAAGTGGTAAACTTCATATATAACACTAAAAGAGTACAACACAACCACAATGTGTTGTTGCGGATCAGGGGAGTTGATCAGTACAATCACAGTGTGTCACTGCTGTACTGAAAAACCCTGTACACACACAGTGTAACGCTGATGTACTGGGATAGTAAACAGAAGTATCGGAAGTAATTCTTTAATAGCGCCCAAGCTCAAGAGGAAGGAGACTTCCTCCCTCAGAGTATTGGCTGCTGGACCCCTTGCACGGGAAAACAATACTTTTTCTGTCACGGGGGGTTTTGTGGAGAAATGCAGCCTGAAACCCTTTAGTATTGTGAGCAATACCTAAGGATTCGAATTTGCAAACCTTCCATTGCTCCACACACCGAGCGAGTGGCTTGGACGATGACGTCAACGGCCGCTCGGAGAGTGGGAGCGTTGCCATGGGGACCGTTGCCATGGGGACTGCCGCCGGCGGTGCTAAACCTCGGGCCAACGGAGGACTCGGAGGAGTCACGAGACTGGCCACGGGGAAAAACCCCGGCGTCAGAGTTAAGCCCAAAGATATATACAGTGAAAACTAGATCACACCACTGGATATATATATCAATGGTTAATCCTACCTTGGCCGTCGCCAGAGTGTAGAAGAGAGAGTAACGTCACGCTTTGATCTCGCCGCAAAGCGGGCCTCTATGGGCTATAGTTCCAACATTGGAACTATCTCATTGACGTAGACAGAGCACTTCCGCATTCCATTCTCACAATGGGATCGACGCTACTGTCATTACTCTCTTCCTAACTTACTCTGGCCGCCGCCATCTTGTCTAAGCCCAAAGGCTCTGCATGAAGTGCCGACAAAGTCGTCCTCCCTAGGAGGTGCTTTGTCGCCCTCCAGCGGCGAACGTGAGGCGGTACGGCCAAGGGGTCATGTCTGACCGAAGTACTTCCGGTTCACAGTGGTGCTTGGGCACTTCCTGTGGGACGGATGCCTGTGAGGCGACAAAACCTTCCTCCCCGTAGGGGATGCTTTGTCGCTCGTTAAAGGCGAACGTGGCCTGCAAATCGTGAGGCGGTGCGGGAAAGGGGGCATCTGTCCCTCCAAAACGGCGGAGACAGAGGTCCGCTCTTTCTGACTCAAGGACTTCCGGTCCACAGTGGCGTTTCGCTGCAACCCGTGAGACGGAAGCCTGTGAGGCGAAAGGCAAAACCGACGTGACCCCATTCCACTGGCGCATTTGCGCCCTCTGGCGGACAGGGGTGATGTCGGTTTTTATATTACCTTCATTCGATCCAAAAACATGCACAGATGTTATCCAACAATGTCTAGAACACCGGGACTCGGGTGTTCCAGACATTGTGGCTTATGAATCGAGAACGTTGATACATTACATGCACAGATATCATCCCATCAATGTCTGGGATACCGGAGTTCGGGCATCACAGACATTGTGGACTTATACACAGAGAGCATTGGAGCAGAGAAGCCCGCTTGCAGGGGACTCCATTGCTCCGCTGCTCTTTCAGATGTTATCCAACAATGTCTAGAACATCGGGACTCGGGTGTTCTAGACAGTGTGGGCTTATGTAATTGAGAACGTTGATACATTTACATTACATGCACAGATATTAGCCCATCAATGTCTGGGATACCGGAGTTCGGGCATCACAGACATTATGGGCTCATATACAGAGAGCATTGGAGCAGAGAAGCCCGCGGTAGGGGACTCCACTGCTCCGCTGCACTCAAGCCACGTGAAAGAACGAGATCGTTTGTAACATGTAACACATTTATTTCTTTGGCAGAAAAAAAATTGTACTTTTAAACACACATTCGTTTTCATTAAACATGGCCTTCTGGCAGTCGAGGAGCCGTCCATCTTGTCCATCGAGGCCTGTAAAGCCACGGTCCTCCTCCCCAGCACGGCCGGGGGGGAGGGGGGGGCTGAATCGGTCTGTGCACCGGTGAGAGTCTGCTAATGTGCTAAATGTACTTGGGACATGAGTATGAAACAAGAGCAGGCACAGAAACAGTAAACAGCATGAACGTTTTAACATATTCTTATGACAAAACAACATGTGTCCCAATGGCGCCCGATGAGCCTGTCCAAGGTCTTCAGAAGCCCCCGAGGTTTGCTCGATACACAGAGTGAGAAGGCTAACAAGCTGGTGTTATCCTAGCGAGGCAAGCTAGGCTAGGACAACGCTGTTAATAACCTGTTGCATGGGTGTTAAGCCAACAAAACACTGCCTGACTAAGGCGACGTTAACCTAGCGAAGCAGCTAACGTAGCTAGTCTGGGCTAACTCACTCACGAGCTTCTGCCTCGTTCTCCCCTCGCCTATGCTGCCGTCGCCGGAGCCCCTTCGTTGTCTCCTGGCGACGCACCGCTGGCCCGGTACGCTTGCTGTGGCAGCGGAGTAGACGGCTGGGAAGAGGGGGAGGAAGTGCCGCTAGGTAGTTGCACCTGGGTGGTTCCCCCAGGCACGGTGCTAGCGGCTGCTGCAGTGCTGCGTAGCACGGCTTGTGTAGCAGCCTGGAGGTGCTGCGAGCGGGGGCTAACGCCGCTCGCAGCCGGGACTGCCGGAGGGCCCATTGTGGACTGTGAGCGCACGTGGTGGGCCCCACCACCCACGTTCCCTGGGCCGTGTTGCTGGATCCGCGACGACCGGGGACGAGACGCGCTGCCCTGGCTAAGCGGCTATCGAGGTGCAGCGTGGAGAACAGCGCAGTCCTCGCAGCGTCCCGGTGCATCTTGGAAATGCCTCGGCCCTGTAGAGACCGAGGCACGAGATGCAGAAACCACGAGGGTCATCCCCGGCGATCATCAAGCGGCAGAGCAGCAATACGCAGGGACGTGGAACCTCCATCTCGAGCTAACCTGTTAGCTTTCAGCCGCAAGGCTAAGAGCGCGGAAAACTCAAAGGAGGAAAACTTGCTTTAGCAGTAAAAGAAAGAAAGAGAAGATAGCCGCGGGAGCGGAAATAATAAAACTTTTTTTTTTTAATAGGAGGAAAACCCGTTGGTTAGTACAAGTACCACCGAGTGGGCTAAAGCTGGTTTCTGTCCTGATCAAAGTTACGTTTGTTATTATTAAGGTATGTCTTGAGCTGTTGCATCTGCCATGCAGAGAAGCGAAAGAGGATGAGCCACGTCACGCAAGAGGTTTTATACCTCTTCCGGTCTACCGGACACGTGACATACCCTTCTCAGCCAATGAATGGCCCGGGAGTTTATGGTATGTAGCTCTGCATCAACGCCAGGGGGCGCTGATATCCCATAGTGAGTATGTTACGGAGAATTAGACAAGAAACACCTCTATAACAGCACCAAGCTACGGATCTTCAACACCAACGTGAAGCCTGTCCTGCTCTATGGCTCTGAAACATGGAAGACCACAGAGGGCCTCAAGATCCAGGTGTTTATTAACAAATGCTTGTGTTACATCCTCAAGCTGTGGTGGCACATCAAAACCACAAATGAGGAGTGGAGGATCACAAACCAGGACAATATAGCCACTACCATCTAAAGGAGAAAGTGGAACTGGATAGGCCACACCCTTAGGAAGGACACAAATAACATCACGAGACCGGCCCTGGACCAGGAGACAGGGTAGGCCGAGACGTTCCACACTCCAAGACGTAAAGAACTTGGAGTTCTGTAGTTTGGAATTCTTAAATTCTTGGAGTTTGAGCTGGCAGGAAGCAAAAGCCCAGGCCCAGAAGAGAGTGAGATGGAGAGCTCTGGTGAACGCCCTACCCCTCAACGAGGGTAAAGAGGAGTCAAGTCAAGTCAAGTTAGAAAAAACAAACAATCCCAAAGTCTCTTATAATAAGCAGACATGGCAACACTGTCTGTGTTTATGTGGAAATAGATTGTCTGTCTGTCAACGAGGCCGGGGCACCAGTCGCGTTCCTGTCACCACCCACACCTGCCAGCGGAGTGCCACTCACCATGCAGGCCCCGGCACAAGTCTGAGACGTCTAGCAGGATTCACATCACTGCCTCTACTGTCTGCCACTTCCCTCCCACACGAAGACACCGATCCTTTACCTGTCTGTGTACCGCACGGAATCACGCTCTTATCTGTCATGTTGTTGTTGCTTCCATCAGCTTCCCTCTCTCCTCCCCTCTGCTTGTAGCCTCCGCAGGGTTCGATTTGTTAAAAAAAAAAAAAAAAAACTAATTAAGCCCTCATACTTCACATGACAAATAGCAAAAATAGCCAACGTACTAGCTGTCACAATCTGTTACGATGTGAGCTGATTGTGAGCTTGTCGATTTTTGCTATTTTTATTAAAAAAGCTGTCAAAGGTCATGTCTCACCTAGACACAGGATCTGACACGAATTTTGACCTGATGGTCAATTTATCCCCTGAGCAAGCAGGCAGGCTCTATTAGCTCAATGGTAAAAATGTCAGCACTTGCGCAGGAAACCGGGTTCAAATCCGGGGTAGAAGAGGAAAGTTACATAGTGCAGCTTTAACATACACATATATTTTGTTAAATTGTGATATTATCAAACATAAATATCAAACATATCACCACCGTCCATTAAATTGAATGACCAGATTGGAGGATGTCAAAAGCAGGGGCATAGATCCCCCCAAAGCCAATAAAACCCTATTTGTAAGTGTGTTTTCAGTTTTGTATTTAGCTGACTCTCTTGTCCAGAGTATGTGGAAGTGATTCTGCAGGTAGTAGACTAGTTCAGCTTCCTGCTCAAATGTTTGAAAAAGTTGTTGCCGAGTTGAAAGTGGTTAAAATCAAGTAAATCTTTACACACTCAGACTTAAATTAATGTTCCGGATTGTGCGCTCCTCGGCAGTTATTGCTTCCAGTGTGGCAGCCAGCCATTCCTCCACCTGACCGTGATCCAGCTGTGTTCAATGATTAATCTGCCTGTCTCTCCTTTCTTGGAAGTGATGAGTTCCCAGCAAGCCCCTCCAAAGTAGCAGGTGCTGTAGTGTTACGACCCTGGACTAAAAAGCCAAAAATGTATTATTTATTAATTAACTAAAAACCAACAAACAAGCATAACTGATGGGATGTGTGGATGATCAGTGAAGTCAGTAATGTAGTACATGTACTGTACTGTATATGCATGAGTGTATTCTTTGAGACACACATACAGGTATTTCGGGGTGTGGGCGAATCCGGCATCAGGTGAAACAACACAGCTTTCACCATGGGAATTGCATTACGGAACACACACATTGTTACATTTAGTGGTTTTATTTTGTCATGGCGCAACATGTGGTGAAGTATTGTAGTGCAGGTCATTGCAACAATCACCGATCTTGTGAAAAATGAAAACGGGGCGGCAAAAATATTCTAAACTTTCCGCGCTTCTGACAATAAACATATTCTTTGAGACACACATAGGCCAAACAAGAGAATCACGTGATTCTCTTGGGCCCAGGTGCTCCCCAATTACTGTGATGGCAATCACTCACTGCTCCCCCCAAGTCCTGAAAAACCAATTAGAAACACAAATGAGAAGGTCAACGTAAATTACACAAACATACATAAATAAGATAACTGAAAGGTGAACTGCTACCGTGAAATAAGCTTCCATGACAGCAAAGAGCGGAGGTCAACAGTGAATGACCTCACCTTCCGTGAGGTTAAAGACTAAGCTGCATCGCGCCACAGCATTCATGTCAGATCAATGTAACTTGTCCATGACAGGACAGCTCCGTGACTGATGGAGGAGGAGGAAACCACTGACATCACCAAGTTCCTCCTTCTCCTGTGTTGCAGTGAGTCAGTGACGGCTGCCAAATTACATTACTGTGTAGCACTATGTCATCTTGCTAAAATAATGGTCTATGTCATTTCTTTTTTTTAAGTTTTACAGAAAACAGAAGAAACCTATAACATATATGACTATAGACATACAAATAAAGCTGTCTGTCAGTTATGTAACATAAGAGGATTAAATTACTTTGCCAATTTGTGTTTTGACTTGGTAAATCTGACTGACAAATATTGTCTTTGACTTAGGCAACATAAAATGGCCTATAGGTCACACTGTTGACATAGGCAGCATAGAACAGCATGATAATTCTTTTTTAAAGGACATAGGCGATTTTACCAGAGGTGGCCAGTGTCACGAAGAGCTGATTTAGGCAAAAATAAAAATGTCCTCAAAAAATGACATACCGTAGGTCATTATTTTAGAAAGGTGACGGGTTGAATAGGAGGCTAACTCGATGAATATAGAACCTAGAAAGTAGTCCCTCTCTTTAGGACTTTTTAAATAAAAATGCACACATTCCTTCTTGCTAAGAGATCAAGTTTCGGCTGCACCCAACCATTAATTACTTGAGTTGTAAAACGGGTTCCTTTTAACAACCTGTGTTGTTCTTTGTTATATTACTTGTCTAGTATGTTAACATTTTATGAATCTTCTTATATTTCCCCCACCCCAACACATTAGGACTCATTTTACACACATACATGCACTCAAAGGATCACACAATATATAAGCTCTCAGGCTTTTTGGCCCCTTTCTTCCGCGGCACCTTATGCCTAAACTTCTTAGGCATTATTTAATACTTTGAAAAACATTTTAAAAAGTAAATAGCCGATACAAGCTCACAATGCGTAGATGTAGATCGGCTATTTTCAATATTTTTTAAATGTATAAATATATGGTCATATATATGCACATATAATAGAAGAAAAAAAACACATCAATCAATCAATATCAATCACAGAACTTTAAAAAAAAGTATGTCAAAAAACATGATGAGGAACATATTCTATAGGAATCCACTTCACTGACATACTGTATCTGCAATTCAGTGAATATGACAACGTGATGTGATTTAGCTGAACAATCCATGGACTCAATATCCATGAGCCATCCAAGACTGACTTATTAGGGGTCATAAATGTGAATTTCATCCCACTGCATGATGCCATTCCCTTCAATAAAAGCAGGAAGTAACCCAATTATCTCAGCCCCTGGACACTGGCCGGGGCATCCCCGTAGGCTCTAAGTGCTCTCCAGAGAACAGCCCTAGCATTTACCAGTTCACGAGCCCGGGGAGGAAATGCACACGGTAAGGGAGTAAGGCAGGAGTTTAGTCCTTAGTCTTCCATCAACTGGAGGGGAACTGACACTATCCACCTACGTTGTTGACAGATGTAATGATCAGCGGGTGTTAAAGCACTTCAATTAGTGCCGGCCTGTATACACTGTTGATCTGAACCTCTCCCACATACCATATTGGAGAGTGAGACAGTAGCTTACGGCACGTAGCGACACATCGTGCAACGACGCATATAGATCAGGCTTAACCACTTAAACCACCAGCATCCGTATTGTGGGGAAAGCTTTCACAGAAAATGGCAGCTTTCGCAGAAAATAGCAGTGGTTCTCAAACCTTTTCATGTCAAGGACCCCCAAAATGATATGTATTTGGCTGCGGACCCCCATCTCAAAATATTTTGTTCCAGGGACCTCCAGAAGCAAAGATTTGAGTAACAAATGTTCACTTTAAAAAATATATTCAAAGGTTTGCACAGATTTTTTCCAAAATAGCGGATCTACAAGCTCATATTTCTTTTTTAATAGCCAAAGTATAAAAGGTTATAGTGGTTACAATTATTGTGAATGCTACATTAACACATTTTGCTGGGGACGCCCTGGAACCGCCCCCCCCAAGGACCTCTTGGGGGTCCCCAGACCCCACATTGAGAACCAATGGCATAGAGCCCTGAGGGACTCCGCTGAACCATATGGGGTTTAAGTGGTTAACACAGCCGAGCACCAGGACAGGTCTCATCATCTCACCGGTGTGTGTCTGTGCCCATGCATGTTGTCACACCAACTGTGATGTAACCGCAAATTCCAAGAAAGAAGACACTCTTTCGGTCGGTGTTGCTCTTTTTCGATCTCCCTTCCGCTCCTCTCGTTCTCCCAGGAGCAGAGATGACAGATTGACGTTGGCTAGTCACTGGCTAGTCTCATTACGGCCCCGACGGCCGTATTGCTCCTAACGATTGTCAGAGGCGCGCACGGCGAGAGTGGATGGCACCGCCGAGACCCCTGTAATGGGCCCCAGGGGTCCCCACGGTTCCACAGCTTCCCACCCCCGTCCGCCAGCGCTCCTCTTTATCCACTTAGACACAGAGCGGTTTATATATCTGCAGCCTGACACCACCTGGGTGGGCGGGGGGGGCACAATACGTGTGTGTGTGTGTGTGTGTGTGTGTGTGTGTGTGTGTGTGTGTGTGTGTGTGTGTGTGTGTGTGTGTGTGTGTGTGTGTGTGTGTGTGTGTGTGCGTGCGTGTGTGTGTGTGTTTGGTTCTACTGCATTGGAATATGATATTTTATTTTCCCCAGTAATTGTGAATTCTTTGGGGCGCCGATGGCCTAGCAGTTAAGGACCATACCACATATAGACTCTGATGCAGCCTGACAGCGAGTCGCAGGTTCGATTCCTCAGCCTGCTGGCGACCTTTGCTGCGCGTCACTCCCCGTCTCTCTCCCTGTTTCCTGTCACTCTACACTGTACTATCCAAATAAAAGCGGAAAAGCGGAAAATAAAAAAAATTGATTCTTTGGTTTTGTCTCAGAGAGTGTGAACAGGTGGAATTTCCGGCACACATGTGATTCCTCAGCTGTCATGTGAGTGATTGTTGGTGACTCTCTGAGTGCAAGCAGGCAGACAGAGAGCATCATCATGGCTCTATAAATAGGTTGTGACTCTCACAAGGGAGCAAGGCACCCATGTCTTGAGAGTCACTGAAAAAGCCATTTCACCACGACTTTAACAACACAAATCTTGCATGGGAGTCTCTGGCACACAATATTTTCAGATGGGGGTCCGGGCCCAAATTACAGTACATGAAAACTGTAGGCTACATCAAGCTCATGGGGTTAGATATAATTAGTCATTACAGTAGTCTGTATGGGAGCAGGTTGACGGGTAGCATCAGAGAAAAGTGTGCCCCAATGCTGTCAACAACAAAGGAGACAGGAGAAGAAACTGACATAATTTCTGGCAATAAGCATGATCTCACGATGACAGTTTAGTTTCAGGTTATCAGTAGTCATCCATGACTTCAGCCTGATTTATATTTAGTCGTATGATGGTGTATGTCGTCGCTGTCGGGCAGAAAACTCTTATCTCCATATTCTAACTTTTAGTGTTTTTCTGTAAATTAATGCCCTACTTGATCATACTACAGTGTCACACAAAAGTATCAAAAGTAGCAGATCCACACGAAATCGAAATGTGGCGTGAAGCGACGCGTTTCGAGCTTGTAGATCTGCTACTTTTGATACTTTTGAATTTGAATCCTGAAAATTATCTTGTATTTTTTTTTTTGGGGGGGGGTTCCACCCGGCAGAGACGATATATTATGCTTTAGTATCTTTGAGGTAGTTAATGAGGGCAGGCGGTAGGCGATAAGATATCCAGCGTTGTATTTGTCCTGGGTAAGGGTGTGAAAAAATGACAATGTGTTTTGCATTTTAAATAGAAATCCTATCTATTTCAGCTGTGACCGCAATAATCTCTGTGAAATTCCCCCGCCTCGCTTGTGAACTCGAGACATTCCTAAATGTGTGGCTATAAATGTCCTTCAACTCAACTAAAAACAGACTGGCATAGATAGTTCTAATTGGCACTGACTCTTCTCCAACACTCGCATTACAAACTTACTAGGTTCATACTGTACTCCCATCGTATTACTTCCTAAGTGTAGAAACCTAAGTGACAGAAAGCTCACTTTGGAGGTCAGCTCGATCATACAGTCGTGCTTTTTGTCCATTTAGCTAAATCTATAAAACCTTGAAACAATGATCTATGCTGTTATTTCATTGCACCTAGACTATTGCAACTCCCTTTTCTCTGTTTGCAGCCAAAGGTCTCTCTCCTCTCTTCAGTTAAAGTGGCACAATATGCCTATAATTATATACCTATCATTGATATCTATCATTTTAATTTGTGTATCTATAAATCTATTATATGATAAAGTAATCATTACAATCATCCTTATAAATATTGATACATCTACCATAAAATAAAATATCTGTTATATTGTATATATTGTAGGCAGGCGTGTTTTTTTTTTCCTGGTGAAATATTCTTGGGCATTTGGATTTGCGGCCACAAAAAGCAATTGTTGATACAAGTTTTATTGATTTCGCTTAAAAAAAGATTTACTGTATTGCTGATGGTACTATTTTTCGTGCTGTTTTTACGCGGTAAACACTTCCTTGATTCTTATTGTTTATTGTTTTGACCCTGTAAAGCTCGTTATCCAACCTCGCGCAGTGACAAATGCTCGTTTGATAATCTATATTTATCATCAGCATAAGACCGCATGTGACCATATCTCCCTGTAGAGGCCCCAACAGAGCGCCTTGGGGAATGCCATGAGTGACAAAAGGGACAGTCTTTGATTTATGACCGCTCAGTGCAGCAGGATATTGTCACCCAAATAAGACCGGAGAAGGTCACTGGAATGAAGCCCCAAAAAAGCCTAAAATGTCAAATAATTTCCCCAAAACATTTATAGAGAAAGAAAATAGCAGCTCTAGAAGCTCACAACGTGTCACATTCCAACACATGAGCTTGTACATCAACAAGTTTTGTTATTTTTTAAATAGGTTAACCACTTAAACCTCATACTGTACGTTGTTGAGCGTTGTATGTATTCTATTCTTCAACATAGCATAAAACATGTGCGCAATAATACGTGTCATCAATACAAACACTGTGTACAAAAGCGATGGGACAATTACATTTACCTCCCCTTGTGGTCTCCTGATGGATGTTTTTTCAGGCCAACTTTGACAGTGTTACACATCCTTTACAGTAATGGATGGTGTCAGAGCATTCCACTGCAGTTTGGTGGCGGAGCAGTAGAATGAGAACTTTCACATTCTAGATTCTAGATTCACGTTCTAGATGTGGGTCTCAGTGTCTCTTTGTCTATCTTAAATACCAATCCCATTGATATTTGCTTAACCCTGTCTTCTACCCTGAAGCCATCCCAAACTAGCAAAGTGAGCACATGGGAGAGAAGTGCAGCAAGTCAGTGAGTCTGCCATTGATTAGGAACTGTGAGGCGGTGTGACAGTAAAACATCAAAAACATTAGTGCAGAGCTATGAGACTGGGAAAGCTTCCAGATGATGCAATCATCTGTAATTTTGAATTATTCAAAAAGGCATATGAATCCCTCTCTCGAATACACTTAAAATCATGCAAATGGTGTACAGTACTGTCTACCTGTATTTTAGATCATTTCAGCATACAGTAGCCTACTGTTAACGTGAGAGATATTGACATTTGTTTTCGCCCAGATCTGGGTCATACACACCCTATAAAAGTTTGAACATTAAAGATGGTTTTACACTTTAACCATGAAACTCAGTAGACTATTATCTATAGTTTTCCCTAGTAAAGCACTAGTGCTTTATTCTTGCTCTGTAAAGCACTTTGAACTGCAATTCATGTCATGAAAGGTGCTATACAAATAAAGTTTATTATTATTATTATTATTAGTAGTATTAGTATGTTTCTATAGTGGTCTTTACCACAATGCAACAATATATATATACTATATATTCTCTTATTTATTTTAAAACAAAACTAAAGATTTTTGTTTGACTTGTTTTGTTTTGTGCATCCTAATGTCAATGTATAATTGTGTTTCCTTCGCTTGATGTCCTGTAAGCACATTGAATTGCCTTGTTGTTGAAATGTGCTAAGACAACTGCCTTGCCTTGCCTTGCCTTGCCTTGCCTTGCCTTGCCTTGCCTTGCCTTGCCTTGCCTTGCCTTGCCTTGCCTTGCTTTGCCTTGCCTTGCCTTGTCTTGTCTTGCCTTGCCTTGCCTTGCCTTGCCTTGCCTTGCCTTGCCTTGCCTTGCCTTGTCTGCCTTGCCTTGCCTTGCCTTGCCTTGCCTTGCCTATACAGTATATTGTGACAGGGCAATAAAGCAAGGTTCTTCAGCCCTGGTCCTTGAAAATCAGCCTCACAACCCTGATCAGACAACTACAGACAAAGAGGTCATAGGACATAAAACCTGCAGGAGTAGGGGTCTGGTACAAGCAGGACCCCCAGTCCTATCGGTTTTATATCGTCTCTGTCGGGTGGAAACCTCCAAAAACTGTTACTTTTCATGATCCAAATTCTACAATAGCAAAAGTAGCAGATCTACAAGCTCGAAATGCGTTGTTTTGCGTCGCGTTCCGAGCTTGTGGACCTGCTATTTGGATGCTTTTGTGTGACGCTGTAGTATATGATCAAGTAGGGCATTAATTTACGAAAAAAAACACAAAAAGTTAAGATATGGAGATAAGAGGTTTCTGCCCGACAGTGGATATCCTACCAGGCTGGTAGGATATACCTTGCTAGTCCTACTGTATAGGGCTAGTGGTCCTGGTATGATATAAAACCTGCTGGACTATAGTGCTGCCCAAGGACCAGGGTTGAAGAATGTTGAAACTCTCTAACACCTTTGTGTCTTCATTTGTAACTACTAGTGATGAGCGGGTCGACCTGTAACCCGCGGGACCCGCGGGTCAACCCGCGGCGCGGGTAGGTCGAGTCAGGATTTCAGAGAAAATTATGCGGGCTGAGGGTGAGCGGGTCAGCCGCTCTCCACGAAAAAAAAAAAAAAAAACCCTATTTTGACCAACATGCTTGTTTATTCAGCCCATGACAATGTTGTACTACTGTAGACATTTAAAGGGACTTTGGGTACTTAAAAGAGCGCTATATAATATATATATATATTCCCACCGCGGGTCGCGGGGCGGGTTGAGCCATAGATTTATATATGGGTTCGCGGGGCGGGTTGAGGCGGGTCGCGTTCCGTCGCGGGTTGGGGCGGGGCGGGTCATGAAAAAACCCGACCCACACATCACTAGTAACTACCGTTAGATGTCAAGGCCATTGCTCAGTCAAAGCAGTTTGTGTTTATGATGCTTTACTGTATATATTTGCTCCTCACAGGTGTCTGTTATCTATTAGTCTGCAAACCCATACAACTACACAAAGGTCTTCTCGTATACTTGAGGGAGGTGAAAAGAGGAGTGGAGTACTAGGATAAATATTCATACCCGGGGGGGGATTTACAGTTACTCCTTACAACAAGAATCTCACTCTCTATTTCTAGCTCAGATGACGGCACGGGTGAAGAATTTAGAACAAATATGGAAAAATTCTCATTCTACTCTGCCACCAAAATATGGAATGCCCTGACACCGTCCATTAAAAGATGTGTATCACTGGTTTCTTTCCAAATTGGCCTGAAAAAAACATCTATCAGGAGACCTCAAGGGGAGATAAATGTAAATTCACATGCCGCCATTGTCCCCTTTTCTCCTTTGTACATATAGTGTCCCCAGGACTTTTTTGTGTTATCCTTTTCGCCTTAATGTCGTACTGTACCACGTGCTGTTTACATTTCTGACTAATAACGTATTTAATCAATCAAATCAATCAATCAAAAGACAGACAACATCTGTTCAGGGCAGGGGGGGGGGGGGGCAGTGATGGGCAGCA
>NC_137613.1:15352703-15355203 GCF_963280865.1 Gymnoscopelus braueri
GAGCAGCAGCGGATGTTCCTGGAGAGAGAGCACTCGCTGCACCACTCTCACGAGATGGCCGAGAAGGTACAACGTGAGATGACTCGACATGACACGTTTTAGCCTACGGGCCTGACCGAGAGTTGACTCACTGAGAGACAGTTAGCTGCTGACTGCATGGCTATAATGGTCGCTGGTTAGCGTGACATGGTCCAGGATTAGAAAACAATGATGCATACCGACAGCTTGTACTGTATGTCCAAAACTGTTAAAGGAGTAGTTCACCCCAAAAAAATTACTTGTTTTCTTTCCATTACACATCCCATGAAGCCTTGAATTCATGGAGATTCTTTAGTTTTTGTCGCATTCCTCAGTCAATAAATTGATGACGTTTAGTCTCTTACTGGAAATCTTTCCACCGGTCATCAAATTATTGGCTTGACAAAAATAAAAGAAACTCGATGAATTCAAGGCTTCATGGGGTGTGTAATTGATATAAAATACGTTTTTTGGGGGGGTGAACGACTCCTTTAACTTTTCAGGATATGAAAAAAAAAATAACCTGTGTTCCAATTAATCCAATGTTGTAATGATTTATTCACAAGCTCTTGTTTATACTATTCATTGGTTAAATATTTATTAAAACCCAAAGACACACTAAACCACTTTCAATGTCGTTAGTCCCTATTTTGGGCATAAACCTTTTCTTACCACTGCGCTCTGACTCCTCTGGTGCAATACCCTCTTAAACCAATAACATTTAAATAAGTGACGGGTCGCACTCAGAATGACAAGAGTGAGTTAACGTCTTTTATTTCTTCTCCGCGTCTTTAAAATAAAGGACAAGCGTTTTCGGCTATCCAGCCTTCGAGGCTGGATAGGCGAAACGTTTGTCCTATATTTTTGGCATGCAATTATAGGTGGAAATGTTAAAACGAATTCTAAGCTTTTCAAAAATAGATGTGACGTGTTGTCAGCTTGTATTTGAGCTGTTTTTGCTACTTTTGCGCAACACTGACGTGCGTTTGTGTGTGTGTGTGTGTGTGTGTGTGTGTGTGTGTGTGTGTGTGTGTGTGTGTGTGTGTGTGTGTGTGTGTGTGTGTACCAACGCCTTAAGGATGCTATTATACAGCCTGCTTGTGTTCATTTGGAAGCAATCTGTAATGTCCATAATTTAGTTGTGAGAGTACAGGAATGCCCAAGCCAAGACGAGCTTAAGGCATCCGTATCATGAAACACTTGAGTTTCCCAAGTTTGTGCATGCTACTATTGTTTGCGTTCAAGAATTTCCTGTTAAATGTGAACGCAAATAACGATGTTAAATATGTCCAATAGGAGATCCATGACAACTCCAGCAACGGCATCCCGCAGATCTCCTACAACGGCCACTCGCCCACGTCACCCTGACAACGGCAGCGTCAGTGTTCCGTTGACCCATTCAGCTGGAACAGACTGTGACATTATTAGGAAGGAGAAAATAGACGGTTCTTCGTGGACGCGCATATAGGAGACCACCAAGACAGAGTGTTCTGTACTTCAATTCACATCCTAATGCAGGAGGTCATGCCGAACTTAATGAAACCAACCAACCCAGCTGTTCTGTCCAAAGAAAACATTGTCTGTTACTCAACATGAGGTCCGGGGACCACCGGGGGTCCAAATAGACCCTTTTAACATTGTTGCCGGTCAGAAACCTCGTATCTCCATATTCTAACTTTTTGTGTTTTTTCGTAAATTAATGCCCCTATCATACTACAACGTCACACAAAAGCGTCAAAAGTAGCAGATCTTTGAGCTTGTCGATCTGCTACCTTTTGATGCTTTTGAATTTGAATCCTGAAAAGTAACAGTTTTGGACATATGAGGTTTCCACCCGACAGAGACAATAAGGTAGCTGCATACTCAAGCCGAACAGCTGGCAGATAACTACAAAATGACATAATTCAGAAGTTCCGCTGTTCCCGCGTGTCCGAGAAGTTCTGACAAGCCAAAATAGTTTGGCTATACTGTGATTGAATTGAATTGAATTGAATTGAATTGAATTGAATTGAATTGAATTGAATTGAATTGAATTGAATTGAATTGAATTGAATTGAATTGAATTGAATTGAATTGGTAAAGTTGGTCAGACGTTCGTTCATTCGAGGTGGGCGTGATGTGTTTAGTAGTTTTGTTCCCGCGTTCAGCCCAAGGCTTCATCCTCCTGCCTGCAGTGAAAAAGCAGCGATAGTTTTGAAGAGACGGCACTAGTCTCATGTCATGAGCCACACGAGACTAGCCGTGTACATTTTCAGAGCATGTCTATTTTTTTATGATGTTTCGACTGTAGTATACTTTAAGTTAATATGTATTGGTATCACACAAATAAAACAACATTTTCAAGGTTTTAAAGAAACAATACCCCTTATGCCTAAACTTTTGTTGCATTTTTTTTACTATTTTGAAAAACATTTTAAATAGTTAAAATATCTGATCTACATCGACACGCTGTGAGCTTGTAGATTGGCTATGTGAACTATTT
>NC_137613.1:15360203-15400203 GCF_963280865.1 Gymnoscopelus braueri
GATTGTATCATGTTTGTATGTATCATAGCCTGAGGAGGTGAACATCTTTAACTTTTCAAAAATAAAATAAACGGCTCACAAAACATTATAAAAATAACATTTCATCAAATGATTTGTGCAAGAACGTTGACATTTCTAAAAAAAAATCCTACGTTCTATCCTATCTCTCAGATGCCTCTTTGGATATTTCTAGGGAATCTAGGGAAATATAACTTGGACATATCCTCTCAGATGATCGCAGTGACGACAGTGACATCCACCTCCAATGTCTTAAAATACATGCTCAGGCCAATGCACTGGATGTGTCTGATAACAGTGTCTGATTTAAAGCGCAATATTATGAGATGGGGGTCCACCGCCAAATACACATAATTTAGTTTATATAAGTTTATCAGAAAACTGTTAGGATTTAGAAGACATTTTTAGAATCGGCCTCATGTCTTAATGGGTTAATACAATATAACTTATACAATTGGGGTGGTTGTATTTGGTCTCCCTGCTCTTCTATTGAGACATTTAGATCGTGTCAAAGGTCATGTCTCACCTAGACACAGGACACACATTTTGACCTGATGGTCAAGATTCAATTCATCCCCTGAGCAAGCAAGCATGCTCTAGTAGATCAATGGTAAAAATGGCAGCACTTGTGCAGGAAACCGGGTTCAAATCCAGGGTAGAGGATGAAAGTTATCCTGCAGCTTTAATAAACCCTGTGAAGAGCTGTTACCAAGTCACATCCGGGCTCTCTTGCACTCTTGTACTTTTTTTTTATTTTTCATTATGTTGTATGTTTGTCTCTTTTATGTTGTATGTTGCTGTTTAATGTGTACTATAGATATGATGTCTGAAATAAAGATTAATATTATTATTATCATCATCATTCCATTAAATTGGAAACAAATGTTTCATTACGCTTTAATGTGTTATCCTGGTTTTAAGTTATATTGTGATTTTATTTGTATATCTTTTACCAAAATCAAATAAAATCAAATAAAATCAAATAAAATCAAATCAAATCAAATCAAATCCCCACTGGTGACATTCCACTTCATCCCAGACGGGGGCGACATAACCAACGTGGTTGCACACTCTTCTGAGACGCGTTCCTCCCTGTAAACGGAAGTCAGCACTCGTTGGCTTTTCCTGTTGTCCCTTCTCTCAACAAACAGCATGGCGAACCTGCAGCATGCCGACAGTGCAGACGACCCGAAACGTGTGGGAAACATGTCCAAAGAAGTGCCTTCCTCGTCGTCGTCCGCTCCAGAGACCCCCGCGGCTCCTCCAGGGCTGACCACCGGGCCGCCGGCCGCTCCCATGCCCGTCTTTCTGCCGTCGTTTTCGGACGCCTCGGCGCTGGTGTCCTCGCCCTACTCCTGTCTGGTGGTGGACGTCCACAGGAGACACATCGCTCTGGCTCCCAAGTTCTTGAATAAGAAGAGGACCGGCATCCAGCAGGAGCTGGATACCGAGCTGCTCAGATACTCCGAAAGGTACCATTTCTTTCTTTCTTTTTTCTGGCAGGTTCGTTTGCACATAGCCCTGATACTAGCCATGGTTCACATGACGCTTGTATACAAGCGTCATGGTGCCGAGTCCCCCTGGTCTAAAGTTGTGTTCGATTTTTTCACATTGCCATCTCTCACATAAACATAAACGTTCAGATTTCAAATATAAAGTGCTTACCACCGAGCCACGGATGTTACAAGGCGATGCGGACAGCGATGAGTACCCGTATCTCCCGTGTTGTTCAATAAAAAGCATTTTAATCCCATCGCCGGCCATTTTCTCCAAATTGTCTCCGATACTTTCAACCATGCGACACTAGTGGTTGGGAGGTGTATTGCACTCTGATACATTACAAAACAGAAAAAATGAAAAAATGAAAATGGCCGGCGATGGGATTAAAATGCTTTTTATAAGAGAGATGGCAATGAGAGATGGCAATGTGAAAAAATCGAACACAACTTTAGACCAGGGGGACTCGGCACCATGACTGTCATGGTATGACAGTCATGTTTCAGGGCTACCCTGATACATGACTGTCAGTCATGGATGAACTTCAACATAATGTTTGCACTTTATCCCTTTTTGGACCGTACATCTACATAAACGTTCAGATTTCAAATACAAAAGTACTTACCCCATGGCCACGGATGTTACAATTAAATTCGGGCCCTCAGAAGTACCGGTGTCTTCCGTATAGTTCAATAAAAAGTATTTTAAGCCGATCGGTTGGCATTTTCTCCATGCTTTCAACTACGCGAACTTATCGGTTGAGAGATTTATTGCACTCTGTCTCTCTCTGATACATGATTATAGCTATGAGAAAATGGCCACCGGTTCTGGAAAGTTTATGGGATGTTCTGGGTTTAACTTTAGTTGAAAAGAGCAATTCTTACAGAACATACAATAGAAAAAGGAGAATAAGAGAGAGCAGTTTGTCTTTTTAGCCCTGGATCACATACATATGATCACAAACTATTCAGTGGAAGAAATAGTAAAGATATTTGGTATAGAGGGGAAAAAAGGAGAGGGTCTTCTATGGGATCTTCATCAGGAATTTCAAAATTCCTGATGAAGATCCCATAGGATCGAAATGTTGACAAGCAATTATAAAAGTAAGTGGAGTTGCTAACCAGTGTGCAGACTGTTGATCATTTTTTTTGTCCAGCACCTTGGTCCGAGAGATTGGATGTTCGACCTTGTATTGAACTGTACTTTCTTGTGCTTTTTTCTGCAAACTTCTAATAAAGTATTCATGTGCATCACATGCACTGTCTTCTTTGGTCTTCTAGTATAGACCCTGGGGAACTCTGATCAACGAAGTATAGGTAATGGGGTTTAAGTGCTGAATAGACACCTGGCTGCAAGCGTTATACAAATGTCTGCTCTGTGTTGGCCCTTCACAGTCTACATGGAGTGCCCTTGGCGTATGACGACATCAGCATAGTGGGCCAACATGGAGACATCTATGATGACAGCGGCTACATCCACCTGAACATACAGGCCAAATTTGTTATCTTCCAGCCCACAGAGGGACAGAGACTACTGGTGAGATGATGTCTTGTGTCTGTGTTGTCAGACAGTCTGCTAGGGAGACCATGTTTGTGTGTGATAAGGTTGTGCAATATGGCAAAATATTCCTTTTGGCCAAAAAATAGCTGAAAAACTATTATTGTGAGAACAGCTCCCCAGTCCTTAGCTCGGAGTTATCGAGTCGCAAATAGCAGATCTACAAGTTAACAATGTGTCGCATCCATGACACGTTGTGAGCTTGTAGATCTGCTATTTTCGTCTCACAACCCCGTTGTATGACGAAGTATATATTTGACTGTAATGCGTGCAGTGACGGGTTACTATGGTAACGTGAGTGACTGCGTGCTGTCAATGAACAGATGAGATGACACAACTGTCTTTCTGCTGCCATGCACCTCTCTCACTGACCAAAACTTGTTTAGACAACCAAGAATTGTAGAACATCCATTGGATATTCTCTTCAGGACTAAGATCACAGGCTAGGAGATGAAGTGAAGTTGAAGCAGACTAGCTTACAGCAGTTTGCACCATTGGCAGCAATGATGTGTCAAAACACACCCATCCAACTTTCCTTTTTTTTTTACCTTCGTACAAAATAATAAATCATGCCGCTGCGGGATAATCACCCGCCCGGGCAGCCCTCCCTTGTAACTAAAGGGACTCGCAATGCGCGTTGGCAGCGAGCCCCAAACCAACTCACATTTCAAATCACATAGATTGACTGGTGATATGAACATAAGTAATGGAGTCCAAGAGGTAAGCACATACATCTCAACAAAAAATCCTGTGCTGAACAAAAATGGTGCTGAACAAAAATGCGTACAATGGAGAAGAAGGGAAGTCCGCGCACTCCGATATAAACATAACTGACACAAGTTTTAATATCCAGACTTGCAAAAGTTAAGAATCAAGTGCTGGATCTTGTGAGACCGGGGGGACATGCGTCCGTGCGTCATTAAGCTTGCAAATACACAGCAAGGATTTGTAGAGACGAAAGCTAGTTTCATTTTTGCTTTTAAGGCTCGTCTTTGAACATATACATATATACAGCTAACATCAAATGTACAGTAGCTGACAAATAGACAACTAGGAAAGCAAAAGCTATTCCCTCTCTCCTCTGCTCTCCTCCACTCCATTCAGTACCGGGGAGGGGAGTGTTTTGTAGCCTAGACTCGTTGGAAATCAGTGCAACAAAAACGTGCCTTATCATTATTAGATTATTATTAGCCCAAATTGATTAACATTTCGTGCATGCTTTGTATTGCGGTTTACATTTAATTTGGCTATATTTGAAGAGTTTGAATTCTCAAGGAGGCAGACCATTAGGCTACATTTATTTAGCAAAATAAAATGACATATAGCCCCAAAAATCGGCCAATAAAAACAACAGATGATTGGACTCATTCAATCGCCGATTGCCATTGTATTCGCCATATCGTCCAACCTTAGTGTGTGTGTTACACAGCTTTTGTTTTAGCTCTTCCTCATTTGATTTTGCTATTTGTCTCATCTGTTTAAGAAAGTAGGTAGCTGATATATTGCACTTTTACCTTAGCGTTAGGTATCCTCTTGGTTGCTTGTTTTAGCAGAAAATGCACTTAGGACTTCTGGTGATTAGTAGTTTCGTTCCCTACCTATGTTGAATGCACTTATTGTCGCTTTGGATAAAAGCGTCTGCTAAATGACTGTAATGTGCAGCTGCAACTATAGCTTAGTTTCATAGCGATTATCCTATCGAATCTTCCAAATCTTTTTTGATTAATTGAATAATCCAGAACAGAAGCACCCCTGCAACCAGTTATTTAAAATGAGTTTCGTTTCCATACGTGTTGTCCAGGGTGTAGTGAATAAACTGGGAGCAACATATGTGGGCTGCCTGGTGCACGGCTCCTTCAACGCCAGTATCCCCAAACCCAGCCTGGTGTCAGTGGATGTGTGGAGGGACGCGGGGCCCATGATAGGATCCGACCTGGAGTTTGAGGTGTCCCAGCTGGACGCAGACACAGCCGGCGTACTGCTGATCAGAGGACGCCTGGACAGGACAAGGTGTGTGTGTGTGTGTGTGTGTGTGTGTGTGTGTGTGTGTGTGTGTGTGTGTGTGTGTGTGTGTGTGTGTGTGTGTGTGTGTGTGTGTGTGTGTGTGTGTGTGTGTGTGTGTGTGTGTGTGTGTGTGTGTGTGTGTGTGCGCGTGTGAGGGGTGCTGCTCCGATCAGATTTTTTCGGGTTGCATGCAACGCATTGTGAACTTGTAGATCTCCTGTTTTTGCATCCTTTCATTGTAAACAAAGTATAACGCTATTTCTTGCTACCGGTATTTTCACTTTCTTTTTTAGCTTGCACTCATGCAATCACCACACTGCATGATTTCATACACACTTCATGCAAAACGCTGCGTTTGAGCTTGCAGATCTGCTACTTTTGATCCGTTTGTGTGACACTAGTATGATTAAGTAGGGCATTAATTTACGAAAAAAACATGGAATATGGACATACAGTAAGAGGTTTCTGCCCGACAACAACTATGTCTATTTCACAATCAATCAATCACTCAGGGTCCAGGAGATGTTGGCGTTGGGTGAGAGCTCAGAGGTCCAGGACCCCGCCGACGAGATGCTGCCGCCGGTCGTGGAACCGGAACCCCCCGGCCAGGACTCCACTGACCAGACCCCCAAGAAGAAAAAGAAGAAGAAGAAAAGTAAGGACACACCTTTTTATTACATAAAAGAGATGATGGGATTTATTTTGCATAATTGTCAGAATCGTTTCCATTCATCTGTATTAATCGTTGGAAACATAGTGAAAAGATATATGCTATTTTCTAACCCCCATAAATGTATACGTATATCAAATTATGAAATACATGGCCTGTTTTGGTCTTAGTACATTTTTTTATTATTATCTGCATAATTGCTCTGTACAATCTTTGTTCAAAAAGGGAAGACAGAAATGTAGTTCTTAAATTCATATATTCCTATGTTTAATGGCCAAATCATTCATAATCACAATTATTTGTATGACAATTCATCGTCAACTAAAATATCCTGATGGTGACAACCCTACAGAAGAGTCAACGGAGGAGGACGTCACGGCTCCCACCCCCGACCAGCAGACTGACGCCGACGTGACGCAGGAGCTGAACGGAGCCGCGGACGGAGAGAAGAAGAAAAAGAAGGAGAAACATCTGGAGGAGGAGACGGAGGAGCATGTGAAGCGCTCCACCATGGAGGTCCACAACAGCGACTCCAGCGGCTACATCAGTGACAAGCCCAGAAAGAAGAGGAAAACGCAGGAAAACGACGCGGTCAACGGGGACCCCGAAACGCCAAAGTCCAAGAAGAAGCGGAAAAGTGACATTCAGCAGGCCGCCTGAATAGACTGAACACACCTAATGAAAGGAAAAGTGATATGAAAAAGTGGATTGTACAGTATATATACAGATAATTGAGTTGTTTGAAACTGGTATTTAAAACACTTCTGGGGTCATTTTAACATCTACTATTTTTTTATTTTTTCATAGATTTATTTTTTTGTAATTTTCCAAAAAGTATATTTAAAAAAAGTATTTGCCCCCTCAGGCATTAGGACGATGTCAGTCACCAGAACCAGGGACGTGCATTTTCAGCAAGCCGTGGTTAAAATGGAGTTTAGATAGGAAGAGGGCATGTCTGATAAAAATGATTTCAAATATTGAATCAAGCAACTTAAAAACTGTCTAGGGTAGACATTAAAGCCAGAGTAGACATTCAAATGACCCCAGAAGTGTTTGAAAGTGAAATACCCCTTTAATAGAAGTGCTGATGGGACTATATTTAAATGCCTTAATAAATATACAACAGAGATTTACCAGTCACACTTCTGTCACATTGTAGTAGGGCTGGGTGATATATTGATATTGTGAATATGAGACTAGATATTGTCTGAGAGAGTTTGGATAAGATGATATTGAATGCACAACATCACTGCGGCTAACAGAGGTGCACCACGTCCTGCCACCAGGGCTGCAGACTCTTCACGATAGGGCTGGGTGACACGACTTCAAATCAATATCACGATTATTTCCAACTTTTCCTCGGTTCTGGATAATGAAAGATCATCTTTTTAAAAAAGCAGCAGCTCTACAAGCTAACTATGCGTCTCATCAGGAGCTTGTGTACGCTGTCTAACCCATTTAGACCTGAGGCCGATTCTAAAAACGCCTTCTAAATCCCGATTCTAAAATTACAAAAAGATTATGTTGCTATATACTGTACATAGCAACAACAACCCCAACCAAAAGGGGTTCCTGTCTTGAAATGTATAGTTACAAATAGTTCCCGCCCTAAATGGGTTCAGACTAATCGATTTAGTCGATTATCATAGAATTTCTTTGTCGATTTGTTGACATACAAGAAAAAACAACTATTAAAAAAACCTACATGAGCAAGATTAAATAAGTTATTGGTTCTAAATAAGTGTTAAGATATATGTCCAGTACAGTATATATGCCCAAGTTCACCCTACTCAACAATGCCCTGGCTGCTAAATTAGTGGAAGTCATGATTGGGCTCACACATGCAGGAGCTGAGCCCCTCAGGCAGGAAATAGCACAAATAACCTACAATCTCTACACATTGTGTAGATGGGCTATTTTTCCTAGTCTTTTAAAATGTTGACAACAAAAAAAAAAGTATTTGTGATAGGCCTGTTTGATTTTGTCCTTTTCTCCCAGCGTGTTTGGGATTTTTCCTCAATTCCTTGTGTTCCTTCTACCCGGTTCATGAAAGGCATTAAAACAATGGTCAAACACACCATAGAAGAGTCTATGCAGAATCCCATCCAAGTGCCTTGCCTTCTGATGAGCACAAACTGGAAAGAGTTCTGTTAAAGCATTACAAGTGAAGCCTGTGTATGTACTTCATTTCTATGACCAGAAGAGGGCGCAAAAAGCTCTTTCCAAAGCAGACATGGATCTGATTTTTCCATAGTCCTGTTTAGTGAATATGTCAGGGTTGGAATGTGGTATTCAAATGAAAATGTTTGTTTAGCACATGGAACTGTTAATTGCCTGCTTTTGTTTCCCCCTGTTATTTAATTAAAACATGTGCTGATGTACAAGTTAACAATAAGGAGAAGAATTAGAAGACATTTGGTGTAGAGGAGGAAAAGGACTGGGCCAATAGATCCCTGGGGGACTCTGGGTGGACTGCTGGAGAATATACAGTAGAAGAGGAATGTATCGTCAGATGGCATTTTGTCTGATGTTGACTGAGCCGACAAGAATGCACAGAAAATTGGCAATTTCTCATTCTTATTAAAGAGTTATATATTTTCAAAGTTGAGTCTTTGCATTTGTATATATTTTTTTTTACTGATATATAACTAATTGCATGGTCAAATCAATCGATACCGATATTGCATTACAAGTTTTCAGTATAGGTTTTTACCTTGCACCTATTAGTTATAGCTGATTCTGAGTGCAGACATCTAAATAGCTGCATTCTTATTACCTGATTTATTAGGCCTACTGATGCATATTAGTTGAAACAACTTAAATGTAAAGATGTGACATTAATTTTTCCAACTAGTTGACCCTTGTGAAAGCTTCCCTTGATGACATTGATTGAATCTGCTGAATCCCATAGAGATTTCTGCATAAAAAGGGTATTTATTAATATAGTTTATAATATAATTAAATATTCAAATATTTTAAACTGATTTTGGATGCTACACATTGTGATGGGGACCCCCTGGGCTGGAACCCCCTCAGGGACCCCTTGGGCTCCCTGGACTCCACTTTGAGAAGCACTGATTTACAACAACCTGAAGCAATTGGCCAGCCACACACAACCACACAAATCTCCATCCTATCAGTCACACCCCTGTGTGTGTTTAGTGATGTGGTCAGCACTGCTCTTTCCCAGAGTCCCAAATGGCAATGGGTCGTAAAACCTTAATTATTTAACCAGTGAGTGAACACAGTTCAATTGTGGTCATATCTGAGGTGGAAGAAGTACTACATGTTTTACTTAAAGGAGTTCACCCAAAAAATTACTTATTTTCTATCAATTACACACCCCATGAAGCCTTGATTTCATGGATTTCTTTTTGTTTTTGTGGCATTCCTAAGACAATAATTTGATGACCGTGTGTATTTCCGGTAGGAGACACAAATAATCTACTTTGTGTCTCCTACCGGATACATTAGCCGGTAGGAGACGGGAATCAAATTATTAGCTTAGGAATGCGACAAAAACAAAAAAGAATCTATGGATTCAAGGCTTCATAGGGTGTGCAATTGATAGAAAATAAGTCATTTTTGGGGTGAACTCCTGCTTTAAGTAGCAATACCAAAATATAAAAACAAAATACTAGTAAAAGGCCTGTATTCAAAATCTTACTTGAGCAAAAGTACAACAGTATTGGCATTAAAATTTAGTGTTACTGTACCAAAGTAAAAGTACTAATTTTTTTTTTCTTAATTCCAAAATATCAGATCTAAGCTCACGTCACTAAGCTCAATAAGATCAGATGACACCCACAAGTTAAAAGATCTGCCGACCAATGATTTCAATGGCAGAAATTACAGCCTTTCTCTCCCAGATAAGTCGCTGAAATAGAAGTAAATTGTTCTTGCGTCAATAAAATACCAAATCTTACATGAAATTACCACTGATTATATCCTCAGTATAGGCAGGTTTCTGAACTGTCCACAGCCCACCTCTGAGATGCAGAGCGAGTAGACAAAAATGACAGGAAACCTTTATGAGGACTAATTATGAGATAAGGTTGAAAATGGGTGACGTGCTACTATACGCCTATACGCATGGATTTTGAGAGGCATATACAGTACCTTGCAAAAGTATTCAGACCCTTTGGTGTCATAATTGGGGGGTTTTCTGATTAGCGTTAAAAAAAAAATCACAGTACATTTGCAAGGCACTGTGTTTTTTTGCCAACCCCCACAGTTGGCATGGGGATTGGTTTTCTTTTTTTTCCCTTTTTTATAATATCCTCCAAATTTCAGTCAGAATTGTTTTCTTTTTTGAGTTTTTAAAATATATGTACAGTGCCTTTTGCAAGGCACTGTACATATATTTTACTTTTCTTCCCTATTAACATTTCATATTTTTTTTGCCAACCCCCACTTGTTGGCATGGGGATTTATTTTTTTATTTTTTTATGATATCCTCGTAATTTAATGGACTAAAGGTGACATGACAACAAAACGATGAACCATAAAGTCCATGACTCATTTTAGTCAACCTCCTCAATGGTTGGGCCTTGGCCTTCTGAGCTTTCTTGTGCATCCTCTCTGCAGCTGCTGCCTGCTGGCATTCCTCCTCCGTACGACTTGCTGATGATGGGCTCACACACCTTCTCCAGCTCTTTGAGCTGATGCTCGTACTCCTCTTTATCAGCCAACTGGTTGTTCTCCATCCAGGCGATGGCCTGATCACACTGCTCAATCACCTTCTTCTGCTCCTCTTCACTGATCTTCTCCTTCATGTTGTCCTCCTGCACACTGCTCTTCATTCTGAAGGCGTAGGATTCCAGGGAGTTCCTCGCAGTGATCCTTTCCCTCTGAATGTCATCTTCAGCTTTGAATTTGTCAGCATCTTGCACCATCCTCTCGATCTCTTCTTTGTTGAGCCGGCCCTTATCGTTGGTGATGGTGATCTTGTTCTCTTTGCCCGATTGTTTATCGGCTGCAGACACGTTCAAGATGCCATTGGCATCGATGTCAAAGGTGACATCGATTTGAGGAACCCCTCTAGGAGCAGGTGGGATTCCTGCCAGATCAAACTTGCCCAACATATTGTTATCCTTGGTCATCGCTCTCTCTCCTTCATACACCTGGATGAGGACCCCGGGCTGGTTGTCAGAGTAAGTGCTGAAGGTCTGGGTTTGTTTAGTGGGGATGGTGGTATTCCGTTTGATGAGAGCTGTCATAACTCCTCCAGCTGTCTCGATGCCCAGGGAAAGAGGTGCCACATCCAGCAGCAACAGGTCTTTAACATTTTCTGATTTATCGCCTGACAGAATAGCAGCCTGTACAGCAGCTCCATAAGCCACCGCCTCATCTGGGTTGATGCTCTTGTTCAGCTCCCTGCCGTTGAAGAAATCCTGCAGGAGTTTCTGTATTTTAGGGATTCTGGTGGAGCCTCCAACCAGGACAATGTCATTAATGGTTCCCTTGTCCATTTTGGCATCTCTGAGGGATTTTTCCACAGGCTCTAATGTTCCCCTGAAGAGGTCAGCGCACAGCTCCTCAAAGCGAGCTCTGGTGATGGTAGTGTAGAAGTCAATGCCCTCAGAAAGAGAGTCAATCTCAATGCTTGCCTGAGAGCTTGACGACAGGGTTCTCTTGGCCCTCTCACAAGATGTGCGCAACCTCCTCAGAGCTCTCTTGTTTTGGCTGATGTCCTTCTTGTGTTTCCTCTTGAACTCCTCCACAAAGTGGTTGACCACACGGTTGTCAAAGTCCTCTCCACCCAGGTGAGTGTCTCCAGCTGTAGCCTTGACTTCGAAGATGCCATCCTCGATCGTCAGAATGGACACGTCGAAGGTGCCCCCGCCCAGGTCAAAGATTAGGACGTTGCGTTCTTGGGACTTGACTTTATCAAGTCCGTATGCGATGGCAGCTGCAGTTGGCTCATTGATTATTCTCAGTACATTCAGCCCTGCAATGGTGCCAGCATCCTTTGTAGCCTGCCTCTGTGAGTCATTGAAGTAAGCTGGGACTGTGACGACAGCATTGTTCACCTTCTGGCCCAAGTAGGCCTCAGCAATCTCTTTCATCTTTACCAGGACCATGGAAGAGATTTCCTCTGGGTTGAAGGTTTTGGTCTCCCCCTTAAATTCCACCTGAACCTTGGGCTTTCCTCCATCACTCACCACCGTAAAGGGCCAGTGCTTCATGTCTGACTGCACCACTGCATCGTCAAACTTTCGCCCAATCAGTCGTTTGGCATCGAACACGGTGTTGGTAGGGTTCATTGCCACCTGGTTCTTGGCTGCGTCCCCGATGAGTCTTTCAGTTTCGGTGAAAGCCACATAGCTGGGGGTGGTCCTGTTGCCCTGGTCATTGGCAATGATTTCTACTTTGCCGTGCTGAAAAACCCCCACACAGGAGTAGGTGGTTCCCAGGTCAATGCCAATAGCGACACCTTTTACTGCAGACATCTTGAATAGTAAGTATACCTTGATTCCTTAGCTCTTATTGAAACAACTTCCAACGATCTCAGACTGTGCAGACTGAACCTGAAAGCAATACAAGCTTTTATATTGGCGGTGTGACATCAGTTACAGTAGTCCTGACATCACATTGTGACAGGCTTTGTCAATGTTTCCAAATATAGAAATAATAGTGCAGTGCCCATAATCAGTGAACTTTGAGGCCAGTCTATGGTGTCAGTCATCTATGATGTCAGTATGATGACGTCAATTCTTCATTCTCCAAACAAAATTCATATTTTTAGAGGACCACAATGAAAATAAGCCTATGGGCTTTATTGTGTTTTCTTTTATCCTCAGTGATATTTTGTCTAATGTATGTTGTGGAAGTGCGTGGGGATCTCATTTTAAACAAGCTTAGTGCTTTATGAGCCTTCCAGTTTAGTAGACCTTGTATTGTGAATTTGTACTTCCATGTACTGTTGTTGCCATGTCTTACTAAATAAAGTACATCAATCAATCAATCACTCAATCAATCTGATGTGCTCTTCTTTTTATTCATTAATTCATTAATTCATTAATTCATTGGGCATATTTGGGGGCGGACATATGGACAGATACCGCGCACCGCCCTGCTCGGGAACAATGCAAGTCCGGAACAATGCAAGTTGTGAATGCAAGCCCCACCCAGTTATGCAATACCTGTTGTACCTGTCTGTCTGTCTGTCTGTCTGTCTGTCTGTCTGTATATGTGTCCCTTTTATGCCCATATCTGGAGATCTGTTTATGTGTCTGCCTGTGTCCCTTTTATGCCCATGTATGGAGATCCCTGATGTCATTAGTATATGCCCTTATATGGGCATGCCGGTCGGATCGGTGGTTCTGGACAACCGGGTCTTCATATATGCCTATATATGGGCATATCGGTCGGATCAGCAATGCAAGTTGAGAACAATGCAAGTTGGGAATGCATGTCCGACCCGGTTAGAATACCCGTTGTCAAAGTACCTGTTGTACCCGTCTGTCTGCCTGAGTTCCTTTTATGCCCCTATACATGGATATCTCTGTATCTGTCTGGCTTTGTCCATTTTATGCCCATTTATGGAGATCCCTGATGTCATCAGTATATGCCCATATATGGGCATATATTCGTTGGATTGGTGGTTCTGGACAACTGGATCTCCATATATGCCACCTATACTGTATATGGGCATATCGGTCAGATCGGCGAGATCTGGACAACCGCATATCCGAACGAGGACTCGAGGCCTGTTTTAAAAATCTTACTTGAGTAAAAGTACAAAAGTATTGGTATTAAAATATAGTCTACTTACTGTACCAAAGTACTTTAAAAAAAATAGCAGATCTAAGCTCACAGCGTCACTAAAGCTCAGTATAAGATGAGATGACACCCACAAGTTAAAAGATCTGCCGATGTTCTACTATAGTTCTACTATACATGTAGTTTTACCAGAGCCCTGTGTCACGGCCCCTTGGCCTGGCTTGCAGGGCCTGTGTGGCTGTATGGTGTACTCCTTTATGTGTGTATCTCTCCCACAGATCCTATGGGCGTCGGCCAACTTGGGTGCACCCCAATTAGGTGCATTGGGAGCACCTGATCAATGCTCCCTGGAGCCCTATAAAAGAGTGGGTGCCAGCCATTCTACATGTCCCTCTCCAGATGACAGCACCCTTTTGTCTGTTTACATTATGACTGAGTTCACACACTTTGCAACACCCCACACTACACTGAACACACATCCATACATTGCTGACACTACTGATTACTGAATTACACACCTCATTCCTTTTGTAAGCATTATTTGTAAGTTCCTTTTGTTAATAAATTATTGTTATTTTTAAGCACTACCACTGTGTCCTCCTCAATTTGTCATGGCCCCACAGGCCGGGTTGTGACACCTGTCAGCATTACCAGCTTCCACCTCTCACGACAAGGACGAAGGGTTGGATATTGAGAGGCATATACCTTGCAAAAGTATTCAGACCTTTTGAAGTCAGAATTTGTTTATTTTGAGTTTTTAATTTTTTTCACAGTACTTTTGCAAGGCACTGCACATATATTTTACATTTCTGCCCTATGAACTTTTCATCTGTTTTTTATTTACTGAACTAATCTTTTTTTTTTGCCAACCCCCACTGTTTTTTTTTTTTTGTTTTTTTTACTTAAGGCAGGTAACCCATTCATTCAACTGCTGCTGACTATAAAAATGTTTCATTTCCAATACATCTTGAATCGGCCAGGTACAAAGTCTGAGAAGCTCCCTTTGGTGGTATAACCGTGCACATCGCTAACTTTACATTCCCTATTTCTGTTTGGTAGCATAGGCAGGACAGAATTACCCCCCACTATTTCATAATCGACCGTAACGTCTGTCTACCTGTTCTCGGCCGACCACTGGTCTACTAGCCGTTCCTATTGTGTTGTGCAATCGTTGTGTATTGGCTGCTTGCCTCTCCGCAATGACCGTTCTGTTTACTGGCTACATGCAGTTGCTCTCTCGCCGTGATCAACTGGCCGCCATGTGTCATGTTCCCGTGTGATCGCATCATCCTCCAAAGAGGATCACCCACCATACCACAGGACAGTTCGTCTGCACACCTTTCCCCTTGGGCTCTAACTTCTTCCAGGAGCAGGTCTCTGAAATGTGTTTCCGCAGATCATTGCCACCAAGTACATGTCCATATATAATTGGGACACAGCCAGACGGGTACAGTGGGTATTTTGACAACAGGTATTTCAAGTCGGGGATAATGCAAGTTGGGAATGCATGCCCCACCCAATAGCCTACCCGTTGTACAACTTGTACCAGTTGTCAGAGTACCTGTTGCACCTGTCTCTCTGTGTCCCTTTTATGACCATATATGGAGATCTTTGAATCTGTCTGTCTGTGTTCCTTTTATGCCCAAATACTGAGATCGCTGATGCCATATGCCCATATATGGGCGGTTCTGGACAACTGGATCTGCATATGCCTACATATGGGAGACAAAACGGTTCTAAAGATATGTGAATAACAGATGTACAGACAGAGATTCTGTGCATTTATTGTAAGATTAAGAAGATTATGATGATGCTAAATTATCCCCCCCAAATCTAAAAACTCTTTATTTCATATCCTGCCTCTAAGGTTATTTGGTGCTAGAGGTCCTTTAACAGAAAGTTGCTGTTGTTACTTCTTTTGACAGCTGTACCAATATTGTACCAGTATGAGTCAGTGATCTGTATGAGTCAGTGACAAATAAAGCCTTGATTCTTGATTAACTCCGGACTCACTCTCTCTCACACACACACACACACACACACGTGCGTGAAAGCCATACCGGTGCCACACCATAAGAACCTGTGAACTGCTGGAAGGGGGGGGTCTGAGGGCAGAGGCGGGAGGGGTCGAGGATTCAGGATCCCTCTGGTGGCATGGTCTTCCTGTTCTGGACTTGAATCACGTTCTTTCTCTCTTTCAGAAAGTAGTTGCTGCTGAAGGCATTTCTTTCTTTGCTCTCCCCACTCATGTTGTGGTCATGTCGTCCATGTCGCTGTCCACTTCTTCGTTGTCATCAAAGTCGGCCTCCTCTGTAGCTGCTGACGAGGTCATGTTAACAGCTCCCATGGACTTCGACAGCCCGTCCATCTGCCGCCGCTGCTGCTTCCTGCTCTGAGCATCAGCCTGCTCTTTACGAAGTCGCTCATACTCTGGCCGATATTCCGTCTCATACTCCTTGGCGGCCTCTGCCACCTGGACAAAGAGCTCATCCAACCCGCTGCCCGTCACCGCAGACACACCGACCACGCGCAGGTTGGCGTAGAACTCGTCGAGCACCAGGCTCATGGAGCGGGTCAGGTTGCTGACGTAGGACGTCTCCCGGTTCAGAGCGTCCTGGAACACTTCGAAATCCTGCATCCACTCCACCGCAAAGCTGTGGTCGACGATGTCCGTCTTGTTCATGACGACGATAAAGGGAAGTTTGGTCTTGTAAAGAATGCTACAGGCGTACAGCATGTTGGACATGAACGTGACGGGGTTGACGCTGCGGGACGTGTCCATCACGTACGCCACCACGCAGGGGAAAGAGGACGCCAGAGCCTCCGTGATGATGGTGCCAGACGCCGACCAGGTGAACACCTCGATCTGCCCCGGGGTGTCGATCAACACGTACTGGTGATCGTGCTGTTTCTTCTCGATGAAAGTCATCACCTGATCAAAGCGCGTCGCGAAAAGATTGAGGGAGGTCACGATGCCGCCGTTAGGGCCGAGCCCGTACTGCTTCATCACTTCTTTGTAGTTGACGGTGTCGCGGATATCGATGTTGGTGGGAAACGGTACTTTGTGTACGGCGGGGTCCAGGTTGATGACATACGGAGCGGACTTCTTGTCGTGAAGGTGAGCGGTGAGCCGCTGCACGAAGGTTGTTTTTCCCGACCCCGCCATGCCCAACACTATAAGACACACAGGTTTCTTCTGCTGGGCAGCATCTCCTGAGGACGGTTGGGGCGTCAGGCAGTCGCCCTGTCCGCCATCATAGGCCGTATTCTCCATGGAAACAGCCTCAGCACCAGAGGAACCTGGTGCAGTCGCCATGCTGTTTGATTTGCAGAACAACTGGTAGCCGTCACTGCTGCAAAGGACGCGTCAGTGTCGCAAAACTATACATAGGATGTGTTAAATGCAGAGAACAAATTTCACGTATGTGTAAGTGTACAGTGACGAATGCTCCAAAACAACTAAATGGGAGTAAATTATTTATTATTAATAACTTTGGAGTCTTTTACCCCTTCTATAAATAACTTTGGTGTTAGTCTTGTATCACTTCTTATGCTTTGGAAAAGCCCTGTGCAAAGTGCAATGAATTAAGCTGCACAAGCTTATATATTGGCAGGGTGATAACAGAATGAGTTCTGACCTCGAATTGTGACTGGCTGAGACGCATTGCCAATGTGATGTTTCCAAATATAGAAATACTAGTGCATTACCCGTTATCAGAACACTTGGAGGCTATAGTGTATGATGTCAGTCATCTATGACGACAGTATTCAGATATGTCCTTTTATGATGTGTCTCAAAGGGGAATTTCACTTTAAAACACGTGTGGGGTCATTTCAAAGCTTTCTGTGCACCCCAGACAGTTTTTAAGTTGCTTGTTCTTTTTCTCAAGCACGCCTTAGAAGGACAAAATCAATCACCAGAACCATGGAAGTATGTTTTCAATGAATCTAATATGGTTCAAATGGAGTTTGAAGTTACAATGGGTTTATATAGGAAGGGGGCATGTCTGATAAATTGATGATCAAATATATAAATATTGAATCAAGCAACTTAAAAACTGTTTGAGGTGCAACCAAAAGCCAGAGGAGATGTTAAAATGACCCCACAAGTGTTTTAAAGTGAAATACCCCTTTAAGACACATTATAAAAGGAAATGAATACTACTACAACAGCAACAATAATAATAATGGAATAAGTTATAATAAAACAGAAAAATAAGATAATAAAATTGCAGTGCAGAAGAAAGTAGCTGTAAATCAGATGACCTCATGCCACTGTCTTTAAGCTACAACAGCCTGTACTTTTTACCTCTCTCTTGTGGTCATTTTGAGAGTATGAACATTCACGTTTTAAAATTCAGTAGTAACTCAAAAAGCCAGCCGCATTTGACATGAAATCAAATGTCAAACGACATCTACAGGGCTTAAGGTGCAAAGACTATCCCTGAATTATCAAAATACTTCAATTCAATTTGGCAACATGCTATTTGTATTTTGAACGTTATTTGTGTCCATTCCATATAGGCTTACTGTTAGGGGTGATTTTACATTTAGGCCTAGGCTACCACTTAATATATTTCGTATACACAGATTATGCTATGATGATGATACATGCCTACACATTATGAAACTGTCCCTACATTTTAGATATGCCTATTATATTGGCCTATGGGGTGCATGTGTGTGCGTGCGAGCGCGCACACACACACACACACACACACACACACACACACACACACACACACACACACACACACACACACACACACACACACACACACACACACACACAGACAGTGGTGTAAAGTAACTAGTAGCCTACATTTACTCAAGTACTGTACTTAAGTACCCTTTTGAGGAATTGTTTCCAATGTTCAATACTTTTACTTCTACTCCACTACATCTCAGGCAAATATTGTACTTTTAATTTTGGGTACTTTAAGTATATTTTTATGGCAATGCTTTTGTACTTTTACTCAAGTAAATTTTGATTTACCTGACTTTTACTTATAGTAACAAAGTATTTCTGCATTGCAGTATTGGTACTTTTACTTTAGTAAAAAGTTTGAGTACTTTTTCCACCACTGCACACACACACACACTTATTAATTTATATTAAACAAATTGTTCATCATCATCATCATCATCATCATCATCATTCCAAAGGCGTTGTGAGTGACGTCGGTGTCCGACCCCTCCCTCTCCCACCAAACCCGGAAGTGTTGCTGCTGTCACCGTTCCTTCTTTCTGTGAGACGCCCGTCCGTGGAAACCCAACACAGAGAAAGGTAAGGAAGCTTGTCTCTCGCTGTGATTTTTACGTCCTTAAACTTTAGACAGGTTCCTAAAAGGGTGAGACCCTGAACTAGTGTCAACACTGTTGGTTGTTGTGGTTGTTTAATGGAACTACCGGCTTACTTGTCTTGTCTGTCCAAAAACCAGCGCTAGCTACCTTAGCCTACCTTGCTAGCCCAGGCTACTGTTTAAATCTCAGCTGGAAGGAATTCAATTCAGTGTCATAGCAGGGATTTAGTTTAGTTTGTGGAATATTGACGCCGTCTTTATAGTTTTGTGTTGTTTTTATGAGGGCAAAATGTATTATAGAGTATTGTTCTTTTAGTTTGAACATATTGTATATACATACTGTTTTGTTTTAAGGGTGGTACTAGTTGTTGTGGTGGTCTAGCTGGCTAACAGCGAGCGTTGCCAGATTCTGGGAGAGAAATAAGCAACCAGGTCTATGAAAACAAGCCCAAAAGAAGCAACTAGGCTACGGCTATTTGAAAAAAAAAAAAAAAAAAATCTACATGTGAGCTTGTAGATCTGCTATTTTCAAGAAAAGAAAAAAAATAATCTTGGAAAAAAATAAAAAGGCAAATTTGGAACATTTTTGAAACTTTTTAACACAAAATGCCTGGCACACAATATTTTCAGATGGAGGGGGGAGGGGGTCTGTTTTTGATTGATTGATTGATTGATTGATTGATGTACTTTATTTAGTAAGACATGAGAACATCAGTACATGGAAGTACAAATTCACAATACAAGGTCTACTAAACTGGGAGACTCATTAAGCACTGAGCTTTTTTAAGATGAGATCCCCATGCACACAAATCATAAGAGACAGACAGATATACACACTACTATACAGAATGTCATACAATCAGCTTACAGGTTACTGGTATGAAGAGAGAAGAAAAATAAATGGGGGGGGGTAGGTTAAGACTTAGACAGGGGCCATTTTCGAATTGCAGCCTCCTGAATGTGTATCTTTAGGGCAGTTTTGAAAGTGAGTAGGGTTTTACATAGCCCCTTTCGGGACCCTGTTTACCTTTTTTATATTTGGGAAGGCGGTATCCAGGGTCCCTTGTCGCTCAAAACACTCTCTCTCGTACTGGCGGCTACCACTGTCTGGTCTCGGGCTAATAGCTCGTCGCTTAGAAGTTGCAGAGATTTCTCAAAGGTACCAACAAGAGCAATACTAACGTGCCAGAAAGCTGCATTAATCCTCACGGATCGGCGATGCCGTTTAACATTTTTAATAATTTAGTAAAACTTAAGTTCCTCTCTCACACTCTGCTCCACTGCCCATGTCCCGCCTCCCCGCGGTGACTGACAAGCTGCGCGTCCTACGCATAACTCTATGGTCCTACATTACTGCCTCTGATTGGGGAGCTCCTACATGCTTGCATGACAATCACAACGCGGGGAGGCGGGACATGGGCAGTGGAGCAGAGTGTGAGAGAGGAACTTAAGTTTTACTAAATTATTAAAAATGTTAAACGGCATCGCCGATCCGTGCGGATTAATGCAGCTTTCTGGCGCGTTAGTATTGCTCTTGTTGGTACCTTTGAGAAATCTCTGCCACTTCTAAGCGACGAGCTATTAGCCCGAGACCAGACAGTGGTAGCCGCCAGTACGAGAGAGAGTGTTTTGAGCGACAAGGGACCCTGGATACCGCCTTCCCAAATATAAAAAAGGTAAACAGGGTCCCGAAAGGGGCTAGGTTTTACACTCCTTTGGACAAATGCGGACAAATGCATATCAACATGGGGTCTTTAAAAATGTTTGAGAACCACTGGTTTAAACGACATTAGGAAACAAGCCCAAAATAAGCAACTACACTACACTACACTTTAGAAATAAGGCCAATGTAAGCAACTACACTTAAGAAACAAGCCCAAAATAAGCAACTACACTTTAGAAACGAGCCCAACATAAGCAACTACACTTTAGAAACAAGCCCAAAGAACCGCAACCCGCAACTATACCAAAGTCGCTTATAATAAGCGGATATGGCAACACTGGTGGTGTTGGTGGTCTGGCAGGCTAAAGTTTAGCTATCAGCTAATTGACACATTGTGACTGCTGTAATGAGAGAGCAGTCAGTTAATGTGTCTGTTGTTCACAGAGGCTGACTGACACAGAGGCTCAACTGTATATTCTATTACATTAAAATGTAAGTCATCATCATCATGTGACTGACAAGAAGCAGACTGGCCCAGCACGAGTGTGTGCTTTTTATTATGAATGCAGTCTGTTATTTCTGTGTGTGTGTGTGTGTGTGTGTGTAGCTGTCTGCCTGGCTATGCGGAAGTGTATTAGGTTCTCACTCAGGGCTACCATTTAATGTAGGTGAGTGAATCTAAATGACGACCATGTCAGCTAACCAAGTGGTTCTCAACCTTTTCAGGTGGCGAAATAATCATATGTGAACTGGGGGACCCCCAAAAAATAACCATATAATAATCATATTTGAACTGGGGACCCCCCAAAATAATAATTGAACTGGGGAACCCCCCACCCTGACAGGCACTTGGATTTGTAGGAGTTGAGGCATTACATTTCGTTTAACTCGGTTTCACAGCTAAATGTGAGCTTGTAGATCAGCTTTTTTTTCCACAATTGTTGCCTCATTTATTTGACAATTTGGCCAATGTTTATAATGTTGAATAAAGGTCTTAAAAAAGTCCTTTCATTGTCACTTTACTGTCATCTGGGGAGCCCCCCAAAATCATGTTGGGGACCCCCCTGGGGGTCCTGACCCGACAGGTTGAGAATCACTGAGCTAACACACCAAGTTTAGTGTAGTTTAGTTTATTGGAAAGTCATAACACGAGTTAAAACAATTCGAGGATATGACACAATAAAGACCAGGACTTATTTCCATTGTTGTGGTCCTCTCCTCATACACATAACAAATACATCTCATAACAATGCAGACATGATATGTATTGGATACATATTAAGATAAAATAGTAAGTACATTTTCAGCTATATTTTATGGACAGTTTTTTTCTTTTTTTTTACACAGCTACGCAAAATGCCTCAGCTGTTGAATTTGGCCAAAACCACTCAAATTATTAAACGGGGGATATGTTTTTTTAGCCTTATTTAATACATGTTTGTTTTTTTAGCATCGTGTATGGGTGATGTTGCATCTGGCAAGGTTCAACATCATTAATTTTATGTAAACAATGTCAATATTGACTAGACTATATGCGTTACATGTAATAATATGCTAGACATCATTTACCAAACGGCATAATGGTCAGCGTTTCATATTTCTAGAGCACGTATGCCTTAGCACTTTGCGTTACATTCACCCATTCAAATGAACACACACACACACACACTGATGCAGGCTGCATGGAGGAACCACCCTCATTGGGAACAGGAGGGGGTTCAGTGTCTTGCTCAAGGACACTTCAGACTTGAAGCCAAAAAGAGCCAGGGATCAGCTCCCAAACAGCCACTCTACCACCTGAGCCACATAATTGCTGGCAAAATATCCATCTTACATTTCCTCAAAAACGTTGAGTCATACCCTTAATGACTTATGAATATTCGGGCCAAAATAACTAATGCAATTGACTCAGTACTTTGCATAACCGCTTGTCTCGTAGGGCTGTCACGATTACAAATTTAAGTCGACGATTAATTGTCACACAAATAATTGCGATTAACGTTTTAATTGTTTTTTGGCATTGAACATTGGAACAATAAAAATACAATTTCTGTTTGCCTTTAAGGCTTCGTAATCACAAATTGCACAGGGTAGATATGACAAATAACTTGCATACAAATAAATTACCGACACATTTATTATAATTTTATACTTTACCAAAAATGTAAATATAGCGGAAATAACTGATCTTGTAGATCTGCTATTTCTGCTATTTTTGGATTTGTTTTGAAAAGGTATGAATGTTTTTTAAACATGGAAACGATAAAATATTTGCGACTGTCAATTAATTGCGATTAGACGATTATGTCATAATTGTGACAGGCCTATTGTCTCGACACAGCATTCACAGCCACTCCAAAAAAACAAAAGGCCCAGTTATGATGAGGTCTCTGGCCTCCAGACCCTCTTCCCATTGTTCCCATATAATCGATCGATAGCCTGGGTATGTGTATGTCTCAGCAACTCGGTGGTCACAGGATCCCTGGGCGAGTGAGCTGTAAACACATTGTCTTACACAGCCTGCCCTGTGTCTGTGTGGACTGGACTGTCTGTCAGTCCATTGTCTCTCTCGCTCTCTCTCTCTCTCTGGCTATCAAGACGTGTGGCATTCCATTCTGCCTGCCACTTGTTATTCACCAACAGAATGCTGGGGGCCACAGCTGAACTAAAACAGCAAGGCATATATAACATGGACTACCGTGTTTTATATGCTGTGCAGGATACAACTGGATTATACGCTTATATGCCAACCCCTGCGCGCCACACACACACACACACACACACACACACACACACACACACACACACACACACACACACACACACACACACACACACACACACACACACACACACTCTCAACCTCTCCCCTGTTCACGCATGCTCTGCCTCTTTGATTGATTGAATACTTTATTGGTAGTTTGCATAAAAAAAGCACAGGAAAGTACAGTTAAATACAAGTTCTGCTAAGAGGATTCTAAACCCAAAAAAGCCTATGGCTTGTTTCCATTGTGGTCCTTTGTACACAATTCATCGAATTGAGTACGTCCAGACATTGAGAATGTGAAGACTCCAATGAAATCTGGAGGACTCCCTGAAATATGGTCTTGTGTCTCATCTGGTGGTCTAATACCGGGTCTCAGTATCCTAACTAGGAGTTCAACAGTAAATCGAACTAATCGATTTAACCGATTAACTAAATGTACCTTTTCTTAACACTAAAAATAGGTCTACAAGCTCACGACACGTTGTGAGCTTGTAGATCTGCTATTTGTACAGTTTTTTTTTTGCACAACACCATTGTGCGGCGAGGAGGTATGAAACAACGCTTAAGTGCTTAATGTATTATTCAATTAATCGAAGAAGTTATCATTAGAATAATCACTGAGTCAATAGTTGTTGCAGGCAGCCCTAATCCTAACCCTCTCTCTACATGTCTTGACTCTCCTGCAGATGCAGACCATAAAGTGTGTAGTGGTGGGTGACGGTGCGGTGGGAAAGACCTGCCTACTCATCTCCTACACCACCAACAAGTTCCCCTCGGAGTACGTCCCCACAGTGAGTACTGAGTTTGTCCTTTGTCCTATCTGTCTACACATTTCCTTATTCTTCTTGTGAGTAGATCTGCTATTTAATTTGAAAATGTGTGAACATTTTTCAACATGGAAACGATTATGACGATTATGCAAAACTTATTGCGATAATGATTGTACATATGCACATTCACACACAGTGACTGAAAATATGTTAACACACGACACATTAAAAACACAGAAAATCAGGAGCAGGTGGAGTCGAAGGAGTGGTAAAGTGTGTTTCTTCACATTGACTTGAACAGTGTTACCCCTCCCACTTACCTGTCCCAACAGCCTTCTGATTCTATCTATCACTGACTGCGATTTTAAAGGGGAGTGGGAGGTCTATTCTTTAGCACTTGAAGGCTGAGGGAAAGAACGAGTAGGCGAGGCACAGGAGAGAAGGCTCTGACAGTCACAGGATTCGATCCCATCCCATAGGCCAGCACGGGTACACTGGACTCCCACTAGTGGTGTGTTCAATGAATCGATATGGCAATAATCGTATTGTATTCCTTGCCGATAATCGTATCGATACGATTATCGGCAAGGAATACAATATGCTACCATATCGTTACGGCAGGAAATGTTGTGACACGGCAAAAAAAAAAAACCTGTCAGCTATGGTGTGTTTGTGTGTGTGAGACTCAGACATGAGTTGCAGTAAAACTAAATGTAAAGAGAATATTTCATTTGCATTTATTAATGATTACATCTTTTGCATTTATCAATCAAAACATTTTTTTTTATTTTTTATTTCCTTGCTTTAATGTTATCAACTAAGTTTTTCAAATTTGATTTGGAAACTGTACATTTTCGGACAATATATTGGACAACTTCGTCTAGGACTCTGTAAAAGTAAATTTTGTAGGACACGGTCGTTATTCAAAATCAACGAGTATTGCGATATATATCATATCGTGGCCTCTGAATCGTGATACATATCTATTGTGAGGTTGTATCCAGCCCTAACTCCTACAAGCAAATGCAACTGCCATGCTGTCAATGGGCACCAGTGCTTTAGTGTTGTTTATTTGGACAATGATACGACGAAGACTTAGAAACCCCCACTCAATGTTAAAAACAATGGGGAAACAAATTAAGATGAGACAAGAGAAGAGAAGAAAAGCGAGTTTAGGATAATTTGCGGTTTACAAAGACGCCTTACATCAAAGCCAGCTGAAGACCTCGCAGCAAGTTTTAGCAAGGAGGTGTAATACTGCTTCCAGGAAATTCTAAGCGTGTGTGTGTGTGTGTGTGTGTGTGTGTGTGTGTGTGTGTGTGTGTGTGTGTGTGTGTGTGTGTGTGTGTGTGTGTGTGTGTGTGTGTGTGTGTGTGTGTGTGTGTGTGTTCATGCCTGTGTGTGCGGTATCTTGTTTATACACCACAAGCTCACGTGATGCACCTCTCTGTTGTGTTTGTGTCAGGAGGACCAGGAGGAACTTGGCTCGTAATGATGATTTGTGCTCCCTCATATGAGGGACAGACCTACGGTCTGCCACACAGGCGTGTAGGATTACTGACTGCAGGGTGACTCATGTAGAAGTGCTGTATGTCCTTTCACCTCCTGTTCAGTTCAGCTTGCCTGGTTTCTCTCTGTCCCTTTTGCTCCCACAGAAAGAGAGAGCGAGAGTGACAAAAGGTTTCAGTCGTGAGATTTTATTTTGCTTTATTCCATGAGAGAGAGAGTGAGCAGCAGAGGTGGATGATAAAATTGCATAACAGTGTCACCATATTGACTCGGCATTCCCTTCCTCTTCCGTTCTCCCTTCCTCTGTCTCTTTTCCTCTTCGTCTGTCTGTCTGTCTGTCTGTCTGTCTGTCTGTCTGTCTGTCTGTCTGTCTGTCTGTCTGTCTGTCTGTCTGTCTGTCTGTCTGTCTGTCTGTCTGTCTGTCTGTCTGTCTGTCTGTCTGTCTGTCTGTCTGTCTGTCTGTCTGTCTGTCTGTCCGTCTGTCTGTCTCTCCCTCTCTTTCTGTCAATTTTCAATTAAATTCAAAGGGAAATTTATTGGCATGAGAAAACATACGTTTTATATTGCCAAAGCAAAAGTGGAGCAATACAATCAAAACAAAATGTATGTTCAATTAAAAGGGAATAGAAAGTATGTACACAGAGCTGTTACATTGCAATTGAGGGAAATCTAACTTACAAAACCAAAAGAATTGTGCATTTGCTTTCATAGAAATAGTTAGCCTATATATCCACATAGGAAAGGTTAGCTTTTCTGTCTCTCTTCCTCTTCCCCTGTCTGCCTCTCCCTCTGTTTCTGTCTCTCTTCCCCTGTCTGCCTCTCCCTCTGTTTCTGTCTCTCTTCGTCTGTCTGTCTGTCTGTCTGTCTGTCTGTCTGTCTGTCTGTCTGTCTGTCTGTCTGTCTGTCTGTCTCCCTCTCTTTCTTCCAGTTTAACTAAGATTCAATGCTGCTTTGTTTAAACGTTATAGACATAACAGGAAGGAAACCTAGGTTGCTTTTAAAGCAGTATGCTCAAGCCGCCCCCTCCTTCTTTGTCCGTTTGTTGGTGATTCTTTTTTTATGAATTGTTTTTTGTATTGTTTTATGTATTCAGAGTGTCATCAGAACCACAAAATGAGAATTATAATAAACTTTAAAAGGACATCTATGGTCGTACGTCTAGGAAGAAAAATCCTGCCTCGCTTTGCGCTGCGTTTCGAGCTTGTGAAGCTGTTGACACTTTCGTGTGACGAAAAAAACTAAAGTTAGAATATGGAGATAAGAGGTTTCTGCCCGACAGCAACGATATGTAATAATTGTATTGTAATCAATTTCCAGCCTGCTCTGGAAATCTGCCTTTGAACCAACTATATGAGACTATATGAGTTCTCGAAGCGCTATGTTGTAATTAACGAGACAATTTCACAAATATCATTGACAGAAAAAAACAGTAACACAGGAAAATAATGTGAAATTAGGTGTTGCTGTTTGCTTTTTATTTTTTAAGGCAAAATGTATCAACATTTTTCAAACACTTCAAGACAATATCAAGATTTTTCAATAATAAAAAAAAGAAAGCAGATATAGCTGCTATTTTTGAATAGCCAACGTATCAATGGATGACCGGGGACACTTTGAGAACCAATGATGTATAATATCAATCACTGTGGGTGTTGTGTTTTGGTGTGTATTTGACTGATGTGAGTGTTTTTCCATACCTCACCTCTCTACCGTGTCCCGACACATCACTCAGTGTTTGTCTTAACTTGAACCACCTAGAAACGTGTGTGTGTGTGTGTGTGTGTGCGCACACGTGTGTGTTTGCGCGCGCCATGCATTACTGTCTGTGTGGTTTGTCCATATGTGTGTGTGACAGTGTTGATTTTGACAGCACATTTTTATTTAGTTTTAGTCATAGCCTTTTGAATACAATTCTGTTTAGTTTTAGTCACCTGAAATGTTTTACTTTTAGTCTAGTTTTAGTTGACTAAACATCATAAGATTTTAGTCGACTAAATCTACAGTTGATGTAGTCGGGGGGGGGGAATTGTTGGCAGGCCGTGATGGCATCGAAATGATTTTCACTTAGCTGCATGTTGAAAATAGCCGATCTACAAGCTCACAACGCGTTGCGCTGTGACGTGTTGTAGATCAACTATTTTCGGTCTGTGACACCCACGTGCACCCATGATGACTTGTCATAGTTCTACTGGATGTCTTCTCCACTAGTCCCTTCCTAACATTTTAGTCTAGTTTCTATTTGTTGACAACATTTTCAGTATATTTAGTCATAGTTTTAGTCATCATCGCTTAGTTTTTATTTCGTTTTACATTCTTCGTCATAGTTTTAGTCGACTAAATCAATACTGGTGTGTGTGTGTGTGTGAGATGGGATATGAGTGTGAAAGGGTGTGGTTGCATCGTGTGTGTGTGTGTGTGTGTGTGTGTGTGTGTGTGTGTGACTAATGTTTTTGTGTATGATTGTGTGTACAGTATATAAGGGTGTGACTGCATGTATGTATGTTTGGCTGACCGTGTATTTTGTTGTGCTTGTGTCTGCATATCTGTGTTAACTATGAGATTTTATGTGTTTGACTTGGCATGTTGCTAAGTGATGGTTGTACTGTATGTATGTGTACCAGTCTGTACTTGTACTGTACGTCTGCAATTCCTACCCACTTCACACCGAGCATTGCTTCTTGAGGGAAGGGCTTTTAATGTGATAGCACTACTATACTTGACCATAGAGTTTTTTTCTGATACCAGTATCGGAAAAGCTGCCGATACTGCTTAAAGGGATGTTTCACTTTCAAACATGTTTGGGGTCATTTTAACATCTACTCAGGCTTTTGTGAACAAACCCGACAGTTTTTAAGTTGCTTGATTCAGTATTTAGATATTTGATATTCATTTTATCAGACACGCCGCCTTCCTATACAAACCCATTGTAACTTCAAACTCCATTTTAACCATGATGGATTCATCGAAAACACCCGTCCTTGGTTCTGGTGACTGATATTGTCCTTCTAGTGCGTCAATTACTTTTTTCATTATTTTTGTATATATTTTTTTGCCAGGGCAGTATGCCAGTCTACGCTATTCCGATAACCACGTAATTTTTCACATGATGATATTTCATTTACAGTCATATTTTCAATGCTTCAGTTGATGTTGCACGACCGTTTTATACTCTTACTTTACTATTTACATTATTATTGTACTAACTTGTAGCTGCACTGTTTACTATCAATTTAACTAACTATTATTTATATAATTTTGATTTATTATTTAATTTCAAGGATTCCCATAACTCTGAGTGGACCCTTACGGGTCCATTTGGTTCCATTTGTACACTTGGTATCAGGAAGGAAAAAATGGTATCGGTATTCGGTACGTCTCTACTTGACCACATAACGAATATAGATACACCCAAGATGCATTGAGGACAGATCATGATCCAAGCACTCTAATCTCCGTAGCCAGGCGATCTGAGATGTCCGCCTACTGCCCTTTCCCTTGCCCTGTAATCAGTTTTAACCGCCCTACTGTCTTTGGCACCTGCATTTCCCCAGCGGGATCAATAAAGGTCTTATCTTATATACTGTATACATACAGGGACGACATTGGTTCGGGAGGTGGAGCGGCCATCATACATCTGGACTGGTTACGTCTAAATTTAAATATAAACTAGGTAGAAACAAATAGGAGATTAAAACAATTACTGCATTGCAGAAGCATTGCAAAGACTTTAGGGTGGTCCTTCATATTAGAACGATATCGGGATTGGTTTTCAAAGCAATTAGGCATAGGTCTGTTTAAAGGAGATTTTCGACACTGGTCTAGCTCATACATTGAATTTAGACATTTCCCCATCTAGGCGGAGATCTCCGATTGTCAGGCTACGTGAGACTACGATAACGCAACGTTTCGCAAACCACCTACGGAGATGGTCAGGGATGCATTGTGGCCTAAAATTGTCTACTTCATTGTTTGTTACTGTTTAGGCAGCAGCAGCAAACAGAATGGTGTTTTAAAAGAACTAAGAGTGGCAGCCGACCTGGCGTTTATGTAATATAAGTATAAATATAACAATTGTGTCGCGTCATCGCCTTGATCTATAACTACGTTAGCCTATGTTCTCAAAGCAAACAGTCAGGACGGCCGTGGGGGAGTGTTTGAACGCATCGCTGTCGCTCAAAACGGCCGTGGGGGCGTGTTTGGGTTTAAGCGGCGCAGCCTTAGGGGCTAGTGCGGCGTAATTCTTGAAGCACGCCTTGCTGCCTCTAGAGAGAGGCAGCCACTCTGGAGAGAAGGAGACAAGTCCCGTGGGTGCATTCACGTTGGCTCTGGGTATAATATTGCAGGAATGAATATTATGATAAAAAATTAATTAAAAAAAAATAGCTGCCTTTGGGATTCGCTAATCGCGTGGTTTCAAATCGTGATTTCGGTTTGAAAACAATGAATCGTTCAGCCTTAATGTCCATGTATGTTGTCTGCAGTCCTGCATTCATCAGCTTATGTTGGTTTGTTTCTGCACCAAAGTGCCAAAACCTCAACTTGTTAGATAAGTGCTGCCTTGTCACACAGCCACCATGTGAAGTCCAAGGTTTGTTGTCAGCTCCTCCGAGGATAAAAGTCAAAGTATATTGGGCTTAGCGAAGGGAAAAAGCTGACATCTCTCCAGTTTCTACACATCAGGTTTACTGTAGATGCCATATGATGCTTCTTCATATATGAGGTATTAGCTTTCGTGTTGGGGTCAGATAGCCTACCTCACACAGCATACACAACATGCACACAAAATGATTAAAGCACCTCCAGCCAGTGAAAGTATATGGTAGTCCATCCATACATCCCTGTGTAAATGTAAACCAAGCATTGATTCCGTCAGTGTGTCAAGTGTTTAAAGAACAGCACGGAGGAGTACTTACTAAGTAACATGAATAGATACAGGTAATAAAGATAAAGTCTTATTTTGTGCCATTATATTCTCTCCCTATTTCTCTTGTCTCCTGCCTGCTGTGCTTTATTCTCTCTGTTGTTCTCTTTGAGCCAGACGTGTTGGTGCTCAGCCAGTGTCATCTTGGCAAAACATTGTTTCTGCAGGCTACACTAAACACAGAGTGAAAGCAGCTTAATTAAACAGACACTGTGTGTGTAACCTGTGCTACTGAAATCAGCCATCATTTGGAGAATAGCTGGAATTTCTTTATTGTCATGTTTGTTTGTTTTTTACGGCAGGCATGCATGCTTTACGTTCCTGTTTGACTCTTGCGAGGAAAGCTTGTTGTTGGACTTGGGAGCAGACGCATTTACTCAAAGAGCCAATAACACATGAGACATCGCTAACGGCTCTTTAATACACAACTCTTCTAGCATCCTAAACTTGAAGGGACCTTTTGTTTTGTTTTTTTAGGTGACAATCGGTTATGGTGTAATACAGTGGTTCTCAAAGTGAGGTCCAGGGACCCGCTGGGTTCCACGAAGGAGTTATGGGGGTCCTTGAAATTCAAAAAGTTAGAGAAATTTGAGCTGACGTGAATAGAATGATCAGACTGTCCTCCTTGCTGAAGTGTAAGTGTGTGTGTGTGTACGTATATATAAGTCCAGGTGTGTTTCTTGGTGACGTCTGAGAGTTCGTCAGAGCAGGTCCTCATGTAAAAACATAACCCTGGATCACTTCCAGTTCATATCACTCCCTGTTGTAACAGAGAAGCTGGCTTCGGGCATGTCAGTGAGACATGTTAGGACTACTGAGGTGTGTGTGCGCGCGCGTGCGCGCGGTGTGATGGAACAGAGTAGGGAGTGGTGCTGTGAGGAGGGGTGATGTGTTTCAATGTTAAGTCGATGTAAATTCCAACATCCAGCGGCATTTTGCGTCTTAACGCATGAAGCTATGCACACATTTCCAACTCAAGTGACTTTCACCGATGTGAACGTGTGTGCTACAGAGCGATGCGTTTCCATGCTCTTGCTAGCAGGGGATTAAATTGATTGATTGATTGAATACTTAATTAGTCTGAAATGTAAACGGCACTAGGTACAGTCAGACAGTACGGCTAAAAGGATGACACAAAAAAGTCCTGGGGACTTGTTTCCATTGTGGTCCATGTAGGACCCCCCCCCCCCCCCCCCCTTTTCCCATCGACATGACCATCCTATTAGAACCTGGCCGCAAGCGGGGCTAAAAAGCTCTATAGCAGGATGGGTGGAGGGTCTGGAATGATGGGAAACCTGTTACACTCATCTGACTGAAACACACACACACACACACACACACACACACACACACACACACACACACACACACACACACACACACACACACACACACACACACACACACAGACTGACCGTCTCCGTCAGACTCTTTTCAAAACAAGCCAGCAGCCTGTCCCTCATATACACACATACTGTACCCAGAATCTCTCTCGCTCTCTCTCTCTCTCTCTCTCTCTCTCTCTCTCTTGTCCCTCATATCCACACAGACCCAGAATCTCTCTCTCGCTTTCTCTCTCGTCCCTCATATACACACATACCCAGAATCTCTCTCCTGTCCCCAGAATTTCTCTCTCTCTCTCACACACACACACACACACACACACACACACATGCACGCGCACACGCACACAGGGACAGACAGTGTGTCGCCAGGACAGGGCGGCGGGTGATGATGAAGTGAATTGTGACTTCCTGCCCGGCCTTCATTTGACTTCATAATCACACTCTCTCTCTCAATGCTCAATTCTATTCATTGTGTTCTATTGACATGAATGTTATCTGTCTCTCCGGGCCTGTCACAGTGATTGCATAATCGTCTAATCAGAATCATTTTAGATAATAAGCTGTGAGCTTGTAGATCGGCTATTTCCAACATTAATATTTTATAGTATAACGTTATTCAATATGCCAGTAATTTATTTGTAAATCCAGGTTATTTGTCATATCTGCACCTGTGCAACTTCAAAGCCTAAAAGCAGAAAAAAATGTTTTGGTCATATGCAACGACAGAAACACAATTAAACCATTAATCGCAATTATTTGTGTGTCCAATGTCATAATAGTGACAGCCCTATGCCTGTCCCTCTGTGTTTCCCAGGTATTTGACAACTATGCAGTGACTGTAATGATCGGAGGGGAGCCCTACACCCTGGGTCTGTTCGACACGGCAGGTAAAACCCCATCAGCGTTTCTTTCTCTCAATCATTTAGAATTTCAAGGACGCCCCCAGTTTGATATTGTTGCTGTCGGGCAGAAACCTCTTATCTCCATTTTTTAAAAGTTTTTGTGTTTTTTCGTAAATTAACGCCCTATTTGATCATACCACAGCGTCACACAAAAGTATCAAAAGTAGCAGATCCGCGATTTCGAAACACGGCACTAAGCGACGTATCTTGAGCTTGTAGATCTGCTACTTTTGCTTTTTTTTTTTATCCTGAAAAGTAATCCATATGTTTTGTATATGAGGTTTCCACCCGAAAAAAGACGATGTGCACGGAGGGCCATAGACCCCCCATGTCATCATACTATGTATTTATTCTCTGGGATCTTGATCTCACCCTGCAGGTCAGGAGGACTACGACAGGCTCCGCCCCCTCAGCTACCCCCAGACTGACGTCTTCCTCGTTTGCTTCTCTGTCGTGTCGCCCTCCTCCTTCGAGAACGTCCGTGAGAAGGTCAGTCTGTCTGTCTATCTGGCTGTTGTGCATCAGATGAGGTGTCTGTCTGTTGTGCATCAGATGAGGCGTCTATCTGTTGTGCATCAGATCAGGTCACTTGTTCTGGTGTTACTTTTACCGTTAGTTACCGTATTTATTGACCACAACAACACGTTAAGAATGTTATTTAGACAGATGCCGAATTCATTGTTTACCTTTGTATCCTAGTTTCTTTGACACCCTACATTGTTCTCTTTGCAATTTTGGCCTACTTATGTCACTATTTACCTTGTTGTGTATTGACTAGAGCAGTGGTTCTCAAGCTTTTCAGCGCGCAACCCACCAACATAATCATATTTGAACTGGGCCCTTACAAGCACTTGGAGTTGTAGGAGTTGAGTTACAGTTTGTTGACTCGGTTCCACAGATAAATCTGGTGAAAATAGCCGATCTACATGCTCACAGCGCTTTGTGGGCTTGTAGATCGGCTATTTTCTTAGGTAATATTTGACAGCCATTTGGGGTCCCGACCCATAGATTGAGAACCACTGGACTAGAGTTCATGCTTACTCTGCTTATTCTGATCTTGCACTTGCAAGGCCCTCCGGATAAGAGCATCTCCTAAATAAAATGTCTAAATTGTAATCTCAAACATGTCTTTATTTTTTCTCCCCTCCTCCGATGGTCTCTGCAGTGGGTACCGGAGATCTCCCACCACTGTCCCCGGACCCCCTTCCTCCTGGTCGGGACCCAGGTTGACCTGAGGGACGACAGCAACACTGTGGAGAAGCTGGCCAAGAACAAACAGAGGCCCCTGGCCCCCGAGAGCGGGGACAAGCTAGCCAGGGACCTCAGAGCTGTCAAATATGTGGAGTGTTCAGCTCTCACACAGGTAAAGCTGTGTGCGTGTGTGTGTGTGTGCGTGTGTGCGTGTGTGTGTGTGTGTGTGTGTGTGTGTGTGTGTGTGTGGGGGTGTGTGTGTGGGGGTGTGTGTGTGTGTGTGTGAGAATTCAAATGAACAAATATACCTGTGTGGGGGAGAATTAAAAGGATCAAATTAACGTGTGTATGTGAGAGAGACTAGAAAAAATAAGGTCTGCACACCGGTAATGCTGCATAAGCTCTTCCGTATTTTTATTGCCGTCAACATTTCGATCACTGAGTGATCAGCAATAAAAACACAGCAGAGACTTAATTTTTTCTCGTGATACTGCTGTTTGCCCTGCACCTTGGCCATGGAAGTGCATTCTATATCCTTTTCATGTGTGAGACACACATTCTGTATATATACATACAGAGTTGTCAGAGTACACATAACATTAGTTTATAAATCTGCATGAATGTTCCCAATAGTAAAAAACTAACAAAATAAAAACAACAATCTCCTTCTCTTTATCCCTCCCTTACTGTCTCTTTCTTCCTCCTCACTTCAACTCTCTTCCTATCCACCTCCCTGTGTCACTGTTCCCCTTTCTATCCTTCTCTTTCCCCCCTTGCCGTTCTCTCGCTCTCTCTCCCTCGGCTCCTTCCCTCACTAAATTCTCTCTCACCCCCATTTCCACTCTTCTGTCTCTCTTCCTCCCTCTCTCTCTCTCCCACAGCGGGGTCTGAAGAACGTGTTTGACGAGGCCATCCTGGCCGCCCTGGAGCCTCCGGAGACCAAGCCTAAGAAGCGTTGTGTCCTGCTATAGAGAGGAGAAACCTCAAGACGAGGTGGGATGAGAACAAGGAAGGCAAGGAAAGGAGGAGAGAACAGAACAGCGAGCGGACACGGGAACAGATTTTCTTTTTTTTAAACGGCGGGAAAGCGGGGGGCTTGGGGGGGAAACAATGGAGGAAAATTGGGCGGGGGGGGGTGGACAGAGGACGAGTGGCACACTCGTTCACACAGTGCCTTCAGTGGTAGTGACAAAATGGGGTGGGTGGGTTGACAGGTTCATTGGGGGGGGGCATCTCGTCAAGCTACATGCGACCTGATGTACCGAAATCAGCCGAAAGTGTCGCCGAAAATTGCAGTTTATTGAGTCACGTGCACTTTGCAAGAAAAGAGCACACATTCTTAGCTTTCTAACGGTGCCTGTATTCTTTTGTACTCCAAATATCCGGCTAGTTAAATCACATTACATATCAGCTGTGTCAGCAACGTCTGTCTGTGTGTAAGAACAATAGCCTCCAAGTTTTGCAGAAGCGAAATATTGTTTGTTTTCTTATTTTCTTTTCTTCTAAAAGAGCTTCAGGGACATCAGACTGATTTCGGTAGAGAACGGATGTCAGATTTCCATCTTTGCTATGCGTCGCTAATAATAATGCCTTCATGACTAGGAAGAATTTGAACAACACTCTACTAACTTGTACTTATTACGCGTGGTTGGTTTTATTGATAAGAGGACGCAGGTTGATCAACAGAGAGGTTTGAAACCTGAGGTGCCTGAGTGATTTAAGGTTCACCCAAAAAATTACTTATTTTCTATCAATTACACACCCATGAAGACTTTAATTCATGGAGATTTTTTTTTAGTTTTTGTCGCATTCCTAAGCCAATAATTTGCTGACCGGCGGAGTCTCTGGTAGGAGACTTGTGGATTCTCCTACCGGAGACATTAGCATCTTTCCGCCGTTCATCAAATGATTTGCTTAGGGATGCGACAAAAACAAAGAAATCTCCATGAATTCAATGCTTCATGGGGTGTGCAATCGATAGAAAATAAGCCTTTTTTGGGGGGGGGGTGAACCACTCCTTTTAAAGTCCATGTTACTAGCTTGCACACACCTAGCAACACTTTGTTTTTGTTTTTTCAAAAAGTTCCAGTGGGTAAAACCCTCTGTATTTTTGTTTTGTTTCTTTCTCGTACAGTGGTGCTTAGGAGGAATATGCTTTGCTCTGGTTCACATATCTGTCCATGTTATGTTTCCAGTGCAGAGTTCTGTGCTAAAATATTGTTGCTGTCGGGCAGAAACCTCTTATCTCCATATTTTATTAGTTTTTTTCGTAAATTAACGCCCTACTTGATCATACTACAGCGTCACACACAAAAGCATCAAAAGTAGTAGATCCACAAGCTTGAGCGTCTCGATCTGTTACTTCTGCTATTTTGTGAATCCTAAAAAGTACCAGTTTTGGACATAAGGAGGTTTCCACCCGACAGAGACGATATTATGACTAATGCATGATACCGACTAAAACCTTGCTTTTATTTTACCTCCCTAATTTCTGTAGCAGTGAGTGATGACAGGGCTCTTGCTGGGGTTTCCACAAAATCCAGTGGAAATACTGAAACCACTGGTTCTCCCTTTGAATCAGTGATGTTGTCGAGCAATACAAAAAAAACTACATGGGGAAGATTTTAGTTTTTTTAAATCTTAAAAAAAAAAAAAAAGTAGCCTCCTGGTTCATCTGGATGTTTGCCACAAACTTAATAAAAAAGTTGTGGCATATTTTTTCACAGGTCCATGTTTTAAGTTTGTAATAACAATTGTCTCGTACCCATACCGTTTTCTGAGCGGCATTTGCTTAAATGCTATACTGTGCGTGTTAACAGTAAACCTGACTTAACTATCCATGAGCTTTGTGGTGATTTGACATTTGATAGTGCTTTGAGTAACCGCTACAAATACAAACTCGAATCAAACTCAACACTTAACACATTATACACATTGTAATGTGTATGTGGCCACTCATACATTATTATGCAGTAGTTCAAGACGGGATCTGTGTAGCGTAGAGTAGACCAAATACAGTACATGATGCACACACACACGTACACCGCAGCATATACAGTAAATATGGTCATGGGTTCTCCTTCACTCCATGTGCTTTCTCTCGGGACTATGCTGCCTTTTCTGTCTTCTGACTATCCACTGTGGTCATGTCCTACTATCCCAAAACCGTGACCTTAGAACTTCACTCCTCACCAATAAGGACTTGCATTGATTGATCTGAGAAGGTAGATTAAACTTGACCTTAACCTAATTCCCATAATAAGGTGAACGTGTTTATTTGTATTTGTTTATATATAAATACATCAAATTTTGTTTGCTTCTCTTCGCTGCCAGTCCTCTACTGTTGGAACAGCTCAGCAGTAGAACTCGGGGGTTGCTGAAGAGTGCACGATGCGTTCTGAGTTTATAGATCAGCTATTTTCGGGCGTGCAACAAAGTATAAATCATGCTGCATCAAAATGGGTATAAAAACTATTAACAACAGCAGTGTATAATGTAGTACCATCAGCTCTAGTGTTTCATTTTTTTTGGTTTCACTTGTATACAAACATCTGAGGTGAAAGTACAGTAGTTCGTTGCAGTCATAGAGGTGAGTAGTACGCAGAATCTGAGCATTGAAAGTAGAGCGCTTAAAATGCCTACTAAACGGTAGGCAGTATCGGCGTTCAAAATCGTGTACTTGAAACACTTTTTGAAGTGTAGACAATATGAGCTTCCCTAGCATTGTACTTTATAAAATGCCTGTTAAATAGTAGACGTAGCACACTTAGTAGCACACTTAGTTTTGCTTTGATTAGAGAAATGTGCTGCCTTGTTGCTCGTAGCCAATCAAATCCTCACAGATCTTTACAAGTCCATAATTCCACTCTGTGCATGGTGTAAGGGGTTGGGATGAGAGCATTGGCGTGCATTAAACTTTTATTTCTTTTTTTCTGACCTTTGCGTCCTCTGGACCTGTCAGTCCAAGTCAGACAATTTTCAGTTCACCCAAAAATTTTCTTATTTTCCATCAATTACACACCCCATGAAGCCTTGAATTCATGATGAGATGTTTTTGTCGCATTCCTAAGCCAATAATATGACCGGCGGAAGGATACTAATGTCTCCGGTAGGAGACTCCACCGGTCATCAAATTATTGGTTTGGGAATGCAACAAAAACAAAAATCTCCATGAATTCAAGGCTTCATGGGGTGTGTAATTGATAGAAAATATGATTTTTTTTGGGGGGTGAACTACTCCTTTAAGCGTGAGGCACAAGCTATGCGATTCCTATGCATCTTTTGTGTTGGTTTTTGCTGCCTGGTCACATTTCCTTTTTTTTCATTAGCCTGAATAAAAGTTAATTAGTAAGGCTGAAGCACATTCCCCCCGGAATGTGTTGTGATAGTAAGAAACAATTGTAAAATAAAGGTGTCGAGTATGGGGAAAACAAATGACTTGTTTGGGGGGCGAGACACACAGCACAGCACTGAAATTCCCCACCACAATTCATACTTTCTAATTGTTTAAAAAGCAACAAAGAATTCTTTAATTGGAAGTCCTCTATATTTGCAACATTGCCCAAAATTTTTTTTATTTGCGTTTCACAATACTGTACAATCATATAAAAAACAAACATTAGCATATTGATGTATAATTGTGTTATATTTAAAATGGTTGAAATAATGATTGAAGTTATTTTTTAAGTGAGTGCTTTTTATTTGACCCAATCTGCTCTGTAATTTCTTCTTATATGTTCTTATTGTTCTGAGTGGAACCTCGAGAGTGCTTCTTTTGACTCACTGTTGCTGTAACAGCGCCTCCTACAGGATTTAAAACAAACTGAATGCCCTATTCAAGATTACAGCATATTCCCAATAATGACGTTATGGCGATGATGAGTATTATATTTTCTCTCGTTCCTTATTGTTTTTCGGGGCGTATTGTTTTAGCAGTTTATGGACACTTTAGCAGAATGTTTTTCTGTCTTTTTTTTTTCTTTTTTAGATATTTTTTACTATTGATTGTTGAGTGCCAACGATTTGAGTGAGAAGTTACTTTGGTTTTGACGTAAAACAAAACAAGAAATGCGACCCTGACGATAAGCTTGTTAAGACGAACTAACAACCCATCATGCTGATGGAAGGCTAGTAGTAACTGTAATGGCCAAAAGCAATAATGATAAACAATAATGGATGTTAATAACATTGACTGCTCTGTATTGAACACCACCTGGTTTGAATGTTGAATGGAACCCATGGGTGATTTGAAATAATAAAGTACTTGAATGTTATTCTTCTCCTGGCTTTATTAGTAGTATTTATGTTATTATTATTAACCACTTCAAGATTCAGTCCCTCGTCAAAGATGAGCGTAGAGCGTTTCTGATGCAGATGTGGGACCGTACCCTTATGGAGCCTGTCATGTTTTAGCATGCCTTGGTTTTTAACCTGAACTGGGAATAGAAAAACTACAGTATCTGCCTGGGAGTTTCATCCCCCTTTCTTGTCAAAATGCCCTTGAGCAAGGCACTGAGCTTCCAGCCGCTCTAGTGGAGCTGCTGAGTGCCCATCCCTAGATGACTGGATTTATTGTGAGTCTGCGTGTGTATGATCCCCTTGCAATGCTGCGACAACTCCCCGAAGCCATTGTTGTATGTGAAAAATGTCTTGTGAGTCACCTTGCCTTGCCTGCTTAAACAAGAGACCGGGCAGGTTGACTGAGGAGCACAGGCTTATTTACAGCAACGGCTTTGGGAGCAGTCACAGCCTGGAAGATGGAGGACTACAGTACACACACACAGGGCAACCTTGGTGTATTTCTTCAACCTACATTTCCTCAGCCTTCTCAGGGACTGTGTACATAAAGGCACAATTGTCGTTTTGAATTAACCACTCAAGCCCTGTTTAAAACGAAAAAGAGTCCAAATAGAACGATCTGCAAGCGAATCTCAGCCTATCTACATGTTTTGAGCAAAGTGGCAAAGTGAACCTAGTATGACATCATGTGACATTTATGTAGAGTTCAAACAAGAGTTTAAGTTAGAAAAATACCTACCTAAGTACAGACAGGCCATTTGTAATTTTAGGGTGAATAACGAGAATTCCAAAGGTTACTGGCAGATATAAAGGGCTGGAAAGAAGTCAGAGACAACCGAGTTGGGGATGGGTTTCACGT
>NC_137613.1:15405203-15410203 GCF_963280865.1 Gymnoscopelus braueri
AAAAGGAAACCATTAGGGGTCCATTTGGTTTCATTTTACACTCTCAAGAGTTAAATATCGATCTAATAAGGGTCCATTTGGTTACCAACTCTCCATCATTTAGCTGGGGACCACCTGGAACCCCCTCAAGGACCACTGGTTGAGAACCACTGCTATAAGCAATATGAATTACTGCTACTGTTCCCACACCCCATGTTCTGTTTTAACTGTGGGAAGCATTAATAGGCTTGTAATCATCTATTCTATGTCATTATCCAAAAGGTCAGGCTATAGATAGATACACAAAAGCCACTGTTTAAAGCCTCATAAACTATTTCCAAGTGGGTTTAGGACGATTAGTAGAACATCCATCCTTTCAATCTGGCACTTTGGTCATGTCATCAAAGGTGAACGTTTTCACAAGTCAAACATTTTCACGAGTAGCCAATCTACAAGTTCACAACGCGTCATAAAGATAAAGAAAACTTTTTCGTCCATAAAAGTTTTACATAAAATGTAAATTTGCCTTTGGTACTCCGGCATCCAGTATATAAACAATAATAACAATAATACAAAATGCACAAATGCAATAAGATACAATATAAAATACATTCCAATAACAGCAACAGAGATCATGGGCTGTATAGGGATTGGGTGGTAGGGTTATTTAAAAATGTTCTTATTTAAAATATCCACTGCAGATGGCACAAACTAATCATTGTCATGAGATGTTTAGTTTCCAAAAATAAAAATGTATGTAATTTACATTTTTGAAAACAGGGCTTAAGTGTGTATGTGTAAACATAATCAAATCTTGCCAATCTTATTCCATATGATAAAATGTTTTAATAAACCTCATTGCTTTTTATGGGCTCCCGCATGACAAGGGTGACAATAATCGTCTCTGTCGGGTGGAAACCTCATATGTCCAAAACTTTTACTTCTCATGATTCAAAATTCAAAAATGACAAAAGTTGTAGATCTACAAGCTCAAAACGTGTCGCTTCGCTCCACGTTTCCAGCTCGCGGATCTGCTACTTTTGATAGTTTTGTGTGATGTGTATGATCAATTAGGGCGTTCATTCACGGAAAAACACAAAAAGTTAGAATACAGAGATACGAGTTTTTTGCCCGACAGCAACGATATGTTACCCCCATCATCATGTTTCAGATTCAACTATAACTCTTTACGGGTGTAGAAGGACCTGAGAGACAATGCAGGACAATAACTGGATAGTGGGGAGAAGATTCTATTCTAGAACTTCAAGTTCAAAGGTGAAGTTGAATGAGTTACGGAACGGAACGTGGTGCTTGGATGTTATACAATGTTAGGCTTGGTTATGGTCAGGTCGCAGGTGTGGAAGGTTAACCTTTAAGGTCAGAAATACCATCTTAGAACCATCAAACAAAGTCACTCCCTTAAACCACTTTGTCCGGGAAAAAGGAGCGATTTTGGTGTAGAGTCTCTACGCCAGTGGTTCTCAAACTTTTTCAAGTCAAGGTCACCCCCAGATTGATATGTATTTGGCCATGGACGGACCCCCATCTGAAAAGGTTTAGTGCCAGGGACCCCCAGAAGAAGATTTATGTAAAAGAAAAGAAATAATTCAAAGTTTAACACTGTCAGGCTATATTGAGCCTATAGGTGCCCGGACCGCTAGGCCAGTGATCCGGGCCAGATCTGCATACGTTTTGGATAGCCAACATATAAATGGATAAAGTGGTTACTAAACCAAATCGATCCACAAGCTCCCAACGCGTCATGACTCATTGTGAGCTTGTAAATGTGCTATTTTCGCAGAATGTTTGCCTATTATGACACATGGACAGAATTAGGGACGCTAGGGACCACGTGGTTAACACAGCCAAGGTGCCCATGGAGACCTACCTGTCCTTGAGCAAGACAATGAACTCTGTCACTGCCCGCTTAGCGTAATTCACTCTGGAAAACAAAGTGAACTACGTTCCCCCCCGAAAGGGGAAACAGAAAGTGGGCTAATCCTGAATAATGACAAAAGGGATCATGGTTGGAATAAGAAACAAAGGCCTTATATGCAACAGAGCACCTGCACTCATAAATTATCTAGAATTAGCTTCAATTCCACTTTCCTTCTATGTTGCCTCTGCCTACTATAATACTGAGTTTTGTGCTGTGTTAAATTGTTTGCTTTTTTAGTATAAGACTCGATGGATGTCCATTATGCTGCGTTCACACATGCAGATACAAAGATACATGCTTCATTTTCAATGGAAGCCAGCGACATGAAGATACAAAGCAACATCCGACGTTTGTAGCTGCTACAAAAGATACAAAGATACAAAGCTACACATTGAAGTTGAGCTGGGTTCAAACTACTACTGTAGCTCCGATGACGGACGCACTCTTGATGACGTCAACGACCGTGTTGAGCAACACAGATACAAAGCGAGAGAGCAACAAATACAGTGTGCTGTCTGTGTATCTTTGTATCTTTGTATTTGCCTGTGTGAACGCAGCATTATACCTCACACTTGCCAATCAAGTGTGTCAGACGTCTGTTTTAAAGTATACACACTCAAATCTTCAGTACTCACAGTAACTCTGTGAGTGTACCAGTGTTTGGTACACTCTCTGAGTTACAAAGGGATAAATGAACACTGAGGATTTTACTGTGTGCCATATCGTCGCTGTCAGGCAGAAACCAACTATCTCTATTTTCCTTTTTTATTTTTTATTAATGAATCAGTGCTATTGAACACCCTTTACAATCTGTGTGTGGGTTTTCCAAATATTGAACAGATGAAAAGTATTAAAAAGCGCTTCATACTAAACTCCATTGGACCCTCAAACTGTTGTTCAAACCACCTAACTCCAACTCTGTCTGACTTGGACAAAACAACTATCTCCACATATGGTCAGAAACCTCCACTTCAGCTGTATTTGGGGTAAAGTGATGATAATATAAAGACACATTCAAGTATCTGACCATGTATAAAAGTCACCATACCAACTTTGATGAGGCAATATTGTGTTGTTTTAAAAACATGTTTTTTTCTTTCATTTCCTGAAAAGATAATATTTTGGACGTATTGGCTTCTGCCCGACAGCAGAGACATGCTGTACTCCTGTTGTCAGAGTATTGTTTGGTTCGGGTATATTATGGTACAACGGGTTGGCGGGTGCCTGTCTTTTCTTCTTCACATTGGTGACATGCAAGAAGAACGAACCATAGACAACTATGTCAGCAGCAAAAACAGTGTGTTTTGAAAATAGCCGATCTACAAGCTCACGACTTACAGCTTGTAGACGGGGCTATTTTCACAGAATGTTCACCCTAGATTAGGGATGCTATAGGCTTCAATGTGGTTAAGGCCCAGAATGGGTCAAACATGGCACTTGAACACTAGAAAGCTCGTTATCGTCTCTGCCGGGTCTGTCCAAAACTGTTTTGTCCAAAGGATTCAAATTCAAAAGCATCAAAAGTAGCAGATCTACAAGCTCAAAACGTTTCGAGCTTGCAGATCTGCTACTTGCTGCTTTTTGTGTGAAGCTGTAGTATGGTCAAGTAGGGCGTTAATTTATGGAAATAGAACACAAAAACCCTAACCCTATGGAGATAAGAGGTTTCTGCCCGACAGCAACGTTATGAAAAGGTGATTGGACTGACCAGCTGCCATGCCATGGACGTGGACTTTGCTCTTGCCCTTGTACTTACGTACCATGTAGTAATTGATACTCATATTGCATGTTGTTTATCCGAAACATTTATGTTTCTCTTCTTTGGCGAGAGTCTGGCGGGCTCTCCTTAACCACATGAACCCTATAACGTTCCTATGCTGGGGGGCGAACATGTGGCAAAATTTGTCAACAAGCTCACAACAACATACAGCACAATGCGTTGTGTGAGCAGGTTTGGCGTAGAGGGGGAAAAGGCATGGGGAACTAATAGAGCCCTGGGGGAAGCCCTTTGGGGTCAACAAAGTATACCGGTAGGTCAGTTGATCAAAAAAGAAAGAAAGATAGAAAACTTTTCTTTTTAGTTTTTACGTCAACCATGATTGCACGAATAAACTGAACTTAACCCATTAAAACCGGGAAACCAGCCCAGACAGCTAGGGTAGCGGTCCGGGCACCTATGCCTGACATCGTGTTGCGGGTTCGAAACCTTTGCTGCGTGTCACTCCCCATCTCTCTCTACCCATTTCCTGTCAAACTACTGTACTATCTAATAAAGGCAGAAAAAGCCAAAAAAATATCTTTAAAAAAAAGAGAAAAAAAACGGAAACAATCTGTTTCATTCTAGATTTTAGCGTTGGCTATTCAAAAATAGCAGATATACAAGCTCACAGCGTGTCACTTTGTGCCGCGCTGCGAGCTTGTACATCTGCTATTTTTGAAAACATTCCTTGAAACAATCTTGAAAGTGTGCAAATCTTTGAATAAATATATATTTTTAAGCGAACATTTGTAACTCAAATCTTTGCTTCTGGGGGGGTCCCTGGAATAAAATATTTTGAGATGGGGGTCCACGGCCAAATATATATAATTTTGGGGGTCCTTGACATGAAAAAGTTTGAGAACCACTGATATAGCAACAGAGTTTTTTTTTTTTTTAAACTGTTAGGATTTAGAAGACATTTGTAGAATCGGCCTCATGTCTTAATAGGTTAAAGGGTTAAAGAAATCATTGATCCCCCCAGTGTTTAGTAGCGTGTGTGTGGAAAAGAGGATAAGGTCTAGTAGAGTCAGCACAGGGCGGCCATCTTGTGTGTCATATGTGACCGGTTGGGTGATAGAGTCACTGACACTTTGACTGCAGCGCCTGACTCACTCCACTCGTTTGTTTGGTCGCTGAATATTATTGGATGTCCATTTGACCTCATTATAAGTGCGTTGCCACGGGCAACTGGGTGGGGGGGTGAGGCGGGGGGGGGGGGGGTGAGGGAGGGGAGGGGGAGGGGGAGGGGGGGAGGGGAGGAGGAGGGGGGGAGGGGGGTGACGAGTTGCATCATGGGAACGAAACCTGACCTCTCTCTCTCTC